>NC_089988.1:22115044-22417194 GCF_036417845.1 Apteryx mantelli
CCCACTATAATCACTGGTGATGGAGGGTGGGAGTCAGTTGCTCAACACACAAACACCTGGTGACACTGGAAGAGAAAGAGGTGGACCAAGGCATGTGCCAGAGTCTTCTTGCTCGGATGGAGCAACTGTGACACCCCCATCCTTCTAGAGCATGAGTTGGGGGCCAGGTGGAGAATTCCCTTGGCCATCTGAAATGACACTAGATGCCTCCTACTGCTAGAGCTCCACTCACTATGAAGCTGAGACGCAGGAAGATCCCAATGTTACAAACAGCTAATGCAATTCAGTGCAGACACTTGATTTAATGGCATAGAAATAGGCTGGCAGCCCATGTCGGATGCCTGGGGTGCCCAGCACATCCACATGTCTCTAGCAGTTCCAGCATGGGACCTACAGGAAGCCATGCCTTTTAGGAGTGGTTGCTGGGCAACCCAGAGAAGTCTATGGGATTGGATGGCTGGCATCCATGGACATTGAGAGAGCTGGCTGCTGTGACAGCAAGGCTGCTCTCTATCATCTTTGAAAGGTTGTGGAGATCGGGGATGGGGGGAGGGGTCCCAAAGACCAGAAGAAGGAATACGTTGTGCTCATCTTCTAAAAAGGCCACAAGGACAAACCAGGGAGCTGCAGGCCATTCAGCCTCACATTGGTGAGGGGTTTGTCATGGAGGCAATCCTCTCAGATCACATTTCTGGGCACATGAGGGAGAAGAAGGTGTCTGGGAACAGTCAGCATGGAGTTACTGAAGGCAAATCATTCCTGACCAACCTGATTGCCTTCTGTGATAAAAGACCAGTACTTGTGGAGGAGAGGAGAGTAGTGGATGTCCAGTAGACATCCAGATGGGCAAAAACCTGCTTGGATGATCGAGATCAGAGGGTTTTCATGAATGGGTCATGCTTTACGGGGAAGCCAGGTAAAGGTGGGGTATGCAGGGATCTACACTCCACATCCTGTCCTATTTGAGAGGTTCATCAGTGACCTGCAAAATGGAAATCCCCTCACATTTGTAGATGACACCTAATTGGGTGGAAAAAGTCATAAGCTCAAGGGCTGCCATTCAGAGGGACCTCAGCAGGCAGTAAGAATGGGCTGTCAGGAACTTTGTGAAGGTCAACAAGGACAAATGCCAGGTCCTGCATGTGGGATAGAGCAACACCCTGCAGTGATATGGGCTGGGCACTGCCCGGCTGGGCAGCAGCTCTGCAGAAAAAGGACTTGGGAGTGTTTGTGGGTAGGGAGCTGAACGTCAGCCAGCAGCATTCCCTGACAGCAAAGGAGGCCACAGTGTCCTGGGCTGCCTAGCCAGGAGATCGAAGGAGGTGATTATCCCCCTCTACTCAGCATCGTTATAGCCCATCTAGATACTGCGTCCAGTCGGGCCCCCTGTAGAAGAACGCTGTTTGTCACTCGGTGTGAGTTCAGTGGCAGGCCACCAAAGTGGTTGAGGCTTGGAGCACTTGCCTGGTGAGGAGAGGCTGAGGGAATGGTTTTGTTCAGCACAGAAAAGGCAAGGTTTTGGGGAGGAATCATAGCAGCTTCCCAGCTCAAGGTTGCCACTGATAATGAACCAGGTTTTTAGAGGAATTCATGGCAAGAGAATGAGAGTCAATGGTTATAAGCTGAAACAAGTGAAGTTAAAACTGTATACGAGGAAGAAAAATCAATGAGGATCCTGAAGCATTTGAAGTGGGCTCTAGAGGGATTGTGGACTCTCTCTTCTGGGAGGCTTGCAGGATGCAGCTGGACAAAGGCCTGAGGAACTTGGTGTGAATTTGATGTTGATCCCTAAGTGAGCAAGAGGTTGGACTAGAGAGCTCCAAAGGTCCCTTCCAGCCTGAATGGTTCTGTAATTCTGTCATCTCTGGTGATAGCCACTGCAATTGTTGCAGGCAGAAAGTCCTTTGCTGCACGTGGGTTAGCACCTGACATGGCCTCCTGAGAACCAGCCCCTCCTAGTGGTGTGAGGTTGCCTCTTGGGCCTGAAAGGTTTTCAGTTCAAGGTTTCATTATGAGTGACTGCTTGTCCAGAGTGAGTCCTCTTCACAGCCTACAACACCTGTACATTACAACACAATGCCAAATGAGTGTGACAAATGCAGAAAGTCATGGCATGAGGGTGATTGCACTCTAACATCCATGAGGTCCTTTGCTGATCCAAGAATATCCAGAAGGACTGAAAGAGCCTTAAAGCTCCTAGGCACGCACAGGTAATGTTGACTTTGTCACTATGGGAGGTGAGGGAGCTGTGTTTGTTCAGCCTGGAGAAATGAAGGCTTTGGGGACACCTAATAACAGCCTCCCCATACCCACCAGGACATTACCAAGAAAATGGAGGCAGGCTCTTCACTGTTGTACATGATGCAAGGGTGAAGGCCAATGGGCACTAGCTGAAACAAGAGAGGTTCAGGCTAGGTGTAAGAAGCAACCTTTGACCCATCCAGAGAGTCAAGCACGGGGGCAGATTGCCCTGAGAGACTGTGCCATCTCCATCCTCAGAGGTTTTCAAGTCCGAAATGAGTAAAGCCCTGAGCAGCCTGATTGGACCTGTTAGCTGACCCTGCTGTGGGAAGGAGGTTGGGCCAGAGACATCCTGGGATCCCTTCCAGATGGAATGATTGTGCATCTCCTTCCACCTCAAGTCTTCTCTTGACCTTGGGAAAACATTCAGCTTGCCTGTGATTGTGGAAGCAGATCTCACAAAAGTATGACCAGATCAACTGCATGTTCCTTGTCCTGCTCCAATCAGAGTCATTCAGGTTCCGGACTGCTTGGCAGCTACCCCCAAATAGCCATGGTTTTTCTTTTGCTTCACCTTTTATTGAACTTTTACCTCTTTTTCACCTTCCTAGTTCTTCTCTTTTAACATCCTGATACCCTCCCATGAAGTCAGCTGACCCCTCTTTACCCTTTCCCCCTTGACCCTGGATTTGCTTTCTTTGTGCATTCACTTGGCTTTTCTGAGATGCTTGCCATGGTGATCCCTACCTTTGCCAGCAGTCCCTTTAAACAACTACCTCCTTTTATTATGTGCAGTGTCCTGCAGGTCCTCCTGCTGTTATCCTGTCAGAGGCACTGCAAGACAGGATGAGCCATCTGCAAACACTCATTTACAGCTGACACAAGGGAGCTTCAGTCCAGAGGGGCCTTGAGAAACTTGGGGATTTGGCCAACAGAAACCTCATGCTGTTGTACAAGGAGCAGTGGTAGGTCCTGCATCGGGGACAGACCAGCCCATGCATCAGGAGAGGCTGGCACCTGACCGTCAGAGGAGTGACCCTGAGGACAAGGGCCTGGACATTACGAGGGATGCCATATGAGCCAGTGGTGCACGCTCACTGCAAATGAGGCCCGCTGCATACAAGGCTGCTTCAGGAAGCATGTGGCCACCCAGACAAGTGGAAATATCATCCCCCTCGACTCAGCCCTGGTGTGGCTGCATCTGGAATAGCGTGTCCAAGCGTGTGGACTGCCTAGTGCTGGAGGAATGGGGAGAAACTGGAGAGGGTCCAGAGGAGTCTTCCAAGATGGGGTTGGGGGCCTGAAGGAGAGGCTGAGGGACCTGGGCTTCTTCAGCCTGGTGAAATGGAGGCAAAGAGCAGTACAGTAGTAGCCTCCGAGTGCTTGAAGAGATCATGGATCTTTTCTTGGTAGAGGTAAATAACATGAGAAGGGGAAACCAGGCTAAAACGGCAACTCACAACTCAGTTCCAGGGCAATAAGGCAGCATAGAAGAAGTGGAAAGAGGGAGAGGCTGAAAAGGAGGAATTCAAAAATATTGTCCAGTAAAGTAGGGATGGTGTTAGGGAAGCCAAAGTTCTCAGAGGGTACACACTGGCAGGGGACATCAAAGGCAAGGAGAAGAGCTGCTACTGCTCCAGGAATGATAAAGAATAAAAGGAAAATGTTGGCTCTTTGCTGAAGGGGGCAGAGAACCTAGTAAGAGCAGATGTAGGTAGGTCTGAGGAGCTCAGTGCCTTTTTGGCTTCTGTCTTCTCCAGCAAGGTCTCCCGGGCTGTTGTGCCTCGATTCAGGGCTCCAGGCAAGAAAAGCAACCAGCAGGGGATGAGGGCTGAGTGAGGGATGACTTGCAAGAACTCCACCCCTACAAGTCAGTGGGACTGGAACGGCTGCACCCATGGACACTGAGAGAGCTGGCTGCAGTTGTAGCAAGGCCGCCCTCTGTCATCTTTGAAAGGTCATGGAGATGGGGTGAGGTCCCACTAACTGCAGAAAGGCAAATGTTACATCCACTCTCAAGAAAGGCCCGGAGGGCAACCCAGGGAACGACAGGCCGTTCAGCCTCAACTGGTTGAGGAGTGTGTCATGGAGTGAGTCCACTCATTTCTGGGCACATGAGGAAGAAGAAGGTAATAGGGAAGAGGCAGCATGGATTTGTCCAGGGTAAATTGTGCCTCACCAACCTGATCGCCTTCTAGGATTCCATAGCTCTATTTGTGTTTGGAGAGCAGAAAATGTCTTTCAACTTGATTTGAGCAAGGGGTTTGACACTGTCTCCCACAATATCCTTGTGGAATACAGTTTAGAAGTTTACCACCTAGATGGGTGGACAACCAGATGACTTGATTAGTGACATGGAAGAGGCAATACTCACTATGCTTGTTGAGGACAAAAAAACTGCAGGGGGCCCCAGCCATATGCTTGAGGGCTGCTATTCAGAGGGCCCTAGGCAGGCAGGAGGAATGGGCTGTCAATACCTGGAGTCCAGGGCATGAGCCACCTCATCTGCAGCCAGACCTCTGGCAGAGGAGAGAGGGGCGTCTCTCCTGCCACAGGCCCATTTCATGATGCCTGACAAGGGGGCTGAGAGTGACTGCCCTGCCATGTCATTGTCTGTGAGGCAGCATGCCCAACTGGGTAAGATGAAGGCTTTCCCAAGCCCCCCCCCCCTCTCTCTCCTTGCCTCCTTTGGCACCAGGATCATGGCTTTGCTCCTTGTTTCCCCTCCTGTCCATGCTGCTCCTCTTCTTGCTCTTGGGACAACTTCTTCGCACAGCTGCCAGATGGGATGAGAAGCGTGACGCTTTCTTGTATGTGAAAATTTCAAACAAGGAGGAACTGATCAGAGATGGGATAGTAAGTGTCAGCCTTGCCTACCATTACCATGAGAAAGTGCATTCCCAGATCCTGAGGAGATTGAGGAAGGACAGTAGCAGAATACAGAGCCTGGACTTCAGAGGAGCAGACTTTAGCCTGTTCAAGGGACTGGTGAGTGATCCCATGGGAGGTAGCTCCAAAGGGCCCAGGAGCTCAGGAAGGCTGGCAGGTCTTTAAGGACAGCACCTGCCAAGCACAAGGATGGTCCATCCCCATACTCAGTAAAACTAGCAGATATCTCAGGGGACCAACTTGGCTAAACAGGGACCTCACACCTTAGCTCCAGGGTGATAGGGCAGCATACAGAAGGGCAAGAAGGGAGAGGCAAAGGAGGCATTTAGAAATATTGTCCAGGGTCATAGGCTTGGTGTTAGGGAAGAAAAAGCTCCGCTAGCACTGACACTTGCAGGGGATGTCAAGGGCATGAAGATGAGCTGCTACTGCTTCAAGTAAGAATCAAAGAATAGAAACGAAAACATGGCCTCACTGCTAAATGGGACAGGGAATCTTGTAGCAGCAGATGCAGATAGGCTTGAGTAGCTCCACCCTTTGTCAGCTCTGTTTCCACAAGAAAGGTCTCCTGGGCTATTGTGCCTTGAGTCAGGACTTCAGAGGCGAAAAACAGCCAACAGTGGATGAGGTTAGTGAGGGATTACTTGTGAGAATTCAAACGATTCAAGTCAAAGAGGTTGGATGGGCTGCAGATGAGGACATTGGACAAGGACATTGAGAGAGCTGACTGCTGTCCCTGCAAGGCCACTTGCTATCATCTTTGAAAGGTTGTGGAGATGGGGTGAAGTCCCAATGACTGCAGAAAGGCAATTGTTACATCCATCTTCCAAAAAGGCCACAAGGGCAACCTGGGGAGCTGCAGGCAGTTCAGCCACACTTTGGTTAGCAGTGAGTCATGCAGCGAATCCTCTCAAAACACAGTTCTGGGCACATGAAGAAGAAGGTGCCTGGGAAGAGTTAGCATGCATTTACCAAGGGTAAATTCTGCCTCACCGACCTGATTGCCTTCTATGAATAAATAACTGTATTTGTGGATGGAGAAGAGTAAATGTCCTTTACCTAGACTTTAGCAGGGTGTTTGACACTGTCTCCCACAATATTCTTGCATGTATGTTAGAACGTTCCAGTCTAGAAGAGTAGACAAGCAGATGGGTTGTAGATGAGGGCTGCCATTCAGAGGGACCTAGAGAGGCAGGAGGAATGGGCTGTCAGGAACCTCATGGAATTCAACAAGGACTGTCAAGTGAGTTAAGAGTTAACAGGACTGAAAAAGTCTGCCAACTGATATGCTCAAGGCTGCAGACTAGAAGAGCTAATGGCTAAAGAACTCTGCCGCCTGACAAGGCCAAGGAATCTGCATGGACCCGCAGGGAGGGGAGAAGCGATACGGAGGTGTTGTGGTCTTGCCTCGCTAGCAGGGTCCTCCCAAGCAGACAAAAAAACAGTCCTGTGATTGTGAAACTTGCTAAAAGTCAGCAAAAGCAGTGTTTGCCCAGAGCCCCAGCCGTATAAAAAGAGACTTGGCAGCTAAGAGAGTTTGAGCAGGGACGGGAATGGGACCTGACCATCCTCTCTGGCTGGACTATGAGTATCCCCCCCTCCCCTTTTCCTGGGATGCTGGGTTAAGGTAACTCCTCGAGGTTGAGAGTCCTCTCACTAAGAGAGTGAACAAGAAAGCTTTGAAGTAGGGATAAGCAGTGCTTCCAATTACTAGTGCAGTAACTGACGGTTTTGGGTTATTCTTTCTAAATCAGTAATTGCATTATTTCAGGCTATCCTTTCTAAATTTGTAATCGCATTATTTTAATGGATGGTACTAATCTAAGAGCTTGCGTGAGGAAGTAAACGTAGTTTTTTTATTACTTTACTGTGTCAGTCATTACTATCAAACCTTTGTAGCGTGGCATCAGGTCACTTACTTATCCCTCAGTGCCTGATAGGTCAGTACTGGTCCTGTGGCTGCTGTTTGTGGTTGTGAGGTCACTTGGGCCTCAGGGCCTGAGAGGGGACAGGGCAGAGAAACAAGACCATCCTAGTAGGGAAACCAACCATTGTGACATCCGTGTCATTCTGCTTACGTGGAACCAACGCCTACAAGAGTTTTCCACCATGATGGGCTGGCACCTGCACCATTGGATGCCTGGTCCCTTATGCCTATCAAAACGCCTCAATGTCTCAAAAAATCTACAAATTGAAGTGAACTCTCTCTCTCAATTTGCCGTCCAAAATCGGTGGGCTTTAGATTGCCTGTTGGCCACACAGGGAGGAGTGTGTGTGCTGGTAAACACCACCTGTTGTTTTTATGCAAACATATCAAAACAAATTGAATATGCTGTGAACGTCATTCAACAATATGTTCGTACCTTCCTGAATACCCAAAGAGCAGGCCCTGTCTAATAGCCTAGCAGCAGACTGGTCGTGGCTGTGGTCATGGCTACCAGATCTGGGAGTGTGGACCAGATGTGTTTGAATAATTTTAATGTTAATTCTGCATTAGCAACTCTGCTTTTCTGTTGTGTCTCCTGCATGCGTCTAATATGTTCCACTTGCGTCTCGTGTGTAAGGGGACATGAGTCTAGACCAGCATAACATTGAAGGCAGGTATGCATAAAAATAAAAGGAGGGAATGTTAAGAAAATGTCCACTATACTCGAGCTTTTGCAGAGGAAGAACATGCAAAGTCACGGCGCCCTGCAAGCAGAACATCTTATCTGACCTTGTCTTAGCCCTGGTTTTCGTTCAAAGCTGAAGAACTGCAAAGAAGCCAGTTTAACCCAGGCAGCTGGACAAAAGTTATTCAAAGGTACCACCAGAAGAGGTGCAAATCAGCTAACGAACAGTTATAAGATGGACCATAAAGGCTGCCATGGATCTACATCATACAATAACACGGCAAGGGGATTGGTAGAAATAAGAGTCGTGGAGAGATGTGGTAGATATATAAACTGAAGTACTGCATATGTAACAACTTACTGTTCTTTAAAAGGTGTAACAAAAAACTGCTTGGGGACCATCCTTGTGCTCCAAACAGGAGGCACCGAATTGCTACCAAGAAAATAAAAAAAAAAAAAAAAAAAGAGAATCTAACTGCTTCTGCTCATTACCAGTGCCTGAGAATGAACAAAAGAGAAAAGATAGTTTAATAACAGACACTGAGCCAAAAATGACCTCACAATTGAAAAGAGCAGGCACATGACCAGCACTGGCCTAGCAGGCACTGAGCCACCACTGACCTCACAACCACAAACAGCACCCACGCACCCAGCACTGGCCTAGCAGGCACTGAGCCACCACTGACCTCACAACCACAAACAGCAGCCACGCACCTAGCACTGGCCTAGCAGGCACTGAGCCACCACTGACCTCACAACCACAAACAGCACCCACGCACCTAGCACTGGCCGAGCAGGCACTGAGCCACCACTGACCTCACAATTGAAAACAGCAGCCACACACCTAGCACTCGCCTAGCAGGCACTGAGCCACCACTGACCTCACAACCACAAACAGCACCCAAACACCTAGCACTGGCCTAGCAGGCACTGAGCCACCACTGACCTCACAACCACAAACAGCAGCCACGCACCTAGCACTGGCCTAGCAGGCACTGAGCCACCACTGACCTCACAATTGAAAACAGCACCCACGCACCTAGCACTGGCCTAGCAGGCACTGAGCCACCACTGACCTCAGAACTGAAAACAGCAGCCACGCACCTAGCACTGGCCTAGCAGGCACTGAGCCACAAGTGACCTCACAACCACAAACAGCACCCACGCACCCAGCACTGGCCTAGCAGGCACTGAGCCACCACTGACCTCACAACCACCAACAGCAGCCACGCACCTAGCACTGGCCTAGCAGGCACTGAGCCACCACTGACCTCACAACCACAAACAGCACCCACGCACCTAGCACTCGCCTAGCAGGCACTGAGCCACCACCGACCTCACAACCACAAACAGCACCCACGCACCTAGCACTGGCCTAGCAGGCACTGAGCCACCACTGACCTCACAACCACAAACAGCACCCACGCACCTAGCACTGGCCTAGCAGGTACTGAGACACAAGAGACCTCACATTTGAAAACAGCACCCACGCACCCAGCACTGGGCTAGCAGGCACTGAGCCACCACTGACCTCACAATTGTAAACAGCAGCCACGCACCTAGCACTGGCCTAGCAGGCACTGAGCCACCACTGACCTCACAACCACAAACAGCAGCCACGCACCTAGCACTGGCCTAGCAGGCACTGAGCCACCACTGGCCTCACAACCACAAACAGCAGCTGTCAGAGGACGCCGGAGTGGGAGGCGGGCCCGGAGTAACGATGGAGTCTCAATATGAGTATGGTCGTTCTCCTTTATTAGAGTTTACACAAAGTATATATATCGACAAGCAATACGCATGCGCTAGCAATAGTTACATGATTGGTTACAGTTTCTGTCCACACGCATAAAGCGGATACATGATTGGTGCAAGGTTGCTGTCTACGCTCCGTCGACATTTATGGAACCTAGTTCCGTCCAGACTTGTTTACCAGTTTTGTGAATACCTTCTTTTGTAGTGCTCAAGGCCGCTATACGGCCACTTTCAGCAGGCTTCAGCAGGCTCGCTTGCCTTGGCCTAGATAAGGCCGCCTTCAGCAGGCTCGCTTGCCTTGGCCTAGATTCCTTCCTCTACCCCGAAGACGGGATTGCTCATCCCAATCAGAGCGTGCTCTCTCTCACTTAACCATTCCCATAACCATTCCTCCATCATTTCCCCCTCTTGTTTTTGAGCAATCCAGGCGTGGTTCACTACCTTTAGCAGAGCGTTCTTGAAGCAGCTCAGTACTACACATAAGCACAAACTGACAACTACAAGGATTAGTAAAATGCGTAAGCCTTCAGTAAGTAATCCTGTTAGCCATTGTGGTAGATTTCCAAACAGGTTAGTTAGCCATTCGTCAAATACCCCATGGTTCTGACGGATCTTGCTTGTATGTTCCTTCAACCACTGCAATTGTTTATGAATTGATTCACCATGATCAGACAAATTCATGCAACACATACCTTCAAAATCCTCACAACCATGGCCTTGAGCTAATAGCAAAAAATCAATTGCAGCTCTATTTTGCAGAATAGCATGTCGCAAACTACCTTGATCCTCTAATAGGCTCTCTATTATCTCAGTGGTGACGTTAGCTTGCTTCTCAGCCCAGGAAGCTAACCAGCCGATCTGGTTCAGGGCGTTGCCTGCCGCTGCGCCAGGCACGAAGAAGGTCAAAAACACTCTTTCAGTGGGACTGCGTAGGGAAACTTGATCATTACAATCAGGTGAGAGCCCTATGGCTGCTCGCTTACTGCGGACGGCGGTCTCGTTCTTCGTGATATGTTTCCACCAATTTTGATCCGGTGCCAGCAACGTCAGCTTACCAAGATAACACGGACCACCCATTACACTTTTTGGGATTCCCTGCCAGGCCCTGTCACCACATATCAAAAAGACGTCTGGTGGCAAGGCCTTTGGGGTACCATTGTTCCAAATTAAGTGCTCCTTTTTTGCCTCAGCCCCAAGGGCTCCCAGCCCCTGGCGGCTGGTGCCATTGGTGCCACAGAAGGAATCACGGTTTTGATAATCATAATAGACTGCTGTTGGGGTGACATTCGTCCACCCTGTCCAGTTAAATAACCGGTAAGGCTGCACGCGTCCCCCAAAATAGATACATGTTGAGTCCAATTGCCTGACGTGTTCCCAATTCTCATGGACCCCAACAGGTTTAGCTCCTGTGGGTCCCATGGCAGCGTTCTGTTTAGGCCTGCAATGAGGGTGGCACTGCAGTTAGCAGTTGACAGACTGCCACTGCAGCTTCCCGTGCTGTATTCCTGGAAGCTGTTGACAGTATAGCTGGGGACCCCTATTAAACATGTTCTAAAAGGTTGGGTAGCAGAAGCTAGAGATAAACAGAAAGCGTCTTGCCCTGTCTTATTCGCCCAGGTAACCCACATGTCGTGTCTGGGCTCAATCTTGTAGAGCGCCATTACCACTGGGAACAGTATCCCCAGAATCAGGATCTTCGTCTTCTTGTTCGGTTGATGAGTCATGGCGAGTCAAGACAGGCTTCACGTTCTTGCTGGGTACCCACACTGGACCACGATCTGTGGAAACACACATATAACCTCGACCATTAAAAATAACAGGGGCGGGCCCAGACCATATTCCGGAGGCTGGGTCCCTATACATTACTTTAAACTGGGGTAACGCTGTTGTATTATTAAATTTAAGCTGCTGATGGTGAATGATCACCGGGGGCTCCTCACGGTCGCCCATGAGACAGAGATAATTCAGGGTGAAGAGCGCACGGTGCAGCCTCTGCTGTGCGTCCGTCTCCTCACCTTTTTGTTTTCTGAGATAGTCTTTTAATACGTGGTGGGTACATTCTACTAGCCCTTGCCTGGTAGGTGAGTGTGGAATTCCCGTAACATGATCAACCCCCCATCAAGATAAGAATGTTCTAAACTTTTGGCTGACATAGGCAGGTCCATTATCCGTTTTTATACGCTCAGGCACACCCAATACGGCAAAACAGGCCAAAAGGTGTTTGCACACATGATGTGCCTTTTCTCCGGGTAATGCAGTTGCCCGTATCATTTTTGAAAAGGTATCAATGGTTACATGCACATACTTTAATTGGCCGAACTCGGGAATATGTGTGACATCCATCTGCCATAATTCTAGAGCTTTCAGCCCTTTTGGATTTACTCCAAGCCCAATGCCTGGGCCATGGTTTCCACATCTGGGGCAAGCCTGTACAATACCTCGGGCCTCACTCTCTGTTAAGCCAAATTGCCTTTTTAAGCCCTTGGCATTTTGATGGAACGTGTCGTGACTTTGCCTAGCTTGCTGAAACTTATCCATAGGAGGTAGATGACATATGGAGCTAACCAGGCTGTCAGCAAGCTGATTGCCTTGGCCTAGCCCCACATCCAGCTGGTGACTACGAATGTGGATAACACAACAAGCTGCTGTTCGTTGACTCAGCACAGAGCGAAGGTAATGAACAGGCTTCCCAACCTCGGGTTAGATGTTTCCCTTATTAAGGCATTCTCCAGTCGTGGTACTATCCCTGCTACATACATTGAGTCAGTCACTACGTTTAGAGGAGTATCTAACCAATTGGTTAGAGCCCAAACTACCGCAGTTAATTCCAAAGTCTGAATTAAATCCCGAGGCTGTCCCTCCATAACGTGCGGTTTCCATTGCTCACCTTCTTTCCACACGCATGCGGCGCGTCGCAAGCGCTTACCCGCATCCGTGTAGACAGTAATGCCATCTGAAAGGGGTTCCCTACTTACTTTGGACTTTTCTATCCATTGATTTCGCTGTAGCACCTGCCATAACTTTCCCTGAGGCTGACACGAATGTACCTTACCGCAGAAACCTAACAGAGCATTTTGTATGTCCACAGCATTGTGGAGCCACCACTCTAGATCAGGCAGGTTAACAGGTATACTGATATCGTTCGGCTCTTGACCACTGATCTCTAAAATTCTTAATCGCCCTTTGCGTATCAATTCACCTACTGCTTCGGTTCGGGTCTGGACACTCGTTTTTGGTTGTACACTCAAAAATACCCATTCCAAGATGTTAAATATATCATTGTGACTTTTGCTTTTGTCAGTGGCGTCTGGCAGAACTGGGGAAGGAGGCTCCTCGCTGCCATGTTGCCACTGACAAATGACCGCGTATGGTGAGTCTTTTCCATTACATATGAGTAAGGATATGGGCAGGCTTAGGAGACAGCGCGAGGACCATGACTGATGTAGTTTTTCTGTGATACGCTGTAACGCAGCATGTTGTTCAGGTGTCAGAGTAATCTTGTTAGCAGGATTTGGGCCTCGCAGCAAAGCTGTCAGGGGTGCAATATCAGTATTAGAGATACCAACACAACGCCGCACCCACTGGATGTCACCAAGTAAGGTTTGGACATCATGTAAGGTACATAATTGAGTCGCAAGCTCTGTTTTTTGGGGTCGAATTTTTGACTCTGCAACGGTCCATCCAAGATATTTCCATGGAGCCGTGCGTTGGATCTTTTCTGGTGCAATGACAAGTCCCTTTGTCGACAGAATGTCACTTAATTGTGTTAATGACTGTTCTGTAAAAGGCTCTGCCTGACAACAAAGAATGTCATCCATATAGTGGTAAATGATGGTGTCCAGCCATTGATTTCGAAGTGGCTGTAGTGCCCATGCGACATAAAGTTGACACAAAGTCGGTGAGTTTTTCATTCCTTGCGGTAAAACAACCCACTCATAACGCTCCGTGGATGCAGCCTTGTTTATTGCTGGTACAGAAAAGGCAAAGCGTTGTGTATCTTGAGGATGTAATGGGATGGTAAAAAAGCAGTCCTTTAAGTCAACTATCAGTATGTGCCACCCGTCTGGTAACATGCTAGGTGATGGCATTCCGGGTTGCAGCGTTCCCATATGTGGAAACGGTGTCACGGGCCTGTCGTAAATTCTTCCAATCATGCGATTCCCACTTTCCCTGGCCGTGTTGGAATACTATCGGTAAGGCCAAAGGAGCGGAACTGCCTTTCTCCCCGGTGGCTTGCCACTGTCCTTCCGCTATGGCCTCTTTAATAATATCACCCCAGCTGGACTCCCTTGGAAGTCCAGAAGAGGGGGTCATTAAGCAGGGAGATATCCCTTTGTCTTTCTCTTGCGCCTGCAGCTCCACTTTTTTCAGGCGCTCTGAGAGTTCCTGCAGCATTCTCACAATTTCCCCTGGTGACGGCGGTACCCTACTCTTGTCCGGTGCACTATTCTCCAAAGGCTCGCGGGCTGAAAACAGCGGGGGGTGCTCTGATAGAGTCTGACATGAGCTGGTGGTATCGGTAAAGGAGGGGTTAAGCGGCCGCTGAGGTGGAACAGGCGGCGGCAACGGCAGGTACAGAGGAGCTACACGAGACGGCGGTGAGGGGGGAAAACCGGGGGGAGGCCGGCCCTCCTTTCCGTCCAGATCGATGAGGTCAGCAAGGGGCGCGGCGCCCGCCCCTCTTTGAGCCTCCTCCGGGTGCACTTCCGCGTTTGCCTCAGAGCTCGGACCGGTCGGCTCTGAGGAAACCTCCGCCTTCTGGGAAGGAGCTGGCAAAGATGCCGGCAGCCCTTCCCCCCCAGAGTCCTCCCGCACCCTTTGCAGCACCTCCGCGACAGTCCGACACGCCGGCACCGTTGGCCCTTTAATAGGGAGTGGTCCGCCGAAAAATCGCAACATCAAGCTTGTCTTACTCGGAGAGGGTCTGATAGCGGCAGCTCCGGGGCTCAGCATTTTCGCAGCCGCGGACGCTACTTCCCTCTCTGCCTTCATTACAGTTAAAGTTTCCAACACAGTATTCCAAAGTACGCGAACGGCTTTTATCTCCTTTTCCTCCTTCTCACTTCCCCCGATCGTCTTCTGCCACATTGCTCCCCCAAACTCTTGCCACTCAGACACCGAAAACAACAGGTGGGGGTCAGAAAAATGGCCCCAACGCCGTCCCAACTTGATCAAATCGTATACCTGCTTCGCCGGGGATTCTATCCCTCTCTTAGAGAGGATTCCGACGAGCAGTGTGGCCGCAGCCTCAGTTTCCATGGCTGAGCCAGAGAGGTGGGGAGCGACCCCACAGACCGGTGTCTGCCCTGCTGCAGTTTAAGGCAGCGCCTTCTCTCAGCTGAAATTTCCCACTCCCCTCCTCTAGCTGCTTACCGCAGGCTCGGAGATCTTAGTGGAGCTGAACCATCCTCTGCTACCAGATGTCGGAGGACGCCGGAGTGGGAGGCGGGCCCGGAGTAACGATGGAGTCTCAATATGAGTATGGTCGTTCTCCTTTATTAGAGCTTACACAAAGTATATATATCGACAAGCAATACGCATGCGCTAGCAATAGTTACATGATTGGTTACAGTTTCTGTCCACACGCATAAAGCGATACATGATTGGTGCAAGGTTGCTGTCTACGCTCCGTCGACATTTATGGAACCTAGTTCCGTCCAGACTTGTTTACCAGTTTTGTGAATACCTTCTTTTGTAGTGCTCAAGGCCGCTATACGGCCACTTTCAGCAGGCTTCAGCAGGCTCGCTTGCCTTGGCCTAGATAAGGCCGCCTTCAGCAGGCTCGCTTGCCTCGGCCTAGATTCCTTCCTCTACCCCGAAGACGGGATTGCTCATCCCAGTCAGAGCATGCTCTCTCCCATTAACCATTCCCATAACCATTCCTCCATCAAGCAGCCACGCACCTAGCACTGGCCTAGCAGGCACTGAGCCACCACTGACCTCACAACCACAAACAGCAGCCACGCACCTAGCACTGGCCTAGCAGGCACTGAGCCACAAGTGACCTCACAACCACAACCAGCACCCACGCACCTAGCACTGGCCTAGCAGGCACTGAGCAACCACTGACCTCACAACCACAAACAGCACCCACGCACCTAGCACTGGCCGAGCAGGCACTGAGCCACCACTGACCTCACAACCACAAACAGCAGCCACGCACCTAGCACTGGCCTAGCAGGCACTGAGCCACAAGTGACCTCACAACCACAACCAGCACCCACGCACCTAGCACTGGCCTAGCAGGCACTGAGCAACCACTGACCTCACAACCACCAACAGCAGCCACGCACCTAGCACTGGCCTAGCAGGCACTGAGCCACCACTGACCTCACAACCACAAACAGCACCCACGCACCTAGCACTGGCCTAGCAGGCACTGAGCCTCCACTGACCTCACAACCACAAACAGCACCCACGCACCTAGCACTGGCCTAGCAGGCACTGAGCCACCACTGACCTCACAACCACAAACAGCAGCCACGCACCTAGCACTCGCCTAGCAGGCACTGAGCCACCCCTGACCTCACAATTGAAAACAGCAGCCACACACCTAGCACTGGCCTAGCAGGTACTGAGCCACCACTGACCTCACAATTGAAAAGAGCAGCCACGCACCTAGCACTGGCCTAGCAGGCACTGAGCCACCACTGACCTCACAACCACAACCAGCACCCACGCACCTAGCACTGGCCGAGCAGGCACTGAGCCACCACTGACCTCACAACCACAAACAGCAGCCACGCACCTAGCACTGGCCCAGCAGGCACTGAGCTACCACTGACCTCACAACCACAAACAGCACCCAAACACCTAGCACTGGCCTAGCAGGCACTGAGCTACCACTGACCTCACAACCACAAAGAGCACCCACGGACCTAGCACTGGCCTAGCAGGCACTGAGCTACCACTGACCTCACAACCACAAACAGCAGCCACGCACCTAGCAATGGCCTAGCAGGCACTGAGCCACCACTGACCTCACAACCACAAACAGCACCCGCGCACCTAGCACTGGCCTAGCAGGCACTGAGCCACCACTAACCTCACAACCACAAACAGCAGCCACGCACCTAGCACTGGCCCAGCAGGCACTGAGCCACCACTGACCTCACAACCACAAACAGCAGCCACGCACCTAGCACTCGCCTAGCATGCACTGAGCCACAAGTGACCTCACAACCGCAAACAGCACCCACGCACCTAGCACTGGCCTAGCAGGCACTGAGCAACCACTGACCTCACAACCACAAACAGCACCCACGCACCTAGCACTGGCCCAGCAGGCACTGAGCCACCACTGACCTCACAACCACAAAGAGCAGCCACGCACCCATCACTGGCCTAGCGGCACTGAGCCACCACTAACCTCACCATTGAAAACAGCACCCATGCACCTAGCACTGGCCTAGCAGGCACTGAGCCACCACTGACCTCACAACCACAAACAGCACCCACGCACCTAGCACTGGCCTAGCAGGCACTGAGCCACCACTGACCTCACAACCACAAACAGCACCCACATACCCATCACTGGCCTAGCAGGCACTGAGCCACCACTGACCTCACAACCACAAACAGCACCCACGCACCTAGCACTGGCCTAGCAGGCACTGAGCCACCACTGACCTCACAACCACAAACAGCAGCCACGCACCTAGCACTGGCCTAGCAGCACTGGTCTACCACTGACCTCACAACCACAAACAGCAGCCACGCACCTAGCACTGGCCTAGCAGGCACTGAGCCACCACTGACCTCACAACCACAAACAGCACCCACGCACCTAGCACTGGCCTAGCAGGCACTGAGGCACCACTGACCTCACAACCACAAACAGCACCCACGCACCTAGCACTGGCCTAGCAGGCACTGAGCCACCACTGACCTCACAACCACAAACAGCACCCACGCACCTAGCACTGGCCTAGCAGGCACAGAGCCACCACTGACCTCACAACCACAAACAGCACCCGCGCACCTAGCACTGGCCTAGCAGGCACTGAGCCACCACTGACCTCAAAACCACAAACAGCAGCCACGCACCTAGCACTGGCCTAGCAGGCACTGAGCCACCACCGACCTCACAACCACAAACAGCACCCACGCACCTAGCACTGGCCCAGCAGGCACTGAGCCACCACTGACCTCACAACCACAAACAGCACCCACGCACCTAGCACTGGCCCAGCAGGCACTGAGCCACCACTGACCTCACAACCACAAACAGCAGCCACGCACCTAGCACTGGCCTAGCAGGCACTGAGCCACAAGTGACCTCACAATTGAAAACAGTAGCCACGCACCTAGCACTGGCCTAGCAGGCACTGAGCCACCACTGACCTCACAACCACAAACAGCACCCACATACCCATCACTGGCCTAGCAGGAACTGAGCAACCACTGACCTCACCACCACAAACAGCAGCCACGCACCTAGCACTGGCCTAGCAGGCACTGAGCCACCACTGACCTCACAACCACAAACAGCACCCATGCACCTAGCACTGGCCTAGCAGGCACAGAGCCACCACTGACCTCACAACCACAAACAGCACCCACGCACCTAGCACTGGCCTAGCAGGCACTGAGCCACAAGCGACCTCACAACCACAAACAGCAGCCACGCACCTAGCACTCGCCTAGCAGGCACAGAGCCACCACTGACCTCACAACCACAAACAGCAGCCACGCACCTAGCACTCGCCTAGCATGCACTGAGCCACCACTGACCTAACAATCACAGACAGCACCCACGCGCCTAGCTCTGGCCTAGCAGGCACTGAGCCACAGGTGACCTCACAACCGAAAACAGCAGCCACGGACCTAGCACTGGCCTAGCAGGCACTGAGCCACCACTGACCTCACAACCACAAACAACACCCACGCACCTAGCACTGGCCTAGCAGGCACTGAGCCACCACTGACCTCACAAGTGAAAAGAGCACCCACGCACCTAGCACTGGCCTAGCAGGCAGTGAGCCACCACCGACCTCACAACCACAAACAGCAGCCACGCACCTAGCACTGGCCTAGCAGGCACTGAGCCACCACTGACCTCACAACCACCAACAGCAGCCACGCACCTAGCACTGGCCTAGCAGGCACTGAGCCACCACTGACCTCACAACCACAAACAGCACCCACGCACCTAGCACTGGCCTAGCAGGCACTGAGCCACCACTGACCTCACAAATGAAAAAAGCACCCACGCACCCATCACTGGCCTAGCAGGCACTGAGCCACCACTGACCTCACCATTGAAAACAGCAGCCACGCACCTAGCACTGGCCTAGCAGGCACTGAGCCACCACTGACCTCACAACCACAAACAGCAGCCACGCACCTAGCACTGGCCTAGCAGGCAGTGAGCCACCACCGACCTCACAACCACAAACAGCAGCCACGCACCTAGCACTGGCCTAGCAGGCACTGAGCCACCACTGACCTCACAACCACCAACAGCAGCCACGCACCTAGCACTGGCCTAGCAGGCACTGAGCCACCACTGACCTCACAACCACAAACAGCACCCACGCACCTAGCACTGGCCTAGCAGGCACTGAGCCACCACTGACCTCACAAATGAAAAAAGCACCCACGCACCCATCACTGGCCTAGCAGGCACTGAGCCACCACTGACCTCACCATTGAAAACAGCAGCCACGCACCTAGCACTGGCCTAGCAGGCACTGAGCCACCACTGACCTCACAACCACAAACAGCACCCACATACCCATCACTGGCCTAGCAGGAACTGAGCAACCACTGACCTCACCACCACAAACAGCAGCCACGCACCTAGCACTGGCCTAGCAGGCACAGAGCCACCACTGACCTCACAACCACAAACAGCAGCCACGCACCTAGCACTGGCCTAGCAGGCACTGAGCCACAAGCGACCTCACAACCACAAACAGCAGCCACGCACCTAGCACTGGCCTAGCAGGCACTGAGCCACCACTGACCTAACAATCACAAACAGCACCCACGCGCCTAGCTCTGGCCTAGCAGGCACTGAGCCACAGGTGACCTCACAACCGAAAACAGCAGCCACGGACCTAGCACTGGCCTAGCAGGCACTGAGCCACCACTGACCTCACAACCACAAACAACACCCACGCACCTAGCACTGGCCTAGCAGGCACTGAGCCACCACTGACCTCACAACTGAAAAGAGCACCCACGCACCTAGCACTGGCCTAGCAGGCACTGAGCCACAAGTGACCTCACAACCACAAAGAGCACCCACGCACCTAGCACTGGCCTAGCAGGCACTGAGCCACCACTGACCTCACAACCACAAACAGCAGCCACGCACCTAGCACTGGCCTAGCAGGCACTGAGCCACCAGTGACCTCACAACCACAAACAGCAGCCACGCACCTAGCACTGGCCTAGCAGGCAGTGAGCCACCACCGACCTCACAACCACAAACAGCAGCCACGCACCTAGCACTGGCCTAGCAGGCACTGAGCCACCACTGACCTCACAACCACAAACAGCACCCACGCACCTAGCACTGGCCTAGCAGGCACTGAGCCACCACTGACCTCACAACCACAAACAGCACCCACGCACCTAGCACTGGCCTAGCAGGCACTGAGCCACCACTGACCTCACAAATGAAAAAAGCACCCACGCACCCATCACTCGCCTAGCAGGCACTGAGCCACCACTGACCTCACCATTGAAAACAGCAGCCACGCACCTAGCACTGGCCTAGCAGGCACTGAGACACCACTGACCTCACAACCACAAACAGCACCCACGCACCTAGCACTGGCCTAGCAGGCACTGAGCCACCACTGACCTCACAACCACAAACAGCAGCCACGCACCTAGCACTGGCCTAGCAGGCACTGAGCCACCACTGACCTCACAAATGAAAAAAGCACCCACGCACCCATCACTGGCCTAGCGGCACTGAGCCACCACTGACCTCACCATTGAAAACAGCAGCCACGCACCCATCACTCGCCTAGCAGGCACTGAGCCACCACTGACCTCACCATTGAAAACAGCAGCCACGCACCTAGCACTGGCCTAGCAGGCACTGAGACACCACTGACCTCACAACCACAAACAGCACCCACGCACCTAGCACTGGCCTAGCAGGCACTGAGCCACCACTGACCTCACAACCACAAACAGCAGCCACGCACCTAGCACTGGCCTAGCAGGCACTGAGCCACCACTGACCTCACAAATGAAAAAAGCACCCACGCACCCATCACTGGCCTAGCGGCACTGAGCCACCACTGACCTCACCATTGAAAACAGCAGCCACGCACCTAGCACTGGCCTAGCAGGCACTGAGCCACCACTGACCTCACAACCACAAACAGCACCCACGCACCTAGCACTGGCCTAGCAGGCACTGAGCCACCACTGACCTCACAACCACAAACAGCAGCCACGCACCGAGCACTGGCCTAGCAGGCACTGAGCCACCACTGACCTCACAACCACAAACAGCACCCACGCACCTAGCACTGGCCTAGCAGGCACTGAGCCACCACTGACCTCACAACCACAAACAGCACCCACGCACCTAGCACTGGCCTAGCAGGCACTGAGCCACCACTGACCTCAAAACCACAAACAGCACCCACATACCCATCACTGGCCTAGCAGGAACTGAGCAACCACTGACCTCACAATCACAAACAGCACCCACGCACCTAGCACTGGCCTAGCAGGCACTGAGCCACCACTGACCTCACAACCACAAACAGCACCCACGCACCTAGCACTGGCCTAGCAGGCACTGAGCCACCACTGACCTCACAACCACAAACAGCACCCACATACCCATCACTGGCCTAGCAGGAACTGAGCAACCACTGACCTCACCACCACAAACAGCAGCCATGGCCCTAGCACTGGCCTAGCAGGCACTGAGCCACCACTGACCTCACAACCACAAACAGCACCCACGCACCTAGCACTGGCCCAGCAGGCACTGAGCCACCACTGACCTCACAACCACAAACAGCACCCACGCACCTAGCACTGGCCTAGCATGCACTGAGCCACCACTGACCTCAGAACTGAAAACAGCAGCCAAGCACCTAGCACTGGCCTAGCAGGCACTGAGCCACCACTGACCTCACAACCACAATCAGCAGCCACGCACCTAGCACTGGCCTAGCAGGCACTGAGCCACCACTGACCTCACAACCACAAACAGCACCCAAACACCTAGCACTGGCCGAGCAGGCACTGAGCCACCACTGACCTCACACCCACAAACAGCACCCACGCACCTAGCACTAGCCTAGCAGGAACTGAGCAACCACTGACCTCACAACCACAAACAGCAGCCACGCATCGAGCACTGGCCTAGCAGGCACTGAGCCACCACTGACCTCACAACCACAAACAGCAGCCACGCATCGAGCACATGGCCTAGCAGGCACTGAGCCACCACTGACCTCACAACCACAAACAGCACCCACGCACCGAGCACTGGCCTAGCGGCACTGGTCTACCACTGACCTCACAACCACAAACAGCACCCACTCACCTAGCACTGGCCTAGCAGGCACTGAGCCACCACTGACCTCACAATTGAAAACAGCACCCACAGACCTAGCACTGGCCTAGCAGGCACTGAGCCACCACTGACCTCACAACCACAAACAGCACCCACGCACCTAGCACTGGCCTAGCAGGCACTGAGCCACAAGTGACCTCAGAATTGCCAGCAGTGATATAGTTTTTCCTTGTTGGCTGTTGTTTATAGATGTATAATTGGCCTACCAGTGTGTGTCAAAGGACGTTGCTTGCTCCTTGCCTATCCCATTCTGAGGAAGTAGTGACTTTACAGGCTTCAGCAAAGCCACCTGCCATCTGCTGGCCTATTATATAGGAAGGCAAGAACAACCTCACAAGCGAAAACAGCAGCCATGTGCCCACCACTGGCCTCTCAATACTGAAACAAAAGTGACCTCACAGTCTGCATTGAAGCCACGTGCATGCTGCTGGCCTAGCATGGACTGAGGCACACCATCCCCAGAAGCACAAACAACACTCATCTCCACACTGCTGCTCTACCAAGTGCTCCTGCACCTGTACAAAAAGAAGCAATGTGTCTGCTGGTGGCCTAGGAGATACTGAGCCCAAATGACTTCACAAACACAAACGTCAGCAATATGCATCGAGCTGGTCTGTCAGGTGCTGAGGCTGAAGTGAGAGGAGAGGAGAAGCTCACCTGGGCCACTTGCATGTCCCTTGATTAAGCTGTTATCACTCTGTACAGAACAGTCTTCTGCAAACACCTGTCATCTCCTGGCAAGACTCTCTCCAGGTCATGCCACAGCTCCACTCTGTCACCCTGCACACAAATCACAAAAGGGAACAATTGGTCTCGCTTTTCCTTTAGTGACATCAAGTCCGAGCTGGGAGCCTTTGCACTGCAGCACCTACACAATGACAGCAGGACGCCACTTCCATTTCTGGTGCATTTCTAGGGACAGAGACCAGCTGAGGGAGCAGCTGCACTGCAAAGGGTTGCTGACACTGTCACATCAACTCAGCACTGCACCAGGCATCAGCCTGACGCCAGACCTCTGCTCTGCCACCTAGTCTACAAACACACTGTCTCTGCCCCACAGAGCTGCCTCTTCTGCTTGATACAACCAGGTGCCACCAAGAAGAGATGCATGCAGGACACTCTCCTCTTGCACACTCCCCAGCCACTGCTCTGCTCGCTGCCTTCCCTTGACTCCTCAACCCAGACACACAGCGAAGCTCTTGAGGTGACACCACAAGGTGGCCAAGGCACTCTGGGCTCACAAGGCCTGTGCAAATGAGCAGCACAAGATCGGGGACAGAGCTGGCTCCTTGGGTGATGCTGCTCTTTTCAGAGGGAAGGATCCTGCTTTCTTTGGGCACAGCAGGCTGCTGCTTTCCACCTCCATCCCCTCAGCAACCTCCACCTAGGGATGGGGGGATGGGGATTTTCTTTAGTAATACAAAAGATACAGATACAGTGTAGAAATAGTAGAGAGTCCAGAAGGGCTCCTGAGCCCAAAGGAACCTCGGGTCCTTTCCTTTACTTACTTGGACAAGGAGCCCCGGGGAAGGGAAAAAGGCTGCAGAGGCTTTGACATGAGGCCCAAGCAATGAGACAGCCCCACACTGGACGGCTGCTGAAATGCCAGCTGTCCTGGCTGCGCAGGCTCTACAGCAGCAGTCCAGGCTCCACAGCTGCCTTCACAGAGCACTGAGGGCTGGGTGCCACGGGCAACCCAGCCCTAGGCACATCTTCACCCCTCGCAGAGCCAGGGGCCCAAGAGCTGCCAGATTTCCTCAGGTCAAGCTACGGAGGCTTTGCAGCCCTCACACAAAGGCACTCAAGACATGCGGGCATTTATTATAAGGGTCTTGGACTCATCCTATATGGCACCACAACCTTCTAGGAAAAGGAGGGGGTACAGTAGCATTTGCTGAGCGGGCTGGCAGTAACAGCAGTTGTGGGACGTGGAATTTGGAGCACAGCAGAGGTACCAGGAGGTGAACCCACACCCCAAGTCACACAGGGAAGCCAGGCGCATTTATGGAAGCCTTTGCATCCATACATAGCCTCTTCTCAGTCACTTGCAGCTGCTTTCACAGAGGACTCACAATGTTGGCAAAGATGTTGACAGGCACAGGGACACACCCTGGCATCCTGCCTCCACCCTCAGGGGCTCCAGGACTGCACTGGGAACCTCCAGGAGTGGAGCAACCTAGAAAGAAAGAAAGAATCAGAGTGCTACTGTCAGTTCTGCTGGCCTTACAGAGTCTCGACAGGCAGGGGCAAATGTTTCCCCTCCATGCTGAGCTGTATTGGTGAGAGCCTGATCAAAACTTCCCTGGAAAAGGACCCAAGACACCTCATCTACTGGCACCTGCCTTTAGCAGGGTGTTGGAGCCCTACCTCCACATGTCTCCCCCATTGCAGCCTCAAGGAATCGGCTATGCTGAGACTCTTTCCAAAGGCACCAGCAGCTTTGGAGATGCCGCCTCCACCGCACACCAAGGACAGCTGTCTCAGAGCCACCCATCACCCTCAGAGGCCTGACTTCTCATGAGGTGGCATCTCCCCTCTCTCCAAGGGTCTGCGTAGGCACAAAGTGGAGAAATGGCTCTGACTGATTTGATTAACTACCCATCTCTCTGAGGGATCGCAATGGATTAAGGTCTGAGATAGGAAGATGCAATGAGGGTCCAGCTTCAACAGAAAGCCTTTAAGGAGGGAGAAGATGACTTTCTCCAAGGGAGTCAGTAAAATCCCAAAGACTCACAGAAGCATCAAGACCTTCCGAAACTGCAAGCCTGGACCTCAGCTGACAGAAACCACCAAACTGTGAGCAGCCCTGCCTTGCACCACGATGCTCCAAGGAGGCAACACGGTCACCAGCAGTCCTCACCCAGGTCTCCCAGAAGGACACCGTGATGGCAGGCTGGGCTCTGGGAGCAGAGCACTGCTCTCTCCAGCCACCTCCTCCCATGCTGAGCAGCAAAACACTGGGGCCACCACCTGGCTCCACCACAGGGCACCCCGCACTGTAACATGTTGGGGCCCTTGCGGTACTTCAGAACAATAATCTATATGAAATATAGAGTATGGAACTACACTGTTTAGGATTAGTTGCTTAGCACAACTTGCTTAGCATAAGTAGCTAAATTTGCTGAAGCCTTAGGCCTCAGACTGTAGCTGCTGCTATGTGCTTTGAAGTAGTTTACCAAGGACACTGGTGCAGCTGGGAATGATACATCCTGAGAAAGTACAGATAAACTAGCAGAAGCCAGTGGGAACCAAGGTTAAGGGCTAGACAGCTTTGCTAAACAAGCAGCAAGGTACAAGGCATGACCGCTGTGTGCATGATCGGTGCAATGATTGGCTACCTGTGACATAATCTGTATGAACCACAAATCAAGGGCCAGAGCGCCGAATACTTGTACTTATAAAATAGGCAAATTGCTGAATAAAGATGGAATTGAACCTGCATTCTGTGAATGCGTATGATTCATTACCGTCACTCCCGCGGACCGCGACACTCAGCATCATAGTGAGGGGTGCTCTAACAGTAGTGGGCATCTAGTGTCATTTGAGATGGCCAAAGAAATTCTCCAGCTGGCCCCCACCTCATGCTCTAGAAGGATGTGGGTCTCCCAGTTGCTCCATCAGAGCAAGGAGACACTGGCACATGCCTGGGACCACCTCTGTCTCTTCCAATCTCATCAGAAATTTGTGTGTGAGCAACTGACTCCCACCCTCCATCGCCAGTGATTATTACCAGAGTTTAGACAAAGAGCTCCCGTGCAGACATCTGTGTTGTGCACACTTCAGCTTGGGCAAGGGGAATCCCACCTGCTGTGTTTTTGTGGAGTTCATGGGAGTTTGCTGAATCCCACTCCAGTCAAGGGACTTCCAAACCAGAATGAGGTGCCCACATTGACTCATCTGGTGTAACACCTGAACCAAGTGTCAATCAGCTCCATTCTTGCTCCTTTCTACATGTCCTGCCTAGTTAAGAGATGGGAATCAGGGCTTCCAGAGTGGGACATTTCCACCTCTTGCAGATAACCATCCTCTGATGAAACAATCTGTAATGCTGGAATGAGTCTTCCTTCAGTGCTTAGAGAGGGACCATCAGTGATTATTTTAGTTTATTGGAGTGAACATTTCCCAGGAGGAGAGAGCACAAGGGACAGAGAAAGTCATGAGCTCAGCTGGGCCTCTGCTCCTGAGTGGGGCCAGGCTCTGGGGATGGAGGGAGCTCATGGTAACTGGGCAGCACTGCCCAGAGACAGCTGTGTGCAGGAGCAGCTCCTCTGCAAAGAGCAGCAGGGCTCTGGGCACTGCCTGCTGCTGCTGACATGAGAGGAGACAAGGCAGAGAGAAGTGCAAGGCAGTGTGGAGTGGGAGGACAGAGGAGAGCACATTGTGAGAGAAGTCTTCCCAGCCCCTGACACGGTAAGTCTCTGGCTGCAGGGCAATGCTACTGAGGTTCCTGGAAAGGCCTTGAAACCCATCAAGTCCCATGACTGGATTTTTAAGGATCGCTCTCCCAGCTTCTCCTTTGCTGGGGAGGGGGAGATGCTTCAGAGCAGGGATTCCTTGCCACACTGTCACAGGGACAGGGCATGCTGCTGCCTTCTGCCAGGGACAGTGCAGGGGTTTGAAACTGGAGTGCGCACACATCTCTGCGCACGGCTGTAATTCAGAGCAGTGTTCCTGACCCCAGGGTGCTGTGTGCCTGGGGCAGTGACTCTGCTGCCTGTGAGGATCAGCACTCAGCCAGCCCGGGGAGCTCCCTGCAATACTGCAGGATGAAGCTCTGGGAGAGAGGAGGTATGTCTGGCAGGGCAGGATGATTCTCCTGCTGAGAGGATGCTGCGTGGGACAGGGCTGCTCACAGCTCTAGCTCATGCGCAGGATAGGTCCAAGGAGCCTTTTCAAGAGGAATATGAAGAGAAAGGCTTCTTGAATGGGAAGGAGCTTTCCTTTTGGTATCTCCGCTTTCAGTTCCCTAATTTTGTCAGGGAGAAAAAAGGAACAAGTTTTCTGGTTTGGCAGGGAAGTGGGATTCCTAAACCTTCACTCTCACAGATTAATAGGTCTTTGAGGACCCTCAGCAAGCTGCTTCATCCTCACCTTAGCCTACAGACAGCATTAGGATCACCTTTGGGACCTCATAGGAATTTATTTGACAGGCAGGACCTGCATGCAAAGAGATGACCCTGGCAAGTGCCCTGATCCAGGAGGTTTCTGTAGGGTAGAACTGAGCACACACAGGGTGGGACGGGGTCTATGAGCACTGACCGGGAGAAGATGTTGTGACAGAGAAAGAGCTGCCAGCAGGGACACCTCCAGGCAGCAGGGATGGGCAGGGAATGAGAGGGAACTGCAGGGCATGAGCCACCTCATCTGCAGCGAGACCTCCGACAGAGGAGAGGGGCATCTTTCCTGCTATGGACCCATTCCATGCTGCCTGACAAAGGGGCTGAGAGCGACTGCCCGGCAATGTTACCATCTGCGAGGTGGCATGTCCAGCTGGGTAAGGGGAAGGCTTTCCAGAATGCCTCTCTGTCTCTCTCCTTGCCTCCCTTGGCAGCAGGATCATGGTGTTGCTCCTTGTTTCCCCTCCTGTCCATGATGCTCCTGTTCGTGCTCTCGGGCTTTCTGGGGTTGGGGGTTTTCAGCTGCGGTTCAGACACTAATGCTGCATGTTGTGGAACAGAGGGGACTGCATGGGAATGAGGTTGTCCCAGCCCCCTTCTGACTTGTGGAGCTCCAGAAAATGCAGTCTTTGGGGCTGGGAAATGAGCTGACTCTCCCTTAAGGAGAATCCATCTCCAGTCCTAACAGTCCTTTGACCGTTTCCTTATAGTGTCCTGGCAGACTGCGTGCTGCCCTCTAGAAAGGCACTGCTGTCTCATAGCACCTCTGTGATATCTGAGAGGCCCATGAGGAAGGTGCAGAGATGCTGAGAGTATGGAGATGGTGGTGGGAGGCTGTGTGTGGGCATCTGAAAAGAGCCCTGTGTGTCCTTGGCTACAAGGGGAGTGTGGAGAGCTCCCTCAGGTGCCCAGAGAAAGGGTGAGAAGTTTGGAGATGTGCACTTTGAAACTGGACTCGTGTGCTCTCAGCAGGGGCTGGTTTCTTTCTAGGGCAACATACATGAGTGTGATCATCCTCCAGCTGAAAGAGTTGCAAGCACCGGCCAGCTGGGAATGAGACTAATAGACAGACTAGCTGGCCTCGCTCTGCCAGAAATGACAGTGGATGCTTTCCTGTCAGGATTCACAGTAGAAATGCCAAGGATTTCTAGCTTTGAGGAACACTCCCCAGCGGTGACAAGACCATCTAAAAGAAAATAAAAAATCCCTGAAACTCTGTTCCTCAAACCTCATTCGTTAGAATTCAGAGTGAAGACGCTGAAAAGCCCTTCTAAGCCATGAGTGGATATCACCTGACAGAAAGTGTAACTGTCAGAGCTGGTCACCCCCATTCCCCTGTGCCCACTGCTTTAAAGCACGATTGACTCCTGTGGAGCCCATGGACAGATGTCCCTATTCCTCACAGCCCACTCAGCCAGTGCAAAGCGGAGCTCCAGCACGGGAACTGCACAAAGATCCTCTCGGTAAAGAGAGAGGCAATGTGGGGGGTTGTATGAGACTGCAACGTTTGGGGGCTTCTTGGCTTGAAAAGTCTCTGCTAACTTCTCAAAGTCTTTTCTCCTTTGCACAGTCCCTCGTGCCTGAAGATAACAAAATGTCCAACAGCAGCTCCTACAACAAGTTCCTCCTCCTGGCATCTGCGGACACAAGGCAGCTGCAGCTCTTGCACTTCTTGCTCTGCCTGGGCATCTACCTGGCTGTCCTCTTGGGCAATGGCCTCATCATCACAGCTATAGCCTGTGACCACCGCCTCCACACCCCCATGTACTTCTTCCTCCTCAACCTCTCCCTCCTCGACCTTGGCTCCATCTCCACCACTGTCCCCAAATCCATGGCCAATTCTCTGAGGGACACCAGGGCCATTTCCTACTCAGGGTGTGCTGCCCAGGTCTTCCTGGTTGTTTTCTTGTTAGGAGGAGAGTATTCTCTTCTCACAGTCATGGCCTATGACCGCTACATTGCCATTTGCAAACCCCTGCACTACGAGACCCTCATGGGCAGCAGGGCTTGTGTCAAAATGGCAGCAGCTGCCTGGGCCAGTGGTTTCCTCTATGCTGTCCTGCACACTGCTAACACATTTTCAATACCACTCTGCCAAGGCAACAGAGTGGACCAGTTCTCCTGTGAAATCCCACAGATCCTCAAGCTCTCCTGCTCAGACTCCTACCTCAGGGAAGTTGGACTTATTGCAGTTAGTGCCTTTTTAGGTTTTGGGTGTTTCATTTTCATTGTGCTGTCCTATGTGCAGATCTTCACTGCTGTGCTGAGGATCCCCTCTGAGCAGGGACGACACAAAGCCTTTTCCACGTGCATCCCTCACCTGGCCGTGGTCTCCGTGTTTGTCAGCACTGATGCATTTACCTACCTGAAGCCCCCCTCCATCTCCTCCCAAGTTCTGGATCTGGTGATGACTCTTCTGTATGCGGTGGTGCCTCCAGCAATGAACCCTCTCATCTACAGCATGAGGAACAAGGAGCTCAAAGATGCCCTGAAGAAAGTGATTTCATGGACATTTTTCAGCAGTGGTAACATTGCTCTCCACAAATGACTCTCCCTGTGTCCCGTACCAGGACTGAGCTTTGTTTGTTCACTTTATTTGTATTATTACTACTATTTCTGTTGTTATTATTATTTGTCACCCTGTTACTTCACAAATGGTTGGGTTCATTTCACCTTTACTGAGACTGCTCTGTCTCACCTGGTGCCCATATAAAGTTGTGTCCAACACTGGGTCAGAGCTGACTCCCTCACAGTATCTCTGTAATAAAGTAGGTTTTCCCAGGTGCAGGGCCTGAAGGCTGGGCTCTTCCTCCAAAGCTGCTGTCCCTCATGCCCTATCAAAACACATACCTTGAGACAATCCCGTCCACCCTGTGTGGTGTTCCTTACCCCAAATTTCACCGCCCAGACAAGGGTCCATGCCCAGCTGGAGGACTGGATGTCCAGCTGTGAGCTCTGGGAGGATGAGTCCTCTGCTGGGTCCTCTGCAGGGCTGGCAGGGAACATGCAGAGGAGGTCCTGGGGCCGTTTACTGGGCCTGTGGACCATCTTCCTGCCATGGGGGCCCTCAAGCAGGGTCTGTCAAAACAAAGGTCTGGCTCAGCCTGCTGCTGCACGAACAGAGAGGAGAAACTGCTCCAGGAAACTCCTCACACACCCAGTGTCTCATACCACCTATTTCCAGCATTGGCCATTCCCTGTGGTCCTGGTGAGGGGTGATCTTGGAATGTGACCAGCTCCATCTATCTGCTGGACTGTGCATGTGTATGGAGGCAATGTCCAGCCCTGCCTGGCCTCTCTGTGGGCTCAGACCTCATCAGACCACAGAGCATGGCCTTCTTCTAACCCCCGGGTGGAAGAGGATCAGGGCTGGGCAGGGTGTGGGGACTGGTGGGAGGCTGCCAGGCAGGAGGGCCGCGGTGGCCAGGGCACCAAAGGCTGTCATAGGGACCATACTCGGGGGATGTTTCCCCATCCCAGAATGCACCCTGTCCTGTGTGGTGCCTGCACAGTGGGACTGTAGGGACACGTGCAGGGCAGCAGGGCTGGGCCAGTGGAGGGATGAGGTGCTGATGGGAGCCCCGACACTCCAGAACCTCCTGACAGTCATGAAGGGAACTCACTGCTGCTAGTAGGACTGTGGGTTTCTCAAGGGCTACAGCCACGAGCACTGCCTGCCAGGACTCCCAGACCCAGCACAGATGGTCAGTGACCAGCACTGCAGCACATAGTGTCCCCCGTCCTTTCTCACCATCCTCTCTCAGGAGCACCGCTGGGTGAGTTGAAGGAAAAAATAAAGAAATAACCATGGTAGTTGAGTAGCACTGGGGCAGGGGACAGGAAATCTTTAAAAACTCTGCTGGAGAAAGCACCTACCAACCTCATCTAACTGTCAAGTTAGCCCAGCTCAGAGCAGATCGTGGACCTGGAGATCTCTGGTGGTCCCTCCCAACACAAATCCTCTAGGAGGAAGGGCCTGGAAGGCAGAGTGAGGCGCAGGGGACACTGTTGTGGGGTTGAGGCCTTGCTGGCATTTGTACTGCCTGGTCAAGCCTGTCCTCAGAGTCACACAGTGAGCAAGTTCATCCTCAAAAAGAGTCTCTGCTCCATGGGCAACAGGAGTCAAACCAGTGCCGGGAGACTGCAGAAAAGTTCTCAGGAACACACCAGGCATTCAGGCCCTTTGACTGCTGAGGTGTCCCCAGAGCGGTGCTTTGCATCTGGGGTCTTAAGGGCTGAGAAATATTTGGAGCTAGAGCAGATTGCAGTCCCATCTCCTGGGCTCACAGGTTACAGGGCATCAGCAGGACTGTACCAGCTGCAGGGAGGGAATCACTGTCCAGTCTCACCTAGAGGACAAGGGTCCCACCACAGCTTCTGGGTGGCCACGGCTGCAGGCTGCAGACCCCACTCTGTTCCCAACAGATGTCCTGCCTGGGGCTGGATGGTGCCCAGCAACAAGGAAGGCATGCCTGGGGGTCTGGTGCCTTTGGGGTTGGTGGCCTTTGGACCAGACTCTGTCAGTGAGGACTCAGGAGCTTCTCTGGCTCCACGTTAGTGGCAAAGTTCATGTCCCAGCTTCTTCCCTCTGGAGAGCTGGGAATTTCATTCTCAGGAGAAGGGGAAATAGGAAACCATTTTATCCATGTGATCACCCCGTCAACCCTCTACTGTCTTCTCCTTCTCTATCACCCCCAGAAGTTCTTTGGCAGGGGCATTTTTTTGGTTTCTGACCTTTCTATCTGACCCTGCTTTGAGCAGCACGTTGCACTACAGGCCTCCTGTGGTCTCTTCAACCTGAATTATCCTGAACGCCTATGACCTCAGGCCCCATTTCAAGCACAGAGCAAATGTCTCTGGGACAGGAGTCCTTTGTGCTTTATGTGACCATCTAAAAGAAGGCAGGTGAACACCTCCTCCTCCCCATTGACTGTAAGGGCAGCCTGGGAGGCACTGCCTCAGGCATAGCTACATTACAATGGAAGTTCTTTGCATCCACCTTTAACCACCTGAAAGGCCATTGCCTGGAACCCCTCAGTGGTGAGGGGAGAAGAGCAAGCTTTTCTGCAGTGTGATTTCTGTACCTCTGTAGTTTGTGCCTCTAAGTAGATGGTGCCACCCTCCCCTTGGTTTCTTGCCTGAAGCTCAGGCTGGATGGGGATGTGAATGTGGAGGTTGTCTGTCACTGCAGTGACTGTGAGATGGTGGAGATGTAGGAGGAATAACAGAGTCACCACCCAGGACTGCAGCAGAGAGGATTTCATCTTGTTTGGGGTGGAGTTAGGCAAGCCAAAGCACAGCTGGAGCTGGAGCTGGATCTAGGAAGGGATGGGGAGGGTAACCTGAAGGACTTCTGCAAGGATGTTGGCAGCATAAGGCAGCCATCCAATGGAAGATGTGGTGTCCCTGCTCAGTGGGGCAGGGGACATAGTGACAAAGACAAGGGAAAGGCTGAGGAGCTCATTGCGTCTTTTACCTTGTCTTTTCCTGGTCTTGTCTACTGCCAGGCCTCCCTGGCCCCTGAGTCCTTTGGCAGCATCTGTGGTAGCAAAGCCTCACCCATGGTAGAGGAAGACGTAGCTGGGGAGAACTTTTGCCGAGTGGGCACACACAAGTCCATGTCAGCAGACGGGAAGCATGCCAGGGTGCAGCGAGAGGTGCCTGGAGTCACTGCAATGCTGTTCCCAATTGTCTATGAAATGTCAGGGTAATCAGGGAGGTTCCTGAAGACTGGGAAAAGGCAGACATCACACCCATTTTCCAGAAGGGCCAGAGGGAGGGTCTGGGGAATGACAGGCTGGTCATGTTCATCTCAGTCCCTGGGAAGGTGATCGAACAAATCCTCCTGGAAGCCATCTTCAAGCATAGGAAGGAGAAGGCCTGGAAGAGGCAGCATGCGTTGACCAAGGGGAAATGGAAAGCATGCCTGACCAACCTGATTGCCTGCTACCATAAGGTGAATGCCTGCCTGCACAAGGGGAAAGCAGGGGATTTTGTGAACCTTCACTTTAACAAAGCCTTGGACACAGTCCCCCAGAGTCTCCTTGGAGCCAAATTGTTGAGATCTGCCCTGGATCAATGGACCATAAGGCAGGTGGAAGATTGGATGGACCATCAGGCTGAAACGCTCTGATCAGTGGTACGAGTTCCAAGTGGCAGCTGGTTACTAGTGGCATCCCTCAGTGATCACCATGTGGGGCAGGACTGTTTAACACCTTTATGAATGGCCTGCACAACAGATGGAGTGACTCTCAGCACCCTTGTGGACAATGCATAAGTGTGGAGAGCCCCTGGGCAACCTCATCTACTTCCCTCTGCATTGACCAGGGCGGCTGGGACTAGGTGATGTCCAGATGTGTCGTCCACCCTAAGTGCTGTGATTCAGTGTATCTTTCCCTGGAGAGCTCTGTAAAGAGAGAAGAGGCCGAGGAAGAAGAAAGGATGGAGAGGCAGAAGAAGAGAGCTGAAACATGACAGTTTGAATAAAGTAGTTCCTCAGAACAAAGTTTCTCCATTCTGAGTGCTGGTAAAAAATGTATTTTGATGAATAATGTGTGCATATACATATGTATATATTCACTCACATAGACAGGCTAATTCCTGTAGTGCATGAACATGGTGCTGCCAATTAATAAGACAGAAAAAAATATATGGCAATGGTGAAAACTGTGTGAAGTTTTGGAAACGAGCATTTCTTGTCTATTGCTGCACTGAGTTATTTTTTGAGAAGATCTCAACTTATGAGTAGGATCTCCTTTTGGGGCTTGATTCATCTGACCACAGAGAGAGGCTATTGCTGCCTGAGATGCCCTGGGGTAGTTGTGTTGCCATGTGGAAATTTTGGAGGTGGCTCCTGTGGGACCTTAGCTGGTCTTTAGGAAAGGTATCTCAAAACAACTCCATTGAGACAACTTAGTTCCCTCCATAGAGGAGAAATGCAACTCCAGAGACCTGGATTTGACAGAGAAATCTGCACTGTCGGGGTCTGGCCTTGGGTGAGATCAGCCTCCTCCTTGTTGTCAATGAGCTCCCTTCTTGCCCCGTTCTGTGTGTCCTGCCTAGTTAAGAGATGGGAATCGGGGCTTCCAGAGTCAGACATTTCCACCTCTTGCACATAACCATGCTCCGATGAGACAATCTGTAATGCTGGAATCAGTCTTCCTTCTGTGCATAGAGAAGGCCCATTGGTGATTATTTTCGTCTACTTCAATGAACATGATGAAAGAGTGGAAATCTTCAGGAAGGGTGTTAATGGCGGGAGAAGAAATATCGATCTGCCCTTGACCTTGTGTTTCCACTGCTCTGTCTTTTAAGCTGTGGATGTAATCTCAGTGCTCTCTCACATATTTCCACATGTCCTGATTAAACTGGACATTTCTAAAGGCATCTTTGCATCTCTGGCCATGTGCTCTTTCCATAGTTTCCCAGTTTTCCTCTTCCCCTTAATCTTTATCCTTTCAGGTAGCTGTCAACTCTCCAGTTGCTGCTCTGAGCTGCTGGGAATCTGAAGCTTGCCTCATCTTTCAGCAGTCTCCTTGTCTCTTTAGCCACCTCCTTTGCTGTGTTTCTTGTCTATCCTTTCCTATCTATCTGTGGAAAGCATTTCAAGGCAGGTTATGCCTTGTGGGCAGTTGACCTCACTGGAGGCAGCTTGGACTTGGCATATAGTTGAGGAGTTTCTTTAATATTTATAAACTGTTCCAAATTTTATTTTTGTTTGTTTGCTATTAAGAAAAAAACCTTCTGTGCCTGCTTGCAGCTAGTTCTTGAAGGAAAGCAGGTGGGAACTGGTGCACATGAGCTGTAACATTCAGCTACAGACTTGAGTGGAAAATGGTTTGATTTTTCACAAGAGTGATGTGAGGTCCCCAGTGGCTGATGAGGGCAATGGCAGGGCTGGGGAGCTGGGGAAGAAGGTTCTCCATACATGTCTCCTATCAAAAACACTGCTTTGCCTACATGCCCTGACTTCATTAGGAGACACTGTGGGTCAGTATGAATTGGGGAATGTGGGTATGACTTATTCTGAAAAGTGAAGAATCAAGAAAGCTTAAGAAGCAGACATCTTTCTTTTTCAGGTGCTCATTGACCTCTTTCTCTTCTAAATACACTCCTGCAAACTTTCCAATTAACCACACAAGAATTGACAAACAAGAAAATTATGGAAAGAGGCATGGCTCCTTAGGGATTTTTGTATTTTAATGACCCCTTGGGTGTATTTGGTGCTGAGCTCATGAACTTCAGATACTGAGAGGAGTCTGAAGCAACTTCTCAAAACTTAATGTCAGAAGAAAATCCGAAGTTTCTTGGAGCGTTAAAAGGTCCCACTGAGGGCCATTACCAAGAAAGTCTCCCCAGGGGCTGATTAGAGCTGAAAGTTAGAGGCCCTGATTGCAGGCAGGCAAAGGCAATGTGAGGGTGGCTGTGATGACAAGTCAACCTTGATGTGTGTTATCAAGCAGAGCGACTAGGCACTGACAGCCAGTCCCTGGGTAGGGTGATGCTTTCCATCACGCATTGCTCAGGGCTCTTCCTAGGGCCAGTGTGAGGGTGGGGGTGCACATGCAGAGTGCAGGAGCATGATATGGCACCTCCTGGGCTCCCAAGGGACAAGGAGGCAGCGAGGCCACAGTGCTTTAAGGAATGGCATCTTCTTGTGGACCTCGGTGTCAGAGACACCAGCCATAGCCAAGAAGAAAAAGACCTAGCTGTGTTGGGAGCTTTCAGCCGTGGCAGTGCCCTCGGCCATCTCCACCACAGGCTGTCCTATGCTTTCCCACGCCTGTGCCTGTTTCCCTGCAGACTGCACACACCCAAGCTGCTTCCCCACCTTGCTCTCACCCCGCGATCTCCCTGCCTCTCCTGATGTCTTCCTGTCCTCACTTGCTTTTCCTTGAAACACAAAGGCAGGGGCTGATCACAGACTCCCTCTAGGTGACCTGTTGCACCTCAGCACTACCCTAGGAGTGACATTCTTTTGACCTGAAGTGCAGTCTGAACCTCTCAAGATGCATTTTGTGGATCTTTCTCCTTTGCATGCTGTTTCCCTATACTAAGAAAAGCTCCATCATCTCTGAAACCACCCTTCAAGCAGTCACAGGCTTCTATACTACTGTACTTTTCTCCACTTCATCAGGCTAAAGAAGCCCAGGTCCATCAACCTCTCCTCATGGTCATGATTATTCCCGCCTAGTCACAGGACTCGACTCTCCACTTCTAAATCTTCATGAAGGATCTGTTTTCTGAATCACCCGAATTTCTCAACTTCCTTCTGGACTGAAGCTCCTCTGTGTCAAAACCAAACCAAACCAAACAAACAAACAAATAAACAAAGAAACCAAGCCAGTGCCAATGAGTTAAGGGTGAGCAGGGGTGGGGTGGGCTGTATGGGACAGGATCAGGGTGGTAAAAGAGACAGAAGGAATGGAAGAAAAAGAGAAGGAAATTAAAAGTGATTTGGATTGATCAGGTCTGTCTTGGGGATTCCTGCCAAGAAGCCCTGCATCTGAAGAATTCTGCCTGCAGGAGGACAAGAAAGCTGCCTGCTTCCACAGTCACAGGGCACCTGCATGCTTTCCCTGACATCCACAAGAGAAGATTGAGAGTGGGAAGAACCATGGACACCTTCAGGGTGGAAGGGACCTCAGGAGGTCTCTATCCCTTCATGTGCCCAGTAATGTGATCTGAGAGGATTTTTTCCATGACTCACTGCTCACCCAAGTGAGGCTGAACTGCCTGCAGCTCCCCAGGTTGCCCTTGTGGCCTTTTTGGAAGATGGATGTAACTATTACCTTTCTGCTACTGTCCCATCCCTGATCAGTTCCTCCTTGTTTGAAATTTCCAGATACAAAAAAGCATCACACTTATTGGCCCATCTGGCAGCTGTGTGAAGAAGTTGTCCTTGATGCCCTCCAGAAACCTCCTGGCCTGCTTGCACTCTGCTGTTTGTCCTTCCAGTTCATGTCAGGGAGATTAAAGTCCTGCCAACAAGAACCAGGGCCTGTGATCCACAGACTTGCTCCGGTTGCTTAAAGGAGACTGCATCCACCTCCTCACCCTCATTAGGTGGTCTGTAGCTCCCACCATGATGTCACCCCTACTATGATGCTCACCTACAAGCACTCACCCAAACCCTTGCCTCTCCCATGCAAAGCTCCGCACATCCGAGCTGCCCTTTCACACAAAATGCATCCTCCCTCCTCATCTTCTCTAACAGCCTCTCCTGAAGTGATTGTACCCTACAAGCATTGCCCTCCAGTCATGTGAGTGATCCCACCACACTTTAGTCATTCCAGTGATGTTTCACACCTGCAAAGGCTTGTACATCTCCATCTGCTCCTGTCTCTACTCCAGGCTGCATGCATTTGCATATATTAGGGTTGCAGAGCACCAGTTGTGCACAGAGAGCAGACTGGTTGTGGTGAAAGCTGTTAGCAAGAGCCAAAGACACTGTGTGCAATGGCCCCACTTCAGAGCAGAGCCATGCTGACATAGATAGCAGGTGGCAATGTAATGGTGCAAGGAGGTTCCCAATGAGAGGGCAAAGGCTGAAGTGCCCAAGGCCAGCGAGAAACAGAGCTGGGCTGTGCCGAAATGGCAGGAGAGGGGTTGGCTGCCTGAGCTGATTTGTAGCAGCTTGGGGCCTGTGACAGAGGTGAAGCGATCTCCAGGCAGGACAAGGTGCCACTGAAGAAGTCCCTGGCACTGGGCAGCCTGTGATCGAGCCACCCTGAGGTCATCATTAGTCCAGCTCCTGTTCATATCACCTGGTGGTAAGAAGAGGTTCAGACAGAGAAGAGCTAGAAGGGTTTGAGAGTGCAGAGAGTAGAGCAGAGACCTTGGTGTGATGTGCCTCCCATTTATGCAGCACGCTTGAATGCGGTCAGGAAAGACTTTGCCTAAAGGCAGTGGTGGGATGCAGTTGTCTGGGCACAGGTAGGAAAACCTGAGTTGCCCTGGGTTGTCTGCCCAGCAACCACTCCAAAGGGGCATGGTTTTCCCATAGGTCCCAGGCATTTATGCTAGAAACCCCAGGCATCTGGCATGGCCCTGCCAGCCTATTTCTAAGCCATTACATCAAGTGTGTGCACTGAATTCCATTAGCAGTTTGCACTGTAGGCATCTCCATGTGTCTCAGCATCATAGTGAGGGGTGCTCTAACAGTAGTGGGCATCTAGTGTCATTTGAGATGGCCAAGGAAATTCCCCACCTGGCCCCCACCTCATGCTGTAGAAGGATGTGGGTCTCCCAGTTGCTCCATCAGAGCAAGCAGACACTGGCACATGCCTGGGACCACCTCTGTCTCTTCCAATGTCAACAGGTGTCACCAGATAGCTGACTCCCACCCTCCATCTGAGGTGATTACAATGGGAGCTTGGAGAAAGAGCTCCCATACAGACATCTGTGTTATGCACACTTCAGCTTGGGCAAGGGGAATCCCACCTGCTGTGTGTCTGTGGAGTTCACAGGAGTTTGCTGAATCCCACTCCAGCCAAGGGGGCTTCCAAACCAGAATGAGATGCCCAGACTGACTCATCTGAGTCAGCACCTGAACCATGTGTCAATGAGCTCCCTTCTTGCTCCTTTCTGCATGTCCTGCCTAGTTAAGAGATGGGAATTGGGGCTTTCAGAGTGGGACACTTCCACCTCTTGCAGATAACCATCCTCTGATGAAACAATCTGTAATGCTGGAATCAGTCTTCCTTCAGTGCTTAGAGAGGGACCATCCGTGATTATTTTAGTTTATTGGAGTGAACATTTCCCAGGAGGAGGGAGCACAAGGGACAGAGAAATTCATGAGCTCAGCTGGGCCTCTGCTCCTGAGCGGGGCCAGGCTGCAGGGATGGAGGGAGCTCATGGCAACCTGGCAGCACTGCCCAGAGCCAGCTGTGTGCAGGAGCAGCTCCTCTGCAAAGAGCAGCAGGGCTGTGGGCACTGCCTGCTGCTGCTGCCATGAGAGGAGAGAAGGCAGAGAGAAGGGAAGGGTAGTGTGGAGTGGGAGGAGAGAGGAGAGCTGCTTGTGGGAGAAGTCTTCACAGCCCTGAACACAGTAAGTCTCTGGCTGCAGGGCAATGCTACTGAGGTTCCTGGAGGGGTCTCCTAAACCCTACACATCTCATCCTACATCTGTTTGTTAAGGATGTCTCTTCTGGTTTTTCCTTTGCAGAGGAGGCAGAGATGCTTCAGAACAGGGATTTGCCTCCACATCATTAAAGGGACAGGGCATCCTGCTCCTTTTTCTTGGGGACAGCTGCAGGGGTGTGCAGCCGGCGTGTGCAGACAGGTCTGTCCAGGGCTGTAATTCAGAGCAGTGTTCCTGCCCCCCAGGGTGCTGTGTGCCTGGGACAGTGACTCTGCTGCCTGCGAGGGTCAGCGCTCAGCCTGCCTGGGGAGCTCCCCGCAGTGCTGTGGGGAGAAGCTCTGGGTGGAAGGAGTGATCCCTGGTGGGGCAGGTTCATTCTCCCTTTGAGAGGGTGCTGCGTGGGTCAGGTCTGCCCACAGCTCCAGCTCACTCCCAGGATATTTCTGAAGGAAACGTTCCAAATGGAAGGTCAAGGCAGGGAATACATGAAAGGGAAGGAGCTGTCATGAGTCTGTGCTTTCAGTTTGATTCTCTTTGGGCAGGGTGAGATGGGATTGGATCTGTCAGCTTTAGACAGGGGACTGAGACGGTGACACTGAGAGAGGAGCAGTTCTGGGAGGGACTCAGCAAATGCCTTCATGCACCCCTCAGCCTAAGGACAGAACCAGCATCACCTTTCCAGCCTCAGCAAGGTTTCTCTCACCTGCTCCATAGCACCTGCAGACACGGAGGTGCCCTGGGCAGTGTCCTGCCCCCGGGAGGTTTCTGCAGGGCAGAGCTGAGCTCTCAGCAGGTGGGATGGGGTGTGTGAGCACTGAGAGGGGAGAAATGTGGGGACAGAGAAACAGCTCCCCGCTGGGATGGTTCCTGTCAGCAGGAACTGTCAGCAGGAGTCATGCTCCAAGTGTGAGAGGAAACTGTCAACTCCAACATCTCCTCTCCTCTCCCAGCCAGCACAGCCCTCTGCTCTCAAGGCTGGGGGGTCCAGGGCAGGAGTCGTTTCCTCAGCAGCCGGACCTCCAGGAGAGGAGACACTCCTGAGTGCCCCTCTGTCCCTCCCTGACCCTGCCTCCCTCACGACAAATATCATGGTATTGCTCCATGTTTCCCACCTGCCTGTGCTGCCCTTGTCCTTTCTCTTGGACTCTCTGGGCAGGGGGGGTTCTGATTCAGTTCAGACACTGAGACCCTGCGGGTGCTGCCATGCAAATGTGTCCTTAGCTGTGAGGGGCCCAAGTCCCCCTCTAACCTGTGGGTCTCTGGGCAATGCAGTGTGGGGGTCTGGGAATGAGCCAACTCTCTCATCAGGACACCCCATCCTTAGGACATTCCGCCATTTCCCTGGGGTGTCTGGCTGGGCTGCAAGCTGCCCTCCACAAGGACACAGCTCTCCCATTGCAGCTGTGTGTTATCTAGGTGCCCCAGGCAGAAGCCACCTAGATACTGAGGCCACGCTGAGACATGCTGGTGGGAAGCTGGATGTGGGCAGCTGGAAGGAGCCCGATGTGTTGCTGGCTAGAAGGGGAGGGCTGAGACCTGCCTCACATCCCCTCAGAAAGAGTGCTGATGATGGGCACTTTGCAAGTGCATTCCTCTGCTCTCCGCGGTGTCATTTCTTTTTCAGGTAACACAAGTGCAACTGTCGTCCACCTCTGAGGTGGGAGCACAGGGCATCTGGGAAGAAGGCAGATGGACAGGCTGGCTCTGCTCCCTCTGCACTAATGCCAGAGTGAAGCCTTTTGCCTCTCTAGAATCACAGCTGCTCACTCTGAGTGCAGCAGCAATGCAGAGGATTTCTACCTCCAGGAATCCTCCTCAGGTATGACAGGGTCAGCTAAAAAAAAAACAAAAAAGCCTTAAAACACTTAATGCACCCACATTATTTAGAAGTGGGAGCGAAGATGCTGAAAATGCCTTCAACATTATGTGTGGATGAAATCTGACTGGAACTGGGAATATAAATTTTAGTCACCTGCTTCCATGTACACAGTGCTGTCGGTCAGGGCTGGCTTCTCTAGAGCCCACGGGCAGAGGCCTCTGCTCCTCAGAGCAAACTCAGCCAGCACAAAGCAGAGCTCATGCCACGGAGCTCAATGATGGTGCTGCTGAAGTGGGGAGAGGTAATGTGTGTGTTTGGGGGGAGGTTATGAGAAAGTTTGCTCAGAGAAGTCTGCCCTAATTTGTCAATGTCTCTTCTTCATCACACAGTCTCCCTGTGCCCTAAAGGATTGAAATATCCAACAGCAGCTCCCTCAACGAGTTCCTCCTCCTGGCATTCACAGACACACGGGAGCTTCAGCTCTTGCACTTCTCACTCTTCCTAGGCATCTACCTGGCTGCCCTCCTGGGCAATGGCCTCATCATCACAGCCGTAGCATGTGACCACCGCCTCCACACCCCCATGTACTTCTTCCTCCTCAACCTCTCCCTCCTCGACCTTGGCACCATCTCTACCACTGTCCCCAAATCCATGGCCAATTCTCTGTGGGACACCAGGGCCATTTCCTATTTAGGATGTGCTGTCCAGCTCTTTTTCATTGTCTTTTTCATGTTGGCTGAGTATTCTCTTCTCACAGTCATGTCCTATGACCGCTACATTGCCATCTGCAAACCCCTGCACTACGGGAACCTCATGGACAAGAGAGCTTGTGTGAGAATGGCAGCAGCTGCCTGGGCCAGTGGTTTTCTCAATGCTCTCCTTCACACTGGGAACACATTTTCAATACCACTCTGCCAAGGTAACACAGTGGACCAGTTTTTCTGTGAGATTCCCCCACTCCTCAAGCTCTCCTGCTCAGACGCCTACCTCAGGGAAATTGGGCTGATTGGGGTTAGTGCCTGTGTAGCCCTTGGGTGTTTCATTTTCATTGTGCTGTCGTACGTGCAGATCTTCACTGCTGTGCTGAGGATCCCCTCTGAGCAGGGCCGGCACAAAGCCTTTTCCATGTGCATCCCTCACCTGGCCGTGGTCTCCCTGTTTCTCAGCACTATAATATATGCCTCCCTGAAGCCCCCCTCCCTCTCCTCCCCAGCTCTGGATCTGGTGGTGGCCGTTCTGTACGCAGTGGTGCCTCCAATGGTGAACCCCCTCATCTACAGCATGAGGAACAAGGAGCTCAAGGATGCTGTCAGGAAACTTTTTCAATGGGTCCAATGTCAGCACCAATAACTGTCCCATGTGCAATTCCTCTGTATTTCCAGGGTATTTGACATCATAGCTGTGTGTTGGTCATGTCTGTCTTTCTTATTTTTCTCTGTTATATTCTTGTAAAAGAAAAGCTATTTTGCTTTGGGCCACTTTTCCTAAGGAATCTCTCATTTGAATCTGACCCAGAGGCCATGTTGAAGCAGGAAGCCAGGCTTCCCCCTTCATCAGCAGAGGTGGGAGAACCTCAGAGCCCGCTAGGCTGAGCTCCCACAGATGTCCCCAGTGCAATGCAAAGAGTTTCCCTTTGCAGGGTCTCTTTCGGCATTGTCTCTTTCGACATCAAGGGAGCTCAGGGGCACAGAGTCAGGCTCAGACGAGTACAGGTGGGGTGAGACCATGGGTCCCATGTCCATTAGGAGAGCTCAGCTCCCCTAACCACAGTTATTGTGTGATCTCAAACTCCTCTCCTTTGAGGGTGGCAGCCAAATGTCACTGTGGGCTGGTCCCTTCCCTCTCCAGCACTCCAACACCAGAAGTGGAGGGGGAGGGGAGGGGAGGAGCAGCTTGTGGGGACAGACCCTGTGCTTGACAGCATCATCCCCCTACTGCCACAGCAGGCATTTCCTCACTGCAGCCTTTGCAGCTTTCCTTGAGACATGTCCCCACACAGCAGTAGGACTTTCTCTTTTCAGATTTGTTTCTCCTGTTCATTTCCATGCTGGCCTTCTGGACTCCATTCTGTGGATATGGCCCTGGAGTTCTCATAACCTGGTGGTGGTAGGGTTGTGTTTCCATGTGCATGTGTCCTGTGAGCACAGGCAAGACCAGGCAATGGGCACCCTTATGCCAGACCTGGCCTCCGGAGTAACATTTCCATAATAAAGGGGGATCTTCCTTGTGACGTGCCTGAAGTCTGGTCTTTCTTTAGAAGATGGAGTCAAAAATACACCCAAGGGATTGCACCAGAAAAGGGCCTGCTCTTCTGCTTGTGAACTCCTTAGGATCCAGGGGATGAGTTCAGAGTCCCTGCGTCTGTTAGGGACTGCAACCTGGATTCTGGGATCATCTGTTGGTGAGCAGTGAAGATGGTGAATGGTGTCTGAATTGCCTGCCCTGGGCAGTCCCACAGGTGACAGTGCTGATGAGAGATGCCCATTCTTCTGGAGGGGAATCTGAGCCCCCAGGAGAGCTCAGAGGATCTCCAGGGACAGCGTGCGCCTGGGGTGGACAGTGAGTGGAGCCTCACTAAGTGAGGAACGGTCCATGGTGTAGTGACCGGAAGGTAAAGCACTAAATCCAGGTATGCATGGGGAAACGAGGTCTCTGCAATCCCCGGAGAGGCAGTGGGGACCCAGGAGGCCCAGGGAAGGGGCACGGGAGAGTGATTCCTGCACCCTCAGTGAAACACCACAGGCTGCAGCTAGTGCACGCCCAAACACATCTCCTGCCATTGCAAATGCCCTGGGGTCTCTCTGAGAACCATCCATGAGCACAGACAGGTGCCAGCAGTATCAGCAGTGGTGATCCCTGTCCAGCTGGATCTGCTTCCTGCCCCGACCAGCATGGTCTGTAGCCCCACAGCAGGGCTGCTCTGTGTGAAAGAGGAGGCGGGAGCTGAGGGTGCTGGCAAGGCAGGCAGGGCAGGGACCCACCGATGAGAGGTGCCGTCCCGCAGTGCCTGGACGAGAAGAGCAGAGGTCTGGGAATGGTAACAAGGTTCAGGCACAGTCCAGCAATGGCCAGACAAGACTGGAGGGCTCCAACCAGACCTGTTTTGCATGGGAGTTTGGATGGGAGACTTCCAGAGGTCCCTTTCCACCAAAACTCCTCTGTGACTCCATGAATTCTTGTTTCTCAGCCTCTGCTCCAGAACACCTGGAAGCTCACTCTTCCCTCGAAGCCCATGAACGTCCTCGTATTCCTACCCTCGAGCTGGTATCCATCCCGAACCTGAAGCCTGGCCAGTGTCATGACTGTGCAGGTGAGGGCAGAGGTCTTTGCCTCAACTTCCCTGCTTCTCCCCTGCTACCGGCACTGCTGCTGCTGTGCCAGTGTCAAATCCTCCTGCTGCCAGACTGCCCCGGGGCCCGAGGCAGCTGCAGTGCCCTCCAGGGCTGTGCTGGAGCCTTTCAGGAGCAGGCTGAGGTGGGACTGACACTACCAGGGTGGATGGGGCGAAGGCTCCCCTCTGCCATGCTGGGGCTGGGGCTGAGGCTGGGGCTGGGCACAGCGTTTTCCTGGGGAGCTCCCGGAGGAGTCGCTCTGGGACTGGTTGCCCTCCTGGGCAACAGCCTCATCATCACAGTGGTAGCCTGCGACCACCACCTCCACACCCCCATGTACTTCTTCCTCCTCAACCTCTCCTTCCTTGACCTTGGCTCCATCTCCACCACTCTCCCCAAATCCATGACTAATTCCCTCTGGAACACCATGACCATTTCCTATTCAGGATGTTCTGTGCAAGTCTTTCTATTTGTCTTCTTGTTAGGAGGAGAGTTTTCTGTTCTCACAGTCATGGCCTATGACCGCTTTGTTGCCATCTGCAGGCTCCTGCACTACGGGAACCTCATGGGCAGTAGAGCTTGCATCAAAAGGGCAGCAGCTGCTTGGGCCAGTGGTTTTCTCTGTGCTCTCCTTCACACTGGGAACACATTTTCAATACCACTCTGCCAAGGCAACACAGTGGACCAGTTCTTCTGTGAAGTTCCCCAGATCCTCAAGCTCTCCTGCTCAGACTCCTACCTCAGGGAAGTTGGGCTTCTTGTGGTTGGTGTCTGTTTAGGCTTTGGGTGTTTTGTTTTCATTGTGCTGTCCTATGTGCAGATCTTCACTGCTGTGCTGAGGATCCCTTCTGAGCAGGGATGACACAAAGCCTTTTCCATGTGCCTCCTCACCTGGCCGTGGTCTCCCTTTTTCTCAGCACTGTCATGTTTGCCTCCCTGAAGCCACCCTCCCTCTCCTCACCAGCTCTGGATTTGGTGGTGGCTGTCCTGTACTCAGTGGTGCCTCCAGCAGTAAACCCCCTCATCTACAGCTTGAGGAACAAGGAACTCAAGGTGGCACTGAAGAAACTGGTTCGGCTGGTACTAGTTCAGCAGCAATAAGCTCCCCATCACTCTTCATTAGTGGTTTCCAATTCATCTTAGACAACTCTTACGCTTTGGGCATTCTCTCTGTGATAATCATGTTTGTGTAGAAGTGTTTGAACTCATCCCACTTATCAAGCAACATGAACCCAGTCTATTTGATTCAGAGGCCTTCTGTGAATGTGTCTATCACTGTGTCAGTGCTGGCCTCCCAAATAGCATCACAGTAATAAAAGGGGATCTCCTCAGCACAGTGCCTGAAGGTTGGGCTCCTCTTCCAAAACGGGAGCCAAGAATGCGCTCAGGGAATTGCACCTGAAAAGGCCCTGTTGCCGTGCCTGGGTTTTCCATGGGCTAAGCAGGATGTGCTCATAGGGTGATGTGTGAGGGAATGAGGGCTGGATTCAGCTGTCACTGGTGGGTGCCCAGTGGCCCTGGAGGGGGTGAGCGGTATCTGCCAGGGACTGTTCCACATATTAGAGGGCTGGTGACGGACTCCTATCCTTCTGGAAGGGAGCATGGAGCCACCAGAAGAGCACAGGGGATCTCCAGGGGCAGCGTGGGACAGGCAGTGAGTGGAGACTCCCAAAACCAAGTGGAGTCACCCAAATGTAAAGGGCCAAACTGAGGAATGCACCAAATCAGGGCTTTTCAATCTCAGGAGAGGCAGTGGGCTGGGTCTAAAGACACCTCTGACCCCATCTTGAGCAATGTGAACTGCCCTGTGATTGCTCCATGCATCCTCCACAGGCACAGATGCTGGGGAGGGGGGTGTCAGGTGCAATGATGCTGGGCCAGCTGGCTCTGCCCTGACCAGCATGGCCAGTGTGGAGTCACCCCATGGCCCCACAGTACACTCACCCTGCAGAGCAGCACCGCCAGCCCGGATCCCTGCGAGGAGCACAGGAGAGGGCTGCAGGAATGGCCAGGCAGGCCAGCACGGACACACTGACCTGGGGAAAGGCTCTCTGGGGAGCAGGGATGTCTCCAGAGAAGAGCAAAGGAGCAATTGTGTGCTTGTGGGGAAGAATAAATGATAACCTGTTTCTGAGTGTGTCAGCTCAGGGCAGGCTGCCCTGTCACTGGAGCTGCCTGAGGAGCCCCGGGGCCAGGACTCGTGTGCTGTCGTGGGGAGAGGGGCTGCCCAGAGGGGCTGCAGGCAGCCAGGGTTAAGGATCTCCTGGTGATGAGAGCAGTGGAGACATGGAGTGAGTGGCCTCCATTTCCTTGTGCCATTGCTGGCCTCCAGCCCGGTGGCTGATGGGCTCACACCTCTCTCTGCCCCCCAGGAGCTGCTGTGCCCTTCAGAGGGTCTGGGGCTGTGGAGTGAGTGCCCAGAGCTCTGTAGCCCCCTGCAGCAGGCACTGCTGGGGGCCACAGCCAGTTTGGGCTTCTCTGGTGGGTGGTCTGGGAGAGGGCAGGGGAGGTGGGGAGAGCTGGGGAGGGTCTGGGCTGGACTGGAAAGGGCCCGGGAGAGGAAAAATGCCATCAGGCAGCTACTGTGTGTTAATGGCAGTGTGGGAGCACATGGCCGTGTGCTTGGAGGGCAAATGCAGGTCTCCTGGGAAAGGCACCAGGACGGGGCGGGCGCAGGAGAGATGAGCCCAGGTTGTTCCCTGTGTTGCATGGACACGCTGGGGAAGCTGCCCAGGGCCATTGTCTCAGAGCAGCCCCTCACATCACCCCTTTCCCATGCTGGCTACTGACCCCAGCTGTGGAGTTGTCCATGGCCACCTCCATCCTCCTGCAGGTCTCTCTGTCCCAATGGAGGGGAAAAGGTCAGCCTTGCATGACCTCTCTTCTGCACCAGACTCTGGCAGATCCAGGAGCACGGCTGTTTGCTGACCACCACGTGGAGCACAGCCCTGGCTGGGTAAGGATATTTTTACATTTGCTAAAGACCTTAGGCACATTAGAGTGCCATCACCCTCATGCCATGACTTTTTGCTTGTGCCATACTCATTTGGTATCATGTTGTAACGTACAGGAGTTGTAGGCTGTGAGCAGGGCCCATTCTGGACAAGCACTCACTCATAATGAAACCTTGAACTGAAAACCTTCCAGGCCCAAGAGGCAACCTCACACCCCTAGGAGGGGCTGGTTCTGGGGAGGCCATGTTAGGTGCTAACCCACATGCAGAAAAGGACTTCCTGCCTGCAGGAATTGCAGTGCCTATCACCAGAGAGGACAGAATCACAGAACCATTCAGGCTAGAAGGGACCTTGGGAGGACTCTAGCCCAACCTCCTGCTCACTTAGGGATCCACACTGAATTCACACCAAGTTCCTCAGGCCTTTGTCCAGCTGAAACCTGAAAGCCTCCAAGAAGAGTACACAGTCCCTCTGGACCCCACTTCAAATACTTCAGGATCCTCATCGATTTTTCTCCCTTATATACAATTTTTATACAATTTTATATACAATTTTAACAGCACTTGTGTCAGCTTTGAACTCTTTCCTCTCATTCTCCTGCCATGAATTCCTTTAAAAACCTGGTTCATTATCAGTGAGAACCTTGATCTGGGAAGCTGCTATGAGTTCCCCCAGAAACCTTCCCTTTTCTGTGCTGAATAAACCCATTCCCTCAGCCTCTCCTCACAGAGCAAGTGCTTCAGCCCCCAGCCACCTTGGGGGCCTGCCACTGGCCTCACTCCATGTGATCAACAGTGTTCTACAGGCAGCCCCACCTGGACACAGTTTCTGGATGGGCTCTAACGAGTGTTGAGCAGAGGGAGATAATCACTTCCCTCCATCTCCTGGCTGTGCTCCTGTTCATGCCACCCAGGACACTGTGGCCTCCTTTGTTGCCAGGGCAAGCTGCAGGCTGATGTTCAGCTCCCTGCCCAAAAAGACTCCCCAGGCCATATTATTGCAGGGTGTTGGTCTACCCCAGGTGCAGGACCTGCATTTGTCCTTGTTGAATTTCACAAAGTTCCTGACAGATCGTTCCTCCCGTCTGCTGAGGTCCCTCTGAATGGCAGCCCTTAAACATATGACTCTTCCTCCTGATGAGGTGTCATCTACAAAGGTGATGAGAGTTGCATCCTCCAGGTCACTGGTGAACCTGTCAGACAAGACAGGTCTGAGTATAGACCCCTGCATACTCCACCTTTACCTGGCTTCCTGGTAAAGCATGACCCATTCAAAAAACCCTCTGAGCTCCATCATCCAAACAGCTTTTTATCCACCCGAGTGTCTACCCATCTCATCATGATGCCTTATTGTATTCAAGAATATTCATGGAGACAGTGTCCAACACCTTCCTAAAATCATCGTAAAAAAACATCCAGTATTTTCTGCTCCTCCACAATCACAGGTCTTTTGTCACAGAAAGCAATCAGGTTGTGCAGGAATGATTTACCTTCAGTAAATCCATGCTGACTGTTCCCAGGCACATTCTTCATGTGCCGAGAAACATGATCTGAGAGCATTTGCTGCATGACACACTCCTCACCAAAGTGAGGCTGAAGGGCCTGCAGCTCCCCAGGTTGTCCTTGTGGCCTTTCTTGAAGATGGGCACAACACATTCCTTTTTTCTGGTCTTTGGGACCTCCCTTGATCTACACAACCTTTCAAAAGGTGATAGAGACTGGCCTTGTTATGACGTTGGCCAGCCCTCTCAGTGTCCTCATGTGCAGCCCATCGCATCCCAGAGACTTGCATGGGCTGAGTACTTACAAGCAATCCCTCACTCAACCCTCATACCCTGCTGGCTGTTTTTCTCTTCTGGAGCCCTGACTCGAGGCACAACAGCTCAGGAGACCTTGCTGGTGAAGACTGAAGCCAAGAACGCACCGAGCTGCTCAGACCCATCTGCACTTGCTATTACTAGAGTCACTGCCCCGTTCAGCAGTGAGACCTGGTGTTCTTTGCTTATTCTTTCTCTGTTAATGGAGTAGTAGCAGCTCTTCTTCATGCCCTTGATGTCCCCTGCAAGTGTCTACCCTCAGGGAGCTTTGGTTTCACCATTCCTACTTTGGTGGACAAGAGTATCCTGTTTAACCAAGCTGATCTCCCAAGATGTCTCCCAGTTCTAATGGGTATCGCTATGGACCATTCTTGTGCTTGGTGGCTGCTGTCTTTAAAGACATGCTGGCTTTCCCAAGCTTCATTGCCCCTCAGAGCTGCCTCCAATGGGATCCCCCACCAGTGCCCTGGAGAGGACAAAGTTTCCTCCTGTAATGGCTGGAGTCTGTACACTACTATTGTCCTTCCTCACTGCCCTCATGATCTGGGACTCCACTATTCCGTAGTCACTGCAGCCAGGGTTTCCACAGATTATCACATCCCTGATCTGTGCTTCCTTGTGTGAGTACCAGATCCAGGTGAGCATCACCCTTCCTGGCCCATCTGGCAGCTGTGCTTAGAAGCTGTCCCTGACACCCTCCAGAAATCTCCTGGACTGCTTGCACCCTGCGGTTCGCCCTTCCAATGAATATCGGGGAGATTAAAGTCCCCCCAGAAGAACCAGACCCTGTGACCCACTGACTTCCTCCGGTTGCTTGAAGGAGACTGCATCCACCTCCTCACCCCCATCGGGTGCTTTGTAACTCCCATCACAACGTCACCTTTACTCTGATGCTCACGCACACACTCTCACCCAAACCCATGTCCATCCCATGCAAGAGCTCCATCCATCTGAGCTGTCCTTTCACACCAAGGGCATCCCCCCTGCTCATCTTCCCTAATGGTCTTGCCTGCATAGCTTGTACCCTGCCATCACAGCACTCCAGTCATGGAAGTGGTCCCACAGCATCTTGGTTATTCCAACCATGTTTCAGTCTTGTGGCAGCTTGTGCATCTCCATCTGCTCCTCTCTGTGCCCCAGGATACATGCATTTGTGTATATTTGGGGTGCAGAACCTCAGCTGTGGCACAGACAACAGATTTGTAATGGTGAAAAACGTTACCAAGGTCCAAGGACACCGTGTGTGCAGTGGCCCCATCTCAGAGCAGAGCCATGCTGGCCTAGATAGCAGGTGGCAATGTAATGGTGGAACGAGGTTCCCACTGAGAGAGCAAAGCCTGCAGTGCCCAAGGCCAAGGAGAAACAGAGCTGGGCTGTGTAGAAATGGCAGGAGAGGGGTTTGCTGCCTGAGCTGACTCTGCAGCACCTTGTGGCCTGTGACAGACTTGAAATAATAACCAGGCAGGACAAGGCGCCACTGAAGAAGTCCCTGGCACTGGGCAGCCTGTGATCCAGCCACGCTGAGGTCATCATTAGCCCAGTTCCTGTTCATATCATCTTGGAGGTGAGAAGAGGTTCAGGAGGAGGAAATTTAGAAGGTTTTAATGGTGCAGAGACTAGAGCAGAGACCTTGGTGGGATGTGTGGTCCATTTATGAAGCATGCTTCGCTGTAGATCAGAAGGACTTGGCCTAAAGGCAGTGGTGGGATCCAGTTGTTTGGGCACTGGTAGGAAACCTGAGTTGCCCTGGGGCACTTGCCCAGCAATCACTCCAAAGGGCGCATGGTTTTCCTAGAGGTCCCATGGTGTATCTGCTAGAGACATGTGGGTGGGCTGGACACCCCCAGGCATCCAACATGGCCCTGCAGGCCTATTTCTATGTCACTGAGTCAAGTGCCTGCACTGGATGACATCAACTGTTTGCAATGTTTGGGTCTGCATGTACCTCAGCTTCCTAGTGAGTGGAGCTCTGGCAGCACTAGGCATCTAGTATCATTGCAGGTGGCCAAGACAATTCCCTGCCTGGACCCCACCTCATGCTCTAGAAGGATGTGAGTCTCCCAGTTGCTCCATCACAGTAAGCAGACACTGGCACATGCCTTGGACCGCCTCTGTCCCTTCCAATGTCATCAGGTGTTTGTGTGTTGAGCAACTGACTCTCACCCTCCATCTCCAGTGATTATACTGGGAGCATAGACTAAGATCTTGCATGCAGACATCTGTGCTGTGCTCACTTCTGCCTGGGCAAGGGGAATCGCAACTCCTGTGTGTTTGTGGAGCTCTCAGGAAGGATCTGGTTCCCACTGCATCCCAGGATCTTCTAAAGCACCCTGAGAAGCCCAAACCGAGTCATCTGAATCAACACCTGAACCATGTGTGAATGAGCTCCCTTCTTGTCCCCATCTAGGTGTCCTGCCTAGTTAAGAGGTGTGAATATGAACTTCCAGAGTGGGACGTTTCCACTTTCATAGATAACCATCTTCTGATGAGACAAATTGCAATGCTGGAATCAGTCTTCCTTCAGTGCTTAGAGAGGGACCATGAGTGATTATTTTTGTTTATTGGAGTGAATATTTCCCAGGAGAAGGGAGCACAAGGGACAGAGAAATTCATGATTTCAGCTGGGCTTCTGGTCCTGAGCAGGGCCAGGCTCCTGGGATGGAGGGAGCCCATGGTAACCTGGCAGCACTGCCCAGAGACAGCTGTTTGCAGGAGCAGCTCCTCTGCAAAGAGCAGCAGGACTCTGGACACTGCCTGCTGCTGCTGACATGAGATGAGAAAAGGCAGAGAGAAGTGCAAGGCAGTGTGGAGTGGGAGGAGAGAGGAGAGCTCCTTGTGGGGGAAATCTTCACAGCCCTTGACATGGTAAGTCTGTGGCTGCAGGACAATGCTACTGACATTCCTGGAAAGGTCTTGAAATCATTCCAGTCTCACCATTACATTTTTAAGGATTGCTCTCCCAGCTTCTCCTTTGCAGAGGAGGGGGAGATGCTTCAGAGCAGGGATTCCCTGCCACACTGTCACAGGGACAGGGCATCCTGCTACCTTCTCCCAGGGACGCTGCAGGGGGGTGAAGTCTGGGGGTACACACAGGTCTGTGCAGGGCTGTGATTCAGAGCAGTGTCCCTGTGCTCCAGGGTGCTGTGTGTCCAGGGCAGTGACTCTGCTGCCTGCGAGGCTCAGCACTCAGCCTACTCGGGGAGCTCCCCAGAGTGTCGAAGGGAGAAACTCTGGGTGGGAGGAGAGACCCCCAGCAGGGCACGTTGAGTGTCCTATGAAAAGGATACTGCATGGGTCAGGGCTGCCCACAGCTCCATCTCACTCGCAGGACATTTCTGGAGGAGACTTTCCAAAAGGAAGGTCAAGGCAGGGGATACATGAAAGGGAAGGAGCTGTCATGAGTCTGTGCTTTCACTTTGATTCTCTCTGGCTAGGGCGAAATGGGATTGGATCCGTCAGCTTTAGACAGGGGACGGAGGCTCCAAAACAGTGACAGTGAGAGAGGAGCAGTTCTGGGAGGGACTCAGCAAATGCCTCCATCCACCCCTCAGCCTAGGGACAGAACCAGCATCACCTTTACAGCCTCACCAAGGTTTCTCTCCCCTGCTCCATAGCACCTGCAAACACGGAGGTGCCCTGGGCAGTGTCCTGCCCCCGGGAGATTTCTGCAGGTCAGAGCTGAGCTCACAGCAGGTGGGATGGGGTGTGTGAGCACTGAGAGGGGAGAGACATGGGGACGGAGAAACAGCTCCCCGCAGGGATGGCTCCAGGCAGCAGAGTCATGCTCCAAGTGTGAGAGGAAACTGTCAACTCCAAGGCCTCCTCTCCTCTCCCAGCCAGCACAGCCCTCTGCTCTCAAAGTTATGGGGTCCAGCTAAAGAAAACAAAAGAAGCCTTAAAAATACTAATGACCCCACATTATTTAGAAGTGGGAGTGAAGATGCTGAAAATGCCCTTAACAGTATGTGTGGATGAAGTGTGACTCGAACTGGGAATTTAGATTTTAGTCACCCCTCTTCCCATTTACACAGTGCTGTAGGTCTGGGCTGATCTCTGCAGCTCGTGGGCAGAAGCCCCTACTCCTTGTGTCAAACTTGGCCAGCACAAACCAGAGCTCAAGCCATGGAGCTCAGTGATGGTGCTGCTGAGATGGGGAGAGGTAATGTGTGTGTGTTTGGGGGAGGTTATGAGAAAGCTTTGCTCAGAGAAGTCTGCCCTAACTTGTCTCTTCTTCCTTAGAGAACCCTCCTGTGTCCAAGGGAATTAAATGCCGAACAGCAGCTCCCTCAGCGAGTTCCTCCTCCTGGCATTCACAGACACATGGAAGCTGCAGCTCTTGCACTTCTCGCTCTTCCTGGGCATCTACCTGGCTGCCCTCCTGGGCAACGGCCTCATCATCACAGCTATAGCCTGTGACCACCGCCTCCACACCCCCATGTACTTCTTCCTCCTCAACCTCTCCCTCCTCGACCTTGGAACCATCTCCACCACTGTCCCCAAATCTACAGCCAATTCCCTGTGGGACACCAAAGCCATCTCCTACTCAGGATGTGCTGCCCAGGTCTTTTTCTCCTTTTTTTTAATATCAGCAGAGTTTTATCTCCTCACTGTCATGTCCTATGACCGCTTTGTTGCCATCTGCAGACCCCTGCACTATGGGACCCTCATGGGCACCAGAGCTTGTGTCAGAATGGCAGCAGCTGCCTGGGCCAGTGGTTTTCTCAATGCTCTCCTGCACACTGCTAACACATTTTCAATACCACTCTTCCAAGGCAATGCTGTGGACCAGTTCTTCTGTGAAATCCCCCAGATCCTCAAGCTTTTATGCTCAGACTCCTACCTCAGGGAAGCTGGGCTTCTTGTGGTTAGTGTCTGTCTATTCTTTGGGTGCTTTATTTTCATTTTGCTGTCGTACGTGCAGATCTTCAGAGTTGTGCTGAGGATCCTGTCTGAGCAGGGCCAGCACAAAGCCCTTTCCACGTGCCTCCCTCACCTGGCCGTGGTCTGCCTCTTTGTGACCACTGGCCTGTTTGCCTACCTGAAGCCCCCCTCCCTCTCCTCCCCAGCTCTGGCTCTGGTGGTGGCCGTTCTGTATGTGGTGGTGCCTCCAGCAATGAACCCTCTCATCTACAGCATGAGGAACAAAGAGCTCAAGGATGCACTGAAGAAACTGATTCAACTTCTCCTAGTTCAGCAGCAATAAGCTGCCCATCTCTCCTCACAACCTACTCCCAGTTTATCTCAGACAAGTCTTGTGCTTTGTGAGTTCTGTCTGCGATAGTTACGTTTGTGAACAAATGTTTGAATTCATCCCACCTCTCCAGAGGCACAAACCCCATCTGTCTGACTCAGAGGCTTTCTGTAAATCTGCCGACCACTGTGTCAGAGCTGGCCTCCCTTGCAGCATCTCTGTAATAAAAGGGGATTTCATCAGTACACTGCCTGAAGACTGGGCTCTTCTTCCCAAGCTGGAGCCAAGAATGCACTCAGGGAATTGCACCTGAAACGGCTCTGTTGCCGTGCCTGGGTTTTCCATGGGCTAAGGAGGATGTGCTCATAGGGTGAATGTGTGAGGGAATGAGGGCTGGATTCAGCCTTCACTTGTGGGTGCCCAGTGGCCCTGGAGAGGGTGAGTGTTCAAGGGGTATCTGCTAGGGGCTGTTTCATGTAGTAGAGGGCTGGTAACACATTCCTATCCTTCTGGAAGGGAGTATGGAGCCACCAGGTGAGCACAGGGGATCTCCAGGGGCAGTTTGTGCCTGGAGTGGCCAGTGAGTGGAGACTCACAAAACCAAGTGGAGTCACCCAAAGTCAAGGGCCTCAACCAAGGAATGCACCAAATCAGGGCTCTGCAACCTCAGGAGAGGAAGTGGGGACTCCTCAGGCACAGGGAAGGCAGCCTCAAGAGCAGTTCATGTCACCTACAATGAAAAACCATGGCTGGATCTAATGACCCACCTGACCCCATCCTGAGCCATTGGAAATGCCTTGTGATTGCTCTGAGCATCTTCCACAGCCAGAGACCCCTGTGGAGGGGGTTGTCAGGTGCAGTGATGCTGGACCAGCCGGGTCTACCCTGACCAGTATGGCCAGTGTGGAGTCACCCCAGGGCCCCACAGCCTGGTGGCCCTGCAGATCAGCACCGCCAACCTGGGGAGCACAGCAGAGGGGTGCAGAAATGGCTGGGCAGGCCAGCATGGACACACTGACCTGGGGAAAGGCTCTCTTGGGAGCAGGGATGTTTCTTGAGAAGAGCAAAGGAACATTTGGGTGCTTGCAGAGAGGAAGAAATGAAAACCTGTTTGTATGTGTGTCAACTCAGGGCAGGCTGCTCTGTCGCTGGACACTTTCACTAACTGAATCTGTTCATTGTATCATATATCATCGTTCCTTCCCTTTCCTCTAAGGGTTTTCCAGTTTCCAACATATGTTGAGGAACCTTGGTGCTGTGTTTGAGAAAGCTGTCGAGTTGATGCAAGGTTACTCCAAGTGATACTGATGGTTTAAATGGTGCAAAAGAAGACATTGTTTGTTCAGTCATATAAGAAGTTAACCAGAAGTTTGCGTGGTGATTTGGTCAAAAACATACGTCACATTACAACGGCTTTTGTTGCCTTCCATGTCTGGAGTACCCATCTCACTCTGTTGTCAGAACCATGTGCAGCTTCCCATCCAGTGTGTCATTACATAGAGCTACGTTTAGACTAACTTTAGGTCTTAGGGTTAGTGCAACATGATTGCCTACTATCACTCCTTGACCTCGTGCTATTACAGATGGTGTTTCTCTTATAACTATAGTTTTGAAGATGGGTTGTGACTGATCTTCAATACTCGAGTTGTCCCATGCGCAAAGTGAAAAGGCAGAACTGTTAGAGACACGTTCCAGGTGTGTTTTCCAGTTATCATTGTTCCCACAGTTAGCAGGTAACACCATATCTCCCTGCAAGAGAAGACACCAAGATCTTGCACATAACCCAGACCTCACTAATGGTTAACTTACTGCCTTCAGTGTCTACAGCATCCCATGCTCCTTTTCCATGGGAAAAGAGCAGAGTCACCCAGACTGATCCCTGAGCTGCATGTTTAACCACAGCCTCACCTCCAGGACTTTGATGGGGTTTTATTACTGTTTTAACAGGAATTCAGGCAGCTACTGACACAAACCCCTTATCTATGGGCCTTCCCATAAGAGTTTGTCACTTATTTAGCCACCTTACAACTTCCCACAAGCGGGATCCCCACTTTGAAGTATTCTGTGAGAGAAGAGTCACTCTTGTGCAGCTGTTGTTTCTCTTGTCCACTCCATCTTTCTACTACCCCATTACTTGGAGGTTGATACCATAGGTGAAAAGTCTACTGTCCTCTGTCTGAAGCACGCCACGTTTGCAGTTCTTTATGCTTAAAATGTGTTCCATTATCAGATGGCATTTCTCTGGGAAAGGGGAAAGTAGCAAACCAGTGGTTCAAACCAGCAAGGCTTGCTAGTCCAGTTGCAGCTCAGGTGGGGTGCACATTCCCTCTGCCGATAAATATTTCTGCTCCAGCAAGGATTAATTTCCAGCCTTCAGGTGTTTGCATGAGTCTGGAGGGTGGCCTAAAACAAAGGCCACCCTCTGGTTCTCTTTGTGCTGAGATAAATTCCGCTTGCTTTGCAGCAGCTGTGGTCCATCACAGCCTACCTTCTTCTCTGAACCTTCTTCCATGGTAGGAACTGATTGGTTGGTCACAATACAAGATGCAAGTAGAGTTCAATTTCTCAGAAGATGTTCTAGGCTACCAGACTAGAATGCACATAGGTGCCTTTGTCAAAATAAACACCTGTAGGTATGAAAAGAGGCTCCTAGGCTTAAATAGGGTCAAGTATGAAATTCAAAGAACACAAAGCTCAAGGGTTTGAAAAAGGAGAATTGCTTCTATCCTAAACAAAATTCTCAATTTTAATAGTCATCTCAGAGAAATTTCTGTTTGAGTTCACATGAGACTAGCTGTTTTGCTTTTGCGAAACATAGGTAATTTTTTTTTAAGTTTTACAACAATTTTTGTAGGCAATGGACAGGCATCTTCTTCCAGTTCTACCCATGCAGGGCCAGGTACAGCCCTTTCCACCCTGCTCTCCCCCAGCACCTCTTCCCTGAATTCGGGGCGCCCTGCACAATGTCCTTCCTTGTGGGTGAAGGGGGACCCCAGCTCTCCAAGAAAGAGGCTGCAGCCTCAGCACTTGTGGCAAGGGGTCGCACAGCAAAATGGCCATGGGAGCTCCCTGCCCTGTTGCTGCTCATCTTTGAGAGCTGCTGGGGGGGCAGTTGGTGTTAGGAGTTGTGGGAGAGGGTCCCTCGCAGGAGTGGTCCCTCCCAGAGAGCTGGAGTGCCCTCCTGTGGGGCCTGGACTCCCAACCCTGAGAGCATTGGGGACCGTCTGCCTGCAGCGCCACCAAGGACAGAGCCCCAGGAAAGGTGCAAGATGCACAGAAGAACACAGGAAAGCCCCAGGGGGGCGGGAATCCAAAGGGGTGAGGAAATGGGATGTGTGGGAAGGCCATGACTTCCAGGTGGGAAGGGTGTTTCTCTGGTCTCCCACCAAAAGGAACCTGATGATGACTGACCCTGGCTTTCCAATGGCAAAGTGTGGTAGGGAAAGAGCAGCCCTCCATGAGCAAATGCCACCGGCTGCTGTAGCAGCGTGCCAAGTGCCATGTGCCAAGCACTGCCTTGGCCTGCCTTGCCCTGTGCTGGGGGGAAATGGCTAGAGGGGGCAGGCAATCCCAGAGGAGGTTTGCCTGCTCAGCTGAGAACCACCAGTGCCTTCTTCCTGCTGCCAGGCTGGTGAGGGGGGCTCCGAGACACCTGTGTTGCTGGATCTTGCACCAGCTGTCAAGGCTGCTGAGAAGGGAGGACTAGTTTTGTCAGATGCCCACCAGGGCTTTCTTCATTGATGTGGACCTCATGGCAAGCGGTGACTCTCTGGAGGTGCCTCTAAATGCTCCACTGGCTTGTGCACATGGCTGTGGGGTGATGTTGGTCAATGGAGGTGGGGCAGTGGAGCTGGGGCACTCCTCTTAGTCGCCCTGACTTTGGCTCATTTCTGCTGGGCTGCCACTTGTAAACACTAGTATTTCATGCCTCCTTTGTGGCAGCTCTGTGTTCAATTGCTCTTCCAAGGGATGGGAAAAGAGGCTGCAGAGGGTTCAGAGGACGGGAGGAGGAGGTGAGCGGTGTGTGCAGTGTGCTGTGAGGCCCAGGGCTGGGAGCAGGGCCTGGGGGTGTCCCCACAATCCCTGCTGCCTGTGCGCTGAGCTTTGTCAGGGCCTGCTGCCCTTGCCCTGAAAGGTGAGTGGGATCCAGGGCTGCCCGGTGCAGGCAGTCCTGCCAGCTCAGCCAGTCTTTCATTGCTGTGTGCATTTCAGCTGCTGGATTGCCCTGACCTTGCCCATACGGATGATGGCGTCCTGCCGCTCCTCCAGAGCTATGTCCAAAGTCAGAGCCTGAAGATGCGTGGGCTGGCATTCAGAGGCCTCATGAGCCTGTCGCAGAGACCCGAGATGGTGAGCAGGGGGCAGCTGGGTGAAGGCATGCTGGCAGCCTGGGGCTTGACAGGAGGTGTTCATCTGCCCTGAGTCTTTCATGCCAGGCACTTGGCTGTGCTGCACAAGCACAAAGGCACCAGAGCCCACCAGGAAGAGCTCCCACTGCTGGCACATCTTGGCTGTGCTAGGCAGAGATCCAGGCCCAGCACCAAGCAAGCCAGCTCCAAACGGCCTCAGTCATTGGAGCGCTGTGGCCAAAGTCACGCTACAAGAGGGACAATGAGGCAGAGCACAGGCTCAGGCTAATGTAGCCGGCTGCTCCTGGACCTGGAGGCAGCAGCCTTCCTCCAAATAGAGGCCATAGCATGCTGAGGGTCCCCTGGGAGATCTCTGCCCTGCACTGCAGCCTCTGTGCCGTGGGTGTGTGCAGAGCCCTGGCCCTGGACACTGAGCCCTGATCAGAAGTTGGCACCCAGAGCACTTTTGGCAGGAGGGTCTGGCCTTGCTTCACTGAAAGGAAGTTGTGTGTTTCACACAGGCAAGGAGAATGCAGAGCCTGCTCCCAGACATCATGCAGTGGCTGCAGGATGCTTGCAGGGACATGCATGTGGGAAGCCTGATGTTGCTGAGAAACATCCTCAGCCCCCTGCACCAGAAGGGCTCCAGCCCCATTGCTCTGCAGCTGGCTGAGAAGCTTCTGCCAGCTTTGATGATGGACGGCTGGTGGGAGAGCCAGGGGCTCTCCTGGCGTGTCTGGGGGTCTGTATGCGTGGCTATGGGCGCTGTGTGTCCCTCTGACATTCCCTGTGACATTCCCTGTGCTGGCCTTGGTGTCCTGGGCTGTGGGACTAGATCAAACCACCCCCCTCTATGCCCTTGGCTGCTCTGTCTCATGCTTGACTCCATGTGGTGCTTGCCTGGCCTGGAGCAGAGAAGAGCAAAGAGGCAGGAGCAGGCTAGAGAGTGAGGGAGAGGCCATGTCCCAGGGCTGTCCCCTTCTGTCATCCTCTCCTGCAAGAGGGCCCTGATGGAGTCTTAGGGAAATCCAGAAAGTTCCCTCCAGAGGCACAGGGAGACAGAGCCCAGGGAAGCTTGCCCGGCTGCTGCCGACAACCCTCATTCTCCAGGCTGCCTCCACAGAGGCTTGTCCCCAGCTCTGACCTCCGGCTGGGATGGGGAACAGTTGTGCCTGGAGAGGGTGAGGCCTCACAATGGCAAACCCTCTTCTCATGCCCGCTTCCTGGAGTCATTGCTGAGGCCTCCCCTCCTCTCCTCCCTGCCCACAGGAAGACAGCCCCGTGCGAGAGCTCTCCATCCTCCTCTGCAAAGACCTGATGGAGACTGTGATGGGGAGGAACAAACGATGCATGAAGCAGCACGTGCAGAGGAGCCTGGTCTCACTCTTCCTCCACATGAGTGACCAGATCCAAGGAGTGGCCCAGGTTTGGACCAGGGATTTTGGGAAGCAATGGTGACATCCCTTGGGTGGGCTGGAGCATCAGAGCAAGGGCTGCTGACAAGTGTCCCTTTGAATGCATGTCACTGTGAGGCCCAACTTCCTGAGTCCCCCAGGACAAGGCAGAGCTGCCTCTGCCTTCAGCGAGGGACAGACCCAAGCTGCATCTTCCCATTCCGGGTTGGGAAAGGCTTGGAGCCTTGCCAAGATGATGGGGACAGAGTGTCCTGCCTCAGCTGTGGTGGCATCTCCTGGTCTCTGCTGCTCTGCAGGCCTCTCAGGAAATGCACACTCTGTCCTCTGCTCCCTCTGAACCTCGGTACCACACAGCTTCTAGCTGGCAGTCATGAACAGGAAGGAAGAGGAGGCCAATCCTGCGAGGAGGGACAGGCCTGGCCTTCTGGGGAGGCTCGGTACCAACCCCCTGGCCTTGTGCTGTCTCCAGCTGCTGAGGGACAGCAGCAGAGTAGAGCAGTACCTGCACCAGAGCCTGCTGTACTTGCAGAACCCTGAGGCATCGTTGCAGGAGGAAGCCATGAGGTTCATTGGTGAGCCACAACCCCAGACCCATTCCTGCCCGCACAGATGGGCTGAGAGGTGGTTCTTCAGTCCCTCACACCATCTCTGGATCCTGCACCCTGGGGACTGTGCTTGGCCTCATAGGCAAGCTCAGGAAGTGCGGGACAAATGAGCAGACAATGAAGTGGATTGAGAACTGGCTGAATGGCAGAGCTCAGAGGGTTGTGCTCAGCAGCGCAGAGTCTCATTGGAGGCCTGTAGCTAGCGGTGTCCCCCAGGGGTCAGCACTGGGTCCAGTCTTGTTCAACTTCTTCATCAATGACCTGGATGAAGGGACAGAGTGCACCCTCAGCAAGTTGGCTGACGACCCAAAACTGGGAGGAGTGGCGGATACACCAGAGGGCTGTGCTGCCATTCAGAGAGACCTGGGCAGGCTGGAGAGGTGGGCGGAGAGGAACCTCATGAAGTTCAACAAAGGCAAGTGCAGGGTCCTGCACCTGGGGAGGAATAACCCCATGCACCAGTACAGGTTGGGGGTTGACCTGCTGGAAAGCAGCTCTGCTGAGAAGGACCTGGGAGTGCTGGTGGACACCAAGTTAAGCATGAGGCAGCAATGTGCCCTTGTGGCCAAGAAGGCCAATGGTATGCTGGGGTGCATCAGGAAGAGTGTTGCCAGCAGGTCGAGGGAGGTGATCCTCCCCCTCTACTCAGCCCTGCTGAGGCCACATCTGGAGTACTGCATCTAGTTCTGGGCTCCCCAGTACAAGAGGGATGTGGCACTACTGGAGCAAGTCCAGCGAAGGGCTACAAAGATGATTAGGGGACTGGAACATCTCTCTTATGAGGAAAGGCTGAGAGAGCTGGGCCTGTTTAGCTTGGAGAAGAGACAGTTGAGAGGGGATCTTATCAACGTGTACAAGTATCTGAAGGGAGGGTGTCGAGAGGATGGAGCCAGACTCTTTTCAGTGGTGCCCAGTGATAGAACGAGAGACAACGGGCACAAACTGAAACTCAGGAAGTTCCATCTGAACATGAGGAAAAACTTTTTCACTGTGAGGGTGACAGAGCACTGGAACAGGTTGCCCAGAGAGGTGGTGGAGTCTCCTTCTCTGGAGATATTCAAAACCCACCTGGATGTGATCCTGTGCAACGTGCTCTAGGTGACCCTGCTTGAGCAGGGGAGTTGGACTAGATGATCTCCAGAGGTGCCTTTCAACCTCAACCATTCTGTGCTTCTGCGAAGGACCAGAAGGGTCCGGAAAATTGCATCACTCCTGGAGCAGAGCAGGAACTGAGCGCAGTGCATTGATTGCTGTGAGCAAAGGAGTTGGCCAGCAAGACACTGGAGACAAGAAGGTGTACTGCTATCAATCAGATGAGTTTTCCAAAGGAGGAAAAGGAAGTACAGGGGGCCTTGCATCTGGCTGTATATACACAGAAATGCCAGGACTAAGGAAGATGCAGAACAGATGCATGGACATCCATCCTGGGTACTAGTCTTTCCTTCTGCACAACAGGAAATTGTTCCCAAAAAAGAAGCAAAAGAAACCCCCCTCACCTCAGGTTCTTCCTCCAGACCAAGGGTTCCCCCCCAGCAGTCCCTTGAACAGGCCAAGGTCTGCTCCTCTCAAGTCCAGGGTCTGTACTCTACTAGTGTCCTTCCTCACTCCCCTCAGGATCTGGGACTCCACTTTCTTGTGGTCACTGTAGGCAAGTCTGACACTATCCTATCCCTGATCACTTCCTCCTTATTTGCAGTTTCCAGATCCAGGAAAGCATCACCCTTATCTGCCTTGTGCATCTCCATCTGGTCACGCCTGTGTTCCAGGCTGCATTCACTTGTGTATATTTGGATTGCAGAGCCTCAGCTGTGGCACAGAGCACAGACCAGTCAAGGTGAAAGATGTTCCCAAGGGCCGAGGACACTGTGTGTGCAATGGCCCCACCTCAGAGCAGAGACATGCTGTCATAGATAGCAGGTGGCAATGTAATGGTGAAAGGAGGTTCCCACTGAGAGAGCAAAGCCTGCAGTGCCCAAGGCCATCAAGAAACAGAACTGGACTGTGCAGGGATGCCAGGAGAGAGGTTGGCTGCCTGAGCTGACTTGTAGCACCTTGGGGTCTGTGACAGAGGTGAACCAACCTCCAGGCAGGACATGTGCCACTGAAAAATTCCCTGGGCCTGGATGTCCTGGGATCCAACCAGCCTGTGGACTCCACTAGCAGTCCTGTTCACATGATCTGGAGATGAGAAGTAGTTCATGCAGAGAAAAGCTGGAAGTGTTTGAGAGTGCAGAGACTAGAGCAGAGACCTTGGCGTGATGTGCCTCCCATCTATGCAACACTGTTGGATGCAGACGGGATGGACTTGGCCTAAAGGCAGTGGTGGAATTCAGTTATTTGGGCACTGGTAGGAAACCTGAGAGGCCCTGGGGTGCTTTCCCAGCAACCACTGCAAAAGGACATGCCTTTCCTGTAGGTCCCATGCTGTATTTGCTAGAGATCTGGGGTTGTGCTGGACACTCCAGGCATCGGCCATGGCCCTGCCTATGGCCTATCTTTATGTCACTGAATCCAGTGTCTGCACTGAATTGCATTTGCTGTTTGCATTGTACAGATCTGCTTGTGTCTCAGCTTCAGAGTGAGTGGAGCTCTAGCTGCAGTAGGCATCTAGGGTCATTTCAGATGGCCAAGGCCATTCCCCACCTGGCCCCCAACTCAGGTTCTAGAAGGATGTGGGTGTCATAATTGCTCTGTCAGAGCAAGCAAACACTGACACATGCCTTGGACCACCTCTGTCTCTGCCAATGTCACCAGATGTTTGTGTGTGACCAGCTGACTCCCACCCTCCATCTCCAGTGATTACAACAGGAGCTTAGACAAGGAGCTCCCATGCAGACACCTCTGTTGTGCTCACTTCAGGTTTGGCAAAGGGAATCCAGCCTTCTGTGTGTTTGTGGAGTTCACGGGAGGGATCTGAATCCCACTCCAGCCCAGGGGTTTCTAACCTGGCTTAAGGTGCCCAGACAGACTCATCTGAATCAACACTTGAACCATGGGGAAATGAACTCCCTTCTTCTCCCTGTCTAGGTGTCCTGCCTAGTGAAGGCATAGGAATAGGGGCTTCCAGGTGCTGATGTTTCCACTTCGCATAGACAACCATCCTCTGATGAGACAAATTCCAATCCTGGAATCAGTCTTCCTTCAATAGTTAGAGGGTGACCATGAGTGATTATTTTAGTTTATTGCAGTGAACATTTCCCAGGAGGAGGGAGCACAAGGGACAGAGAAATTCATGAGCTCAGCTGGGCCTCTGCTCCTGAGCGGGGCCAGGCTCCCGGGGTGGAGGGAGCTCATGGCAACCTGGCAGCACTGCCCAGAGACAGGTGTGTGCAGGAGCAGCTCCTCTGCAAAGAGCAGCAGGGCTCCGGGCACTGCCTGCTGCTGCTGACATGAGAGGAGAGAAGGCAGAGAGAAGTGCAAGGCAGTGTGGAGTGGGAGGACAGAGGAGAGCTCCTTGTGGGAGAAATCTTCACAGCCCTTGACGTGGTAAGTCTGTGGCTGCAGGGCAATGCTACTGAGGTTCCTGCAGGGGTCTTCTGAACCCATCCCATCTCATCACTGATAGGATTTTTAGCTTCTCTCTCCTGGCTTCTGCAGTGCAGAGGAGGAGGAGCTGCTTCAGAGCAGGGATTCTCTACCATACCATCTCAGGGACAGGGCATCCTACTACCTTCTCCCTGGGAAGGTGCAGGAGTGTGAAGCTGGGGTGTGCACACAGGTCTGCCCAGGGCTGTAACTCGGAGCACTGTCCCTGTGTCCCAGGGTGCTGTGTTCCATGGTAAGTGACTCTGCTGCCTGCGAGGGTCAGCACTCAGCCTGCCCAGGGAGCTCCCCACGGTGCTGCCAGGAGAAGCTCTGGGTGGGAGGAATGACCTCTGTCAGGACAGGTTCATTCTCCCATTGAGAGGGTGTTGCATGGGTCAGGGCTGCTCACAGCTCTAGCTCATGCGCAGGACATTTCCGAGGGGACTTTTCAAAAGGAAAGCGAAGGCAGGGACTTCCTGAAAGAGAAGCCAATTTCCTGACATGGTGCTTTACATTTCCTACCACCTGGCAAGGGGAAAATGGAAATGGAGCTGTCAGGCTTGGACAACAGACTGAGACTCATGAACAGTTTCCTGGAGCAGCCAATGTGTCTGCTAGGAACTTCTGAAAGTCCCTCCAGCCACCCCTTATTCTACAGACAGCACCAGCTTCCCCTTTGCTGGCCTCCTCAGGGTTTATGTGACCTGCTCCTTAGCACCTGCAACCATGGGGATGTCCCTGGGCAGTGCCCTGCTACTGGGAGCTTTCTGCAGGGCAAAACTGAGCTCCCTGGGGGAGGTGTTGGCCCTGCAGGGCCTGACCATGACTTGCTCAACTCCATCCACCCATAATGTTTCTGGTTGCACTTCCCTCTCATTGCCTGCCCATCTCCGCTGCCTGGAGCTGTCCCTGCTGGCAGCTCTTTCTCTGTCCCAGTGTCTTTTCCTGGTCAGTGCTCACAGACCCCCTCCCACCCTCCTTGTGCTCATTCCTGCCCTCCACAAACCTCCCACAGGCAGGGCCCTGTCCAGGGGCATCTCTGTGCTTACAGGTTCTAAGGAGGAGGTCAGGCAAACCCTCCCGAGGCCAAGAAGGTGATGCTGGTGCTGTCTGTAGGCTGGGGTGGGGATGAAGAGACTTGCTGAGGTTTCTCTCAGACCTTTTGGGGGTGTTCAGCTGCAGTTAAGACACCGGCCCTGTGTGTCCTGCATGGTGTTCCCTTCCTGGCAGTGAGAAGCCCCAATCCCCTTACAGCCTCTGAGGCTCCTGGCAATGCATTTCATCACGTTGGGGAATGAGCTGACTCTCCTTTTGGGAGAGTCCATCTTTAGGACCCTTGACTGCTTCTTGGGGCTGTGCTGTCAAGCTGCAAGCTGCCCTCCGGAAAAGCACAGCTTCCCTGGAGCATTTCTGTAAGATCTGAGAGTCCCTGGTCTGGTCATGTGAGTCAGAAACCTTGTCACACTCTTCATCACTCTCTCCATCTCAGGGCTGAGAGCGAAGAATTTGGAAATCTTCACTGTGAAACTGAACTCCTCTGCTCCCAGCTCAGTCCAGTTTCTTTCTTAGAGGAATTTGTGTGTGTGGTTGTCCTTCATCTGAGCGAGGTGCAAGTACGGGGCAGTGAGGGGCAAGACTCATGGACAGACCAGGTCCCGTGACCCTATACAAAGTCACAGAGGGTTTTTTGCTCTTTGGGTGCACAAGGGCACATGCTTAGAGCAGCTGAAATGCCAGTTTTCCACTGCCTCAAAGAATGCTCCCACTGGAAGATGGAGGCATCTAAAATACAAACATACATATATATGTGTGTGTGTGTGTGTGTGCGTGTGTGTATCCTCAGACTCCTCCACTGATTATTTTGCAGGGAAAAATGGGTTTCCAAATGTTGAACAGCCCTTCCACATACGCGGTGGACATAATCTGCTGCAGCATGTGTGCATCAGAGCTAGTCGCTTCCCATTCTCTCTGCAGTGCCTGCAGGAAGGGCACAGATGGTAAACTGGTGCGAGGACAGGGTCTATCCCATTGGCACAGACATCTAGAAAGGGTCAGGTCACCCCCTGCCTTCACATGACTGTTTCTCTGCCTTGCTGGAGTGGCAGCTGGTGTGGCTGATTCAGATACAGACCCCTCTGTTCAAGAGGGCAAGCCTGGGGCAGATGAATCTCTCACAAGGGTCTTCTCCTTCAGACACAGCTGTATTCAGCTCTCATCATGGGAAACAGAGAAACTTCCCACTGGTACCTGGACCAAGTCCCCCACTCCCAGCTCCCAGCACCCACCCCCAGGTATTCCACCACATAGCAGGGTCAGTCTGACACCTCCATTTACCTCCATTTACCTCCATTAAACAGAGCTGCAGAAAGGGAGCTGAGCGAAGGTAAAGGACAGAGGAAAGGTGGGGGTTTCTATGAGAAACAGAGTGGGTTTGGCTCAGAGAAGCCTGCTCTAACTTGCCCCTGTCTTTTCCTCCTTGGACAGTCCACAAAGCCCCAAGGAAGCAAATGTCCAACAGCAGCTCCCTCAACGAGTTCCTCCTCCTGGCATTCGCAGACACACGGGAGTTGCAGCTCTTGCACTTCTCGCTCTTCCTGGGCATCTACCTGGCTGCCCTCATGGGCAACGGCCTCATCATCACAGCTATAGCCTGCAACCACCGCCTCCACACCCCCATGTACTTCTTCCTCCTCAACCTCTCCCTCCTCGACCTTGGCTCCATCTCCGTCACTGTCCCCAAATCCATGGCCAATTCCCTGTGGGACACCAGGGCCATTTCCTACTCAGGATGTGCTGCCCAGGTCTTTTTCTTCCTTTTTTTATTTGCAGCAGAGTTTTATCTCCTCACTCTCATGGCCTTTGACCTCTTCGTTGCCATTTGCAGACCCCTGCACTATGGGACCATCATGAGCAGCAGAGCTTGTGTCAAAATGGCAGCAGCTGCCTGGGCCACTGGTTTTCTCCATGCTCTCCTGCACACTGCTGACACATTTTCAATACCCCTCTGCCAAGGCAACATAGTGGAACAGTTCTTCTGTGAAGTCCCACAGATCCTCAAGCTCTCCTGCTCAGAATCCCACCTCAGGGAAGTTGGGCTTATTGTGGTTAGTCTTTGTTTAGGCTTTGGGTGTTTCATTTTCATTGTGCTGTCCTACGTGCAGATCTTCACTGCTGTGCTGAGGATCCCCTCTGAGCAGGGACGACACAAAGCCTTTTCCACGTGCATCTCTCACCTGACTGTCATCTCCCTGTTCATCAGCACTGTCATGTTTGCCTACCTGAAGCCCCCCTCCATCTCCTCCCCAGCTCTGGATCTGGTGGTGACTGTTCTGTACTCAGTGGTGCTTCCAGCAACGAACCCTCTCATCTACAGCATGAGGAACAAGGAGCTCAAGGAGGCACTGAAGAAACTGGTTCAGCTGGTGCGGTTTCAGCAGCAATAAGTTGCCCATGTCTCCTCACAAGCAATTTCCAAGCAATCTCAGGCAACATTTGTGGTTTGGGCATTCTGTCTGTGATAAGCATGTTTGTACACAAACGTCTGAATTCATGTCTTCTCCAGAGGCACAAACCCCATCTGTCTGACCCAGAGGCCATCTGTAAATCTGACGAGCACTGTGTCAGAGCTGGCCTCCCTTGCAGCATCTGTGTTATAAAAGGGGTTTTCATCAGTACACTACCTGAGGACTGGGCTCTTCTTCCCAAGCTGGAGCCAAGAATGTGCTCAGGGAATTGCACTCGAAAAGGCCCTCTTGCTGTGCCTGGGTTTTCCATGGGCTAAGGGGGATACACTCATAGGGTGATGTGTTAGGGTGCCCAGTGGGTGTTCAGTGTCCCTGGAGTGGTTGAGTGGTCAAGAGGTATCTGCCGGGGACTTTCCCACATATTACCAGGCTGGTCACAGATGCCCATCCTTCCAGAAGGGATTATGGAGCCACCCGGAGAGCAGAGGGGATCTACAGGGCAGCGTGTGCCGGGGATGGGCAGTGAGTGGAGACTCCCAAAACCATGTGGAGTCACCAAAGGTAAAGGGCCAAACTGAGGAACGTACCAAATCTCAGGAGAGGGAGTGGGCTGGGTCTAATGACACCTCTGAACACATCCTGAAAAATGTGAAATGCCCTGTGATTGTTCCAAGCATCCTCCATATACACAGACACTGGGGAGGGGGGGTGTCAGGTGCAATGATGCTGGGCCAGCTGGGTCTGCCTGGACCAGCACAGCCAGTGTGGAGTCACCCCGGGACCCCACAGCCCGCTCGCCCTGCAGAGCAGCACCGCCAGCCCGGATCCCTGCAGGGAGCACAGGGGAGGGCTGCAGGAATGGCCAGGCAGGCCAGCACGGACACACTGACCTGGGGAAAGGCTCTCTGGGGAGCAGGGATGTCTCCAGAGAAGAGCAAAGCAGCAATTGTGTGTTTGTGGAAAAGAATAAATGAAAACCTGTTTGTGTGTGTGTCAGCTCGGGGCAGGCTGCCCTGTCACTGGAGCTGCCTGAGGAGCCCCGGGGCCAGGACTCTTGTGCTGTGCTGGGGAGAGGGGCTGCCCAGAGGGGCTGCAGGCAGCCAGGGTTAAGGATCTCCTGGTGATGAGAGCAGTGGAGACACAGAGTGAGTGGCCTCCATTTCCTTGTGCCATTGCTGGCCCCCAGCCCTGGGGCCGATGGGCTCACACCTCTCTCTGCCCCCCAGGAGCTGCTGTGCCCTTCAGAGGGGCTGTGGCTGAGGAGTGAGTGCCCAGAGCTCTGCAGTCCCCTGTAACGGGCACTGCTGGGGGCCACCACCAGCTTGGGCTTCTCTGGTGGGTGGGCTGGGGAGAGGGCAGGGAAGGTGGGGAGAGCTGGGGATGATCTGGGCTGGGCTGGAAAGGGCCCAGGAGGGAAAAAATGCCAGCAGGCAGCTACTGTGTGTGAACAGCAGTGTGGGAGCATTTGGCCGTGTACCTGCAAGGCAAATGCAGGTCTCCTGGGAGAGGCACCAGGACATAGCGGGTGCAGGAGAGAAGAGCCCAGGTTGTTCCTTGTGTTGCATGGACACACTGGGGAAGCTGCCCAGGGCCATTGTCCCAGATCAGCCCCTCACATCACCCCTTTCCAGCACTGGCTGCTCACCCCAGCTGTGGGGTGGTGCTTGGCTAGCTGCGTCCTCCTGCAGGTCACTGTATCCCGACGGAGGGGAAAAGGGCAGCCTTGCATGGCCTCTCTTCTGCACCAGAGCCCGGCAGATCCTGGAGCTCGGCTGTCTGCTGACCCCCAAGTGGGGCCCAGCCCAGAATGGGCATGGCGCAGGTGCTCAGACCGCCCAGACTCTGGGGGATTATTTAAGAGTCATTTAATAATAGCACAGACCTCTCCATGTCTGAGGTCTCTGGTGCCTGCTCCAGCTGAGCTCTGCCTTTCCTCACTCCATCCTTGTGTGCACAGACAAGGTCTCAATGCTCCCTCTGGGCAGCCCGTGCCCCTTCCATCCTCTGTGCACATCCACCCCGACACCCTGAGCACTGGTGCTGCTGCCAGGGCAGAGGTGAAGGATCCCCGGGAGCCACTCCTCAGGGAGCTCCTCAGGGAAATGCTGTGCCCACCCCCCGGCCCAGCCTCAGCCCCAGCCCCAGTGTGGCAGAGGGGAGCTGCCCTTTCCTGACCCACCCTGGCACTGCCAGCCCCACCTCAGCCCACTCCTGAAAGCCTCCAGCACAGCCCTGGAGGGAGCTGGAGCTGCCTCAGGCCCGGGGCAGTCTGGCAGCAGGAGGGTTTGACATGGGCATATCAGCAACACTGCCGGGATCAGGGGAGGAGCAGGGAAATTGGGGCAAAGACCACTGCCCTTGTCTGCACGGCCAGGGCACTGGACGGGTGATGTCTTTGTGGCCGGTCAGGCTCCAGGTTAGGGGTGGATGCCCACTCCCGGGTGGGAGCACTGGGATTTTCATGGGTTCAGTGCAGCCATGACTGTGGTGAAGGGAAGTAGGCAGAGCCAGGGACACGCAACTGCAAAGGCCAGGGGTGGAGAAGTGAGTGTGGGGCTGCTGAAAGCTCTTCTTCTCCTCCCCAATGGGGAAGAGTACCCAGGCGATGCTGGACTCCGGTTTGGCCAATGGGAGGGGGGCACAGGGAGGGTGGAAGAGGCAGATGGGGTCTCTTGGGGTGCATGAGGGAGCTTTCCAAAGCCCAGAGCTGAGCCAGGCAGGGACCTCTGGATCTTCCCCCGACACTCAGCTAGCGAGCTCATTCTGCCCTGCCCCAGGTGCTCTCATCCCCCTGCCAGCCGTGCCAGAGCAGAGGCTGAGGAGCAAGAATTCATGGAGTCGCAGAGGAGTTTTGGTGGGAAGGGACCTCTGGAGGTCTCCAGTCCAAGCTCCCATGCAAAGCAGGGCTGATTGGAGCCCTCCAGTCTTGTCTGGCCATTGCTGAAGTGTGCCTGACCCTGGTTACCATCCCCAAACCTGCTCTGCTCTTCTTGTCCAGGCACTGTGGGACGGCACGTCTCATCGGTGGGTCCCTGTCCTGCCTGCCTTGCAGGCACCCTCAGCTCCCGGCTCCGCTTGCTGCACGGAGCAGCCCTACGCTTGCTGTTCCTGACAACATCCTCTTTCTAGCAGGAACCAGTTGCAAATGATTCATAAACAGTCAAGCTGTGACACAGAAAGACCTGCTGTCATAACTGGGCATCATCAAATCAGACCCCCAGTGACTGCTTTTGCTTCTTCATGCAGCTAAGACTCTGCATGCAGTGTTCCCTGGGTAGAGGGCCCAAATCTGAAGCCTTCCTGACAACTTTGATTTGGCTGTCAGGAGGGAGTTGCTGCTATGGATATAGGGTCACCTTCTGCATTTACAGCCTTTTTTGGGATCTCCTTGGACTCCAGCTTCCCTTGCCAAGGCTTTCTTGGCTACAGTTGGAGACAGGTCCGAGGTAGAGATGTGGAGTCAGGTCAGCAGGACAGGGACAGGGACAGGTCAGGACCCGAGAGGTGCAGGGCCAGGCACAGCCATGACCATAGTGTCTTGGTCTTATCCCACCTGTACTCGTCTGAGCCTGACTCTGTGCCCCTGAGTTCCCTTGGTGTCAGTGCCGAAAGAGACCCTGCAAAGGGAAACTCTCTGCATTGCACTGGGGGCATCCGTGGGAGCTCCGACTAGCAGGCTCTGAGGTTCCCCCCTCTCTGCTGATGAAGGGGGAAGCCTGGCTTCCTGCTTCAGCATGGCATCTGGGTAAGATTCAAATGAGAGATTCCTGAGGACAAGTGGTATGAACCAAAACCCTTTTTTTCCTTTTCTTTTTACAAGAATGGACTAGAGAAAAGTAAGGGGTGGGGGGAAAGAAATGAATAACACAGAGCCCTGCTGCCAAAATCGCTGTGCACGATGAGTGGAAGCACATGGGATAGTTATTGGCACTGACATTGTACCCAGTGAACAAGTTTCTTCAGCGCATCCTTGAGTTCCTTGTTCCTCATGCTGTAGATGAGGGGGTTCACTGCTGGAGGTACCACGGAGTACAGAACAGTCACCACCAGATCCAGAGCTGGGGAGGAGATGGAGGGAGGTTTCAGGTAGGCAAAAAATGAGGTGCTGGCAAACAGGGAGACCACAGCCAGGTGAGGGAGGCACATGGAAAAGGCTTTGTGTTGTCCCTGCTCAGAGGGGATCCTCAGCACAGCAGTGAAGATCTGCACATAGGACAGCACAATGAAAACGAAACACCCAAAGACTAAACAGGCACTAACTGCAATAAGCCCAACTTCCCTGAGGTAGGAGTCTGAGCAGGAGAGCTTGAGGATCTGGGGGATTTCACAGAAGAACTGGTCCACTGTGTTGCCTTGGCAGAGTGGTATTGAAAAGGTGTCAGCAGTGTGCAGGAGAGCATGGAGAAAACCACTGGCCCAGGCAGCTGCTGCCATTTTGACACAAGCTCTGGGGCCCATGAGGGTCCCGTAGTGCAGGGGTCTGCAGATGGCAACATAGCGGTCATAGGCCATGACTGTGAGAAGAGAATACTCGGCTGACATGAAAATGGCAAAACTTAAGACCTGAGCAGCACATGCCAAGTAGGAAATGGCCCTTGTGTCCCACAGGGAACTGGCCATGGATTTGGGGACAGTGGTGGAGATGAAGCCAAGGTCAAGGAGGGAGAGGTTGAGAAGGAAGAAGTACATGGGGGTGTGGAGGTGGTGGTCGCAGGCTACGGCTGTGATGATGAGGCTGTTGCCCAGGAGGGCAGCCAGGTAGATGCCCAGGAAGAGCGAGAAGTGCAAGAGCTGCAGCTCCCGCATGTCTGCAAATGCCAGGAGGAGGAACTCGTTGTAGGAGCTGCTGTTGGACATTTGCTCCTTTGAGGCACAGGGGGACTGTCTGAGGAAGAAGAGACCTTGATAAGTTAGGGCAGACTTCTCTGAGCACCACTTCCTCATGACCGTCCCCACCCCCCACCCTAAACACGCACGCATTACCTCTCCCCCTCTCAGCAGCACCCTCACTGAGCTCCATCGCTTGAGGTCTGGATTGTGGTTGCTGAGTTTGACTTGAGGAGAGCTCCAGAGGAGTTAGCCCTAACTGACAGCACTGTGTAGATGGGAACACGGGTGACTTAACTTTTATATTCTCAGTTCTGGTCAGATTTCATCCACTCATTATGTTGAAGGGATTTTCAGCCGAGGAAATGAATCCTGCCCAGGACCCACCAGCCTTGAGAGCAGAGGGCTGTGCTGGCTGGGAGAGGAGAGGAGACATTGGAGTTGACAGTTTCCTCTCACACTTGGAGCATGACTCTGCTGCCTGGAGCCATCCCTGCACGGAGCTGTTTCTCTGTCCCCACGTCTCTCCCCTCTCAGTGCTCACACACCCCATCCCACCTGCTGAGAGCTCAGCTCTGCCCTGCAGAAACCTCCCGGGGGCAGGACGCTGCCCAGGGCACCTCTGTGTTTGCAGGTGCTATGGAGCAGGGGAGAGAAACCTTGGTGAGGCTGGAAAGGTGATGCTGGTTCTGTCCTTAGGCTGAGGGGTGCATGAAGGCATTTGCTGAGTCCCTCCCAGAGCTGCTCCTCTCTCACTGTCACTGTCTCAGTCCCCTGTCTAAAGCTGACAGATCCAATCCCATTTCACCCCACCCAAAGAGAATCAAACTGAAAGCACAGACTCATGACAGCTCCTTCTCTTTCATGTATTCCCTGCCCTGACCATCCTTTTGGAAAGTCCCCTCCAGAAATGTCCTGGGAGTGAGCTGGAGCTGAAGGCAGACCTGACCCATTCGGCATCCTCTTGACAGGAGGCTCAAGCTGCCCTGCTGCGGGTCTCTCCTCCCACCCAGAGCTTCTCCCCACATTGCCGTGGGGAGCTCCCCAGGCAGGCTGAGTGCTGACCCTTGTGGGCAGCAAAGTCACTGCTCCAGGCACACAGCACCCTGCGGCACAGGGACACTGCTCTGAATTACAGTCCTGGACAGACCTCTGAGCACACACAGGCTACACCCCCCTGCAGCGTCCCTGGGAGAAGGTAGCAGCATGCCCTGTCCCTGTGGCACTGTGACTGGGAATCTCTGCTCTGAAGCATTTCCTCCTCCTCTGTAAAAGTTTAACTGATAAAACTATCCTTAAAAATCCAATCGTGTGACCGGATGGGTTTCAAGACCTTGCCAGGAACGTCAGTAGCATTGCCCTGAAGCCAGGGACTTACTGTGTCAGGGGCTGTGAAGATTTCTCCCACAAGGAACTCTCCTCTCTCCTTACGTTGCACACTGCCTTTCACTTCTCCCTGTCTTGTCTCATCTTCTGGCAGAAATTGCAGGCAGTGCCTGGAGCCCTGCTGCTCTTTGCAGAGGAGCTGCTCCTGACAGCGCAGTGTCTCAGCAGTGCTGCCTGGTTGCCATGAGCTCCCTCTGTCCCAGGAGTCCGGCCCCACTCAGGAGCAGAGGCCCAGCTGAAGGCATGATTTTTTTCTGTCCCTTCTGCTGCCTCCTCCTGGGAAATGTTCACTGAAGTAGACTAAAATAATCATTGATGGTCCCTCTCCAAACACTGAAGGAAGACTGATTCCAGCATTACAATTTGTCTCATCAGAGGATGGTTATCTATGAAAAGTGGAAATGTCCCACTGAGGAAGCCCCTATTCCCATCTCTTAGTTAGGCAGCACACCTAGATGGGGACAAGAACAGAGCTGATTTTCCCATTGTTCAGGTATTGATTCACCTGAGTCAGTCTGGGTTTATCAGGCTGGTTTAGAAGGCCCTGGGCTGACATAGGGTTCAGAGCCTTCCCGTGAGCTCCGTAAAAAACACAAAGGGGGTGGGAGTCCCCTTGCCCAGGCAGAAGGGAGCACAGCATGGATTTCTCCATATGAGATCTTGGTCCATGCTCCTATTGCAATCAATGGAGATGGAGGGTGGGAGTCAGTTGCTCACACAGAAACACCTGGTGACATTAGAAGAGACAGAGATGGTCAAAAAGATGTGCCAGTGTCTGCTTGCTCTGATGGAGCAAGTGTGACACCCACATCCTTCTAGAGCATGACTTGGGGGCCAGGAGGGGAACTGCCTTGGCTACCTGAAATGATATTAGATGCCCACTGCTACCAGAGCTCGACTCACTGGGAAGCTGAGACACATGCAGATCCCAACATTGCAAACAGTTGATGTCGTACAGTGCTGACGCTTGATTCCATGACATAGAAACAGGCCTGCAGGGCCATGTCAGATGCCTGGGGGTGTCCAGCCCATCCGCATGTCTCTAGCAGATACACCATGGGGTCTAAAGGAAAACTATGGCTCCTTTGGAGTGGCTGCTGGGCAAGTGCCCCAGGGCAACTCAGGTTTCCTACCTGTGCCCAAACAACTGGATCCCACCACTGCCTTTAGGGAAAGTCCATCCCAACTGCATTCAAGTGTGCTGCATAAATGGGAGGCACATGACACCAAGGTCTCTGCTCTAGTCTCTGCACTCTCAAACCCTTCTTGCTTTTCTCTGCCTGAACCTCTTCTCACCAGCAGATGTTATGAACAGGGATTGGGCTGATGATGACCTCAGGGTGCCTGGATCACAGGCCACAGAGGCCCAGGGACTTCTTCAGTGGCACCTTGTCCTGCCTGGAGATCACTTCACCTCTGTCACAGGCCCCAAGGGGCTACAAATCAGTTCAGGCAGCCAACCCCTCTCCTGCCATTCCTGCACAGCCCAGCTCTGTTTCTGCCTGGCCTTGGGCACTGCAGGCCTTTGCCCTCCTAGTGGGAACCTCCTTGCACCATTACATTGCCACCTGCTATCTAGGCCAGCATGGCTCTGCTCTGAAGTGGGGCTATTGCACACATGGTGTCCTTGGCCCTTGGTAACGTGTTTCACCATGACCAGTCTGTTCTCTGTGCCACAGCTGAGGCTCTGCAACCCAAATATACACAAGTGCATGCAGCCTGAGAGGCACAGAGAGGAGCAGATGGAGCTGCACAAGCTGTCACAGGACTGAAACATGTTTGGAATAACTGAGAAGCGGTGGGACCACTACCATGACTGGAGGGCTGTGATGGCAGGGTACAAGCTCTGCAGGCAAGACCATTAGGGAAGATGAGCAGGGGGGATGCCCCTGGTGTGAAGGGACAGCTCAGATGGATGGAGCTCTTGCATGGGATGGACAAGGGTTTGGGTGAGAGCTTGTGCATGAGCATCAGAGTAAAGGTGATGTTGTGATGGGAGTTACAGACCACCCGATGAGGGTGAGGAGGTGGATGCAGTCTCCCTTAAGCAACCTGAGGAAGTCAGTGGGTCACAGGCCTGGTTCTTCTGGGGGGACTTTAATCTCGCTGACATTCACTGGAAGGGCAAACTGCAGGGTGCAAGCAGTCCGGGAGATCTCTGGAGGCTGTCAGCGACAGCTTCCAAGCACAGCTCCCTGATGGGCCAGGAAGGGTGACGCTCACCTGGATCTGGTACTCGCACATAAGGAAGCACTGATGAGGGCTGTGATAATCTGTGGAAACCTTGGCTGCAGTGACTATGGAAAAGTGGAGTCCCAGATCGTGAGGGCAGTGAGGAAGGACAATAGTAGTGTACAGACTCCAGCCATTACAGGAGGAAACTTTGTCCTCTCCAGGGCACTGGTGGGGGATCCCATTGGAGGCAGCTCTGAGGGGCAATGAAGCTTGGGAAAGCCAGCATGTCTTTAAAGACAGCAGCCACCAAGCACAAGAATGGTCCATAGCGATACCCATTAGAACTGGGAGACATCTTGGGAGATCAGCTTGGTTAAACAGGATACTCTTGTCCACCAAAGTAGGAATGGTGAAACCAAAGCTCCCTGAGGGTAGACACTTGCAGGGGACATCAAGGGCATGAAGAAGAGCTGCTACTACTCCATTAACAGAGAAAGAATAAGCAAAGAACACCAGGTCTCACTGCTGAACGGGGCAGTGACTCTAGTAATAGCAAGTGCAGATGGGTCTGAGCAGCTCGGTGCGTTCTTGGCTTCAGTCTTCACCAGCAAGGTCTCCTGAGCTGTTGTGCCTCGAGTCAGGGCTCCAGAAGAGAAAAACAGCCAGCAGGGTATGAGGGTTGAGTGAGGGATTGCTTGTAAGTACTCAGCCCATGCAAGTCTCTGGGATGTGATGGACTGCACATGAGGACACTGAGAGGGCTGGCCAACGTCATAACAAGGCCAGTCTCTATCACCTTTTGAAAGGTTATGTAGATCAAGGGAGGTCCCAAAGACCAGAAAAAAAGGAATGTGTTGCGCCCATCTTCAAGAAAGGCCACAAGGACAACCTGGGGAGCTGCAGGCCCTTCAGCCTCACTTTGGTGAGGAGCATGTCATGCAGCAAATGCTCTCAGATCATGTTTCTCGGCACATGAAGAATGTGCCTGGGAACAGTCAGCATGGATTTACTGAAGGTAAATCATTCCTGCACAACCTGAGTGCCTTCTGTGATAAAAGACCTGTGATTGTGGAGGACCCGAAAGTACTGGATGTCATTTACCATGATTTTAGGAAGGTGTTGGACACTGTCTCCATGAATATTCTTAAATACAATAAGGCATCATGATGAGATGGGTAGACACTCGGGTGGATAAAAAGCTGTTTGGATGATTGAGCTCCGAGGGTTTTTTGAATGGGTCATGCTTTACCAGGAAGCCAGGTGAAGGTGGAGTATGCAGGGGTCTATACTCGGACCTGTCTTGTCTGACAGGTTCACCAGTGACCTGGAGGATGCAACTCTCATCACCTTTGTAGATGACACCTCATCAGGAGGAAGAGTCATATGTTTGAGGGCTGCCATTCAGAGGGACCTCAGCAGACGGGAGGAACAATCTGTCAGGAACTTTGTGAAATTCAACAAGGACAAATGCAGGTCCTGCACCTGGGGTAGACCAACACCCTGCAATAATATGGGCTGGGGAGTCTTTTTGGGCAGGGAGCTGAACATCAGCCAGCAGCTTGCCCTGGCAACAAAGGAGGCCACAGTGTCCTGGGTGGCATGAACAGGAGCACAGCCAGGAGATGGAGGGAAGTGATTATCTCCCTCTACTCAACACTCGTTAGAGCCCATCCAGAGACTGTGTCCAGGTGGGGCTGCCTGTAGAAGAACACTGTTAATCACATGGAGTGAGTCCAGTGGCAGGCCCCCAAGGTGGTTCGGGGCTGGAGCACTTGCCCTGTGAGGAGAGGCTGAGGGAACAGGGCTAGTTCAGCGCAGAGAAGGGAAGGTTTTGGGGAGGAATCATAGCAGCTTCCAACTCAAGGTTGCCACTGACAACGGACAAGGTTTTTAAAGGAATTTGTGTCAGGAGAATGAGAGGAAAGAGTTAAAAGCTGACAGAAGTGCTGTTAAAGTTGTATATAAGGGAGAAAAATCGATGAGGATCCTCAAGCATTTGAAGTGGGGTCCAGAGGGATTGTGGACTCTTCTTGGAGGCTTTCAGGATGCAGCTGGACAAAGCCCCGAGGAACTTGGTGTGAATTCATTGTGGATCCCTAAGCGAGCAGGAGGTTGAGCTAGAGTCCTCCCAAGGTCCCTTCCAGCCTGAATGGTTCTGTGATTCTGTCCTCTCTGGTAATCGGCACTGCAATTCTTGCAGGCAGCAAGTCCTTTGCTGCACGTGGGTTAGCACCTAACATGGCCTCCCCAGAACCATCCCCTCCTAGTGGTGTGAGGTTGCCTCTTGGGCCTGGAAGGTTTTCAGTTCAAGGTTTCATTAGGAGTGACTGCTTATGCAGAATGGGCCCTGCTCACAGCCTACAACTCCTGTACGTTACAACATGATACCAAATGAGTATGGCACAAACAAAAAGTCATGGCATGAGGGTGATGGCACTCTAATGTGCCTAAGGTCTTTAGCAAATGTAAAAATATCCTTACCCAGCCAGGGCTGTGCCCCACATGGGGGTCAGCAGACAGCTGTGCTCTGGGATCTTTCAGGATCTGGTGCAGAAGAGAGGCCATGCAAGGCTGGTCCTTTCCCCTTTGTCAGGACAGAGAGACCTGCAGGAGGATGGAGGTGGACATGGACAACTCCACAGCTGGGGTGAGCAGCCAACACGGGAACGGGGTGATGTGAGAGGCTGGTGTGGGACGATGGCCCTGGGGCAGCTTCCCCAGTGTGTCCGTGCAACACCCGGAACAACCTGGGCTCTTCTCTCCTGCACCCGCTATGTCCTGGTGCCTCTCCCAGGAGACCTGCATTTGCCCTGCAAGCACACAGCTCTGTGCTCCCACACTGCTGTTCACACACAGTAGCTGCCTGCTGGCATTTTTCCCCTCCTGGGCCCTTTCCAGCCCAGACCAGACCCTTCTTGGCTCTCCCCACCTCCCCTGCCCTCTCCCCAGCTCACCCAGCAGAGCAGCCCAGGGTGGTGGTGGCCCCCAGCAGTGCCCGCTGCAGGGGGCTGCAGAGCTCTGGGCACTCACTCCACAGCCCCAGACCCTCTGAAGGGCACAGCAGCTCCTGGGGGGCAGAGAGGCGTGTCAGCCTCCCCATCAGTTCCCAAGCTGGAGGCCAGCAATGGCCCAAGGAAATGGAGGCCACTCACTCCATGTCTCCACTGCTCTCATCACCAGGACATCCTTAACCCTGGCTACCTGCAACCCCTCTGGGCAGCCCCTCTCCTCAGGACAGCACAAGAGTCCTGGCCCCGGGGCTCCTCAGGCAGCTCCATTGACAGAGCAGCCTGCCCTGAGCTGACACACAGAGAAACAGATTTTCATTTATTCCTCCCCACAAGCACGCAATTGCTCCTTTGCTCTTCTCCAGGGATGTCCCTGCTCCCCAGAGAGCCTTTCCCCAGGTCAGTGTGTCCGTGCTGGCCTGCCTGGCCATTCCTGCAGCCCTCTCCTGTGCTCCTCGCAGGGATCCGGGCTGGCGGTGCTGTTCTGCAGGGTGAGCAGGCTGTGGGGCCCCGGGGTGACTCCACACTGGCTGTGCTGGTCCGGGCAGACCCAGCTGGCCCAGCATCATTGCACCTGACACCCCCCCCTCCCCAGTGTCTGTGTATATGGAGGATGCTTGGAACAATCACAGGGCATTTCACATTTTTCAGGATGTGTTCAGAGGTGTCATTAGACCCAGCCCACTCCCTCTCCTGAGATTTGGTACGTTCCTCAGTTTGGCCCTTTACCTTTGGTGACTCCACATGGTTTTGGGAGTCTCCACTCACTGGCCATGCCAGGCACACGCTGCCCTGTAGATCCCCTCTGCTCTCCGGGTGGCTCCATAATCCCTTCTGGAAGGATGGGCATCTGTGACCAGCCTGGTAATATGTAGGACAGTGCCCAGCAGATACCTCTTGACCACTCAACCACTCCAGGGACACTGAACACCCACTGGGCACCCTAACACATCACCCTATGAGTGCATCCCCTTTAGCCCATGGAAAACCCAGGCACAGCAAGAGGGCCTTTTCGAGTGCAATTCCCTGAGCACATTCTTGGCTCCAGCTTGGGAAGAAGAGCCCAGTCCTCAGGCAGTGTACTGATGAAAACCCCTTTTATAACAGAGATGCTGCAAGGGAGGCCAGCTCTGACACAGTGCTCGGCAGATTTACAGATGGCCTCTGGGTCAGACAGACGGGGTTTGTGCCTCTGGAGAAGACATGAATTCAGACGTTTGTGTACAAACATGCTTATCACAGACAGAATGCCCAAACCACAAATGTTGCCTGAGATCGCTTGGAAATTGCTTGTGAGGAGACATGGGCAACTTAATGCTGCTGAAACAGCACCAGCTGAACCAGTTTCTTCAGTGCCTCCTTGAGCTCCTTGTTCCTCATGCTGTAGATGAGAGGGTTCGTTGCTGGAGGCACCACTGAGTACAGAACAGTCACCACCAGATCCAGAGCTGGGGCGGAGATAGAGGGGGGCTTCAGGTAGGCAAACATGACAGTGCTGATGAACAGGGAGAAGACAGCCAGGTGAGGGAGGCACATGGAAAAGGCTTTGTGTCGTCCCTGCTCAGAGGGGATCCTCAGCACAGCAGTGAAGATCTGCACGTACGACAGCACAATGAAAATGAAACACCCAAAGCCTAAACAAAGACTAACCACAATAAGCCCAACTTCCCTGAGGTGGGATTCTGAGCAGGAGAGCTTGATGATCTGGGGGACTTCACAGAAGAACTGCTCCACTGTGTTGCCTTGGCAGAGTAGTATGGAAAATGTGTCAGCAGTGTGCAGGAGAGCATGGAGAAAACCACTGGCCCAGGCAGCTGCTGCCATTTTGACACAAGCTCTGCTGCCCATGAGGGTCCCATAGTGCAGGGGTCTGCAAATGGCAACGAAGCGGTCAAAGGCCATGACAGTGAGGAGATAAAATTCTGCTGCAAATAAAAAAAGGAAGAAAAAGACCTGGGCAGCACAACCTGAGTAGGAAATGGCCCTGGTGTCCCACAGGGAATTGGCCATGGATTTGGGGACAGTGACGGAGATGGAGCCAAGGTCGAGGAGGGAGAGGTTGAGGAGGAAGAAGTACATGGGGGTGTGGAGGTGGTGGTCGCATGCTACAGCTGTGATGATGAGGCCGTTGCCCAGGAGGGCAGCCAGGTAGATGCCCAGGAAGAGCGAGAAGTGCAAGAGCTGCAGCTCCCGTGTGTCCGCAAATGCCAGGAGGAGGAACTCGTTGAAGGTGCTGCTGTTGGACATTTGCTCCTTTGTGGCACAGGGGGACTGTCTGAGGAGAAGACACATTGACAAGTTAGGACAGACTTCTCTGAACAAAACTTTCTCATAAAACCCTCCCAAACACACACACATTACCTCTCCCCATCTTAGCAGAACCATCATGGACAACTGCCGCTTGAGCTCTGATTTGTTCTGGCCGAGTTTGACGTGAGGAACAGGGGTGTCTTCCCATGGGCTCCAGAGGAGCCAGCCCTGACCCACAGCACTGTGTACATGAGAACAGGGGTGACTATACTTTTATATTCCCAGTTCCACTCAGATTTCATCCATTCATAATATTGAAGGCATTTTTCAGCATCTTCACTGCCACTTCTAAATAATGTGGGGTCATTAATAGTTTTAAGGCTTCTTTTGTTTCCTTTAGCTGACCCTGTCACACAGGAGGAGGATTCCTGGAGGTAGAAATCCTCTGCATTGCTGCTGCACTCAGAGTGACCAGCTGTGACTCCTCAGAGGCAAAAGGATTCACTCTGGCTTGAGTGCAGAGGGAGCAGAGCTGGCCTGTCCATCTGCCTTCTTCCCAGCTGCCCTGTGCTCCCACCTCGGAGGTGGAGGACAGTTGCACTCGTGTTACCCCAAAAAGAAACGACACCGCGGAGAGCAGAGGAATGCACTTGCAAAGTGCCCATCAGCACTCTTTCTGAGAGGATGTGAGGCAGGTCTCAGCCCTCCCCTTCTAGCCAGCAACACATCGGGCTCCTTCCGGCTGCCCACATCCACCCTCCCAGCAGCATGTCTCAGTGTGGCCTCAGTATCTAGGTGGCTTCTGCCTGGGGCACCTAGATATCACGCAGCTGCAATGGGAGAGCTGTGTCCTTGTGGAGGGCAGCTTGCAGCCCAGCCAGACACCCCAGGGAAATGGCAGAATGTCCCAAGGATGGGGTGTGCTGACGAGAGAGTTGGCTCATTCCCAGACCCCCACACTGCATTGCCCAAAGCCCCACAGGTTAGAGGGGCACTTGGGCACCTCACTGTTAAGAACACATCTGCAGGGCAGGACCTGCAGTGTCTCAGTGTCTGAACTGCATCAGAAACCCCCCTGCCCAGAGAGTCCAAGGGGAAGCACAAGGGCAGCATGGGCAGGTGGGAAACATGCAGCAATACCATGATAATTGTGGTGAGGGAGGCAGGGCCAGGGAGGGACAGAGGGGCACTCACGAGTGTCTCCTCTCCTGCATGTCCGGCTGCCGAGGAAACGACTCCTGCCCTGGACCCCCCAGCCTTGAGAGCAGAGGGCTGTGCTGGCTGGGGGAGATGAGACGTTGGAGTTGATAGTTTCCTCTCACACTTTGAGCCTGACTCTGCTGCCTGGAGCCGTCCCTGCGGGGACCTGTTTCTCTGTCCCCATGTCTCTCCCCTCTCAGTGCTCACACACCCCATCCCACCCTCTGGGAGCTCAGCTCTGCCCTGCAGAAACCTCCTGGGGGCAGGACACTGCCCAGGGCACCTCCGTGTTTGCCGGTGCTGTGGAGCAGTGGAGACAAACCTTGGTGAGTCTGGAAAGGTGATGCTGGTTCTGTCCTTAGGCTGAGGGCTGGATGAAGGCATTTGCTGAGTCCCTCCCAGAACTGCTCCTCTCTCAGTGTCACTGTCTCAGTCCCCTGTCTAAACCTGACAGATCTATTCCCATTTTACCCCACCCTAACAGAAAATAACTGAAAGCACAGACTCATGACAGCTCCTTCTCTTTCATGTATCCCCTGCCTTGACCTTCCATTTGGAAAGTCTCCTCCAGAAATGTCCTGGGAGTGAGCTGGAGCTGTGGGCAGCCCTGACTCATGCAGCATCCTCTTGACAGGAGGCTCAAGCTGCCCTGCCAGGGGTCTCTCCTCCCACCCAGAGCTTCTCCCCATATTGCCGTGGGGAGCTCCCCAGGCAGGCTGAGTGCTGACCCTTGTGGGCAGCAAAGTCACTGCTCCAGGCACACAGCACCCTGCGGCACAGGGACACTGCTCTGAATTACAGTCCTGGACAGACCTCTGAGCACACACAGGCTACACCCCCCTGCAGCGTCCCTGGGAGAAGGTAGCAGCATGCCCTGTCCCTGTGGCACTGTGACTGGGAATCCCTGCTCTGAAGCATTTCCTCCTCCTCTGTAAAAGTTTAACTGATAAAACTATCCTTAAAAATCCAATCGTGTGACCGGATGGGTTTCAAGACCTTGCCAGGAACGTCAGTAGCATTGCCCTGAAGCCAGGGACTTACTGTGTCAGGGGCTGTGAAGATTTCTCCCACAAGGAACTCTCCTCTCTCCTTACGTTGCACACTGCCTTTCACTTCTCCCTGTCTTGTCTCATCTTCTGGCAGAAATTGCAGGCAGTGCCTGGAGCCCTGCTGCTCTTTGCAGAGGAGCTGCTCCTGACAGCGCAGTGTCTCAGCAGTGCTGCCTGGTTGCCATGAGCTCCCTCTGTCCCAGGAGTCCGGCCCCACTCAGGAGCAGAGGCCCAGCTGAAGGCATGATTTTTTTCTGTCCCTTCTGCTGCCTCCTCCTGGGAAATGTTCACTGAAGTAGACTAAAATAATCATTGATGGTCCCTCTCCAAACACTGAAGGAAGACTGATTCCAGCATTACAATTTGTCTCATCAGAGGATGGTTATCTATGAAAAGTGGAAATGTCCCACTGAGGAAGCCCCTATTCCCATCTCTTAGTTAGGCAGCACACCTAGATGGGGACAAGAACAGAGCTGATTTTCCCATTGTTCAGGTATTGATTCACCTGAGTCAGTCTGGGTTTATCAGGCTGGTTTAGAAGGCCCTGGGCTGACATAGGGTTCAGAGCCTTCCCGTGAGCTCCGTAAAAAACACAAAGGGGGTGGGAGTCCCCTTGCCCAGCCAGAAGGGAGCACAGCATGGATGTCTCCATATGAGATCTTGGTCCATGCTCCTATTGCAATCAATGGAGATGGAGGGTGGGAGTCAGTTGCTCACACAGAAACACCTGGTGACATTAGAAGAGACAGAGATGGTCAAAAAGATGTGCCAGTGTCTGCTTGCTCTGATGGAGCAAGTGTGACACCCACATCCTTCTAGAGCATGACTTGGGGGCCAGGAGGGGAACTGCCTTGGCTACCTGAAATGATATTAGATGCCCACTGCTACCAGAGCTCGACTCACTGGGAAGCTGAGACACATGCAGATCCCAACATTGCAAACAGTTGATGTCGTACAGTGCTGACGCTTGATTCCATGACATAGAAACAGGCCTGCAGGGCCATGTCAGATGCCTGGGGGTGTCCAGCCCATCCGCATGTCTCTAGCAGATACACCATGGGGTCTAAAGGAAAACTATGGCTCCTTTGGAGTGGCTGCTGGGCAAGTGCCCCAGGGCAACTCAGGTTTCCTACCTGTGCCCAAACAACTGGATCCCACCACTGCCTTTAGGGAAAGTCCATCCCAACTGCATTCAAGTGTGCTGCATAAATGGGAGGCACATGACACCAAGGTCTCTGCTCTAGTCTCTGCACTCTCAAACCCTTCTTGCTTTTCTCTGCCTGAACCTCTTCTCACCAGCAGATGTTATGAACAGGGATTGGGCTGATGATGACCTCAGGGTGCCTGGATCACAGGCCACAGAGGCCCAGGGACTTCTTCAGTGGCACCTTGTCCTGCCTGGAGATCACTTCACCTCTGTCACAGGCCCCAAGGGGCTACAAATCAGTTCAGGCAGCCAACCCCTCTCCTGCCATTCCTGCACAGCCCAGCTCTGTTTCTGCCTGGCCTTGGGCACTGCAGGCCTTTGCCCTCCTAGTGGGAACCTCCTTGCACCATTACATTGCCACCTGCTATCTAGGCCAGCATGGCTCTGCTCTGAAGTGGGGCTATTGCACACATGGTGTCCTTGGCCCTTGGTAACGTGTTTCACCATGACCAGTCTGTTCTCTGTGCCACAGCTGAGGCTCTGCAACCCAAATATACACAAGTGCATGCAGCCTGAGAGGCACAGAGAGGAGCAGATGGAGCTGCACAAGCTGTCACAGGACTGAAACATGTTTGGAATAACTGAGAAGCGGTGGGACCACTACCATGACTGGAGGGCTGTGATGGCAGGGTACAAGCTCTGCAGGCAAGACCATTAGGGAAGATGAGCAGGGGGGATGCCCCTGGTGTGAAGGGACAGCTCAGATGGATGGAGCTCTTGCATGGGATGGACAAGGGTTTGGGTGAGAGCTTGTGCATGAGCATCAGAGTAAAGGTGATGTTGTGATGGGAGTTACAGACCACCCGATGAGGGTGAGGAGGTGGATGCAGTCTCCCTTAAGCAACCTGAGGAAGTCAGTGGGTCACAGGCCTGGTTCTTCTGGGGGGACTTTAATCTCGCTGACATTCACTGGAAGGGCAAACTGCAGGGTGCAAGCAGTCCGGGAGATCTCTGGAGGCTGTCAGCGACAGCTTCCAAGCACAGCTCCCTGATGGGCCAGGAAGGGTGACGCTCACCTGGATCTGGTACTCGCACATAAGGAAGCACTGATGAGGGCTGTGATAATCTGTGGAAACCTTGGCTGCAGTGACTATGGAAAAGTGGAGTCCCAGATCGTGAGGGCAGTGAGGAAGGACAATAGTAGTGTACAGACTCCAGCCATTACAGGAGGAAACTTTGTCCTCTCCAGGGCACTGGTGGGGGATCCCATTGGAGGCAGCTCTGAGGGGCAATGAAGCTTGGGAAAGCCAGCATGTCTTTAAAGACAGCAGCCACCAAGCACAAGAATGGTCCATAGCGATACCCATTAGAACTGGGAGACATCTTGGGAGATCAGCTTGGTTAAACAGGATACTCTTGTCCACCAAAGTAGGAATGGTGAAACCAAAGCTCCCTGAGGGTAGACACTTGCAGGGGACATCAAGGGCATGAAGAAGAGCTGCTACTACTCCATTAACAGAGAAAGAATAAGCAAAGAACACCAGGTCTCACTGCTGAACGGGGCAGTGACTCTAGTAATAGCAAGTGCAGATGGGTCTGAGCAGCTCGGTGCGTTCTTGGCTTCAGTCTTCACCAGCAAGGTCTCCTGAGCTGTTGTGCCTCGAGTCAGGGCTCCAGAAGAGAAAAACAGCCAGCAGGGTATGAGGGTTGAGTGAGGGATTGCTTGTAAGTACTCAGCCCATGCAAGTCTCTGGGATGTGATGGACTGCACATGAGGACACTGAGAGGGCTGGCCAACGTCATAACAAGGCCAGTCTCTATCACCTTTTGAAAGGTTATGTAGATCAAGGGAGGTCCCAAAGACCAGAAAAAAAGGAATGTGTTGCGCCCATCTTCAAGAAAGGCCACAAGGACAACCTGGGGAGCTGCAGGCCCTTCAGCCTCACTTTGGTGAGGAGCATGTCATGCAGCAAATGCTCTCAGATCATGTTTCTCGGCACATGAAGAATGTGCCTGGGAACAGTCAGCATGGATTTACTGAAGGTAAATCATTCCTGCACAACCTGAGTGCCTTCTGTGATAAAAGACCTGTGATTGTGGAGGACCCGAAAGTACTGGATGTCATTTACCATGATTTTAGGAAGGTGTTGGACACTGTCTCCATGAATATTCTTAAATACAATAAGGCATCATGATGAGATGGGTAGACACTCGGGTGGATAAAAAGCTGTTTGGATGATGGAGCTCCGAGGGTTTTTTGAATGGGTCATGCTTTACCAGGAAGCCAGGTGAAGGTGGAGTATGCAGGGGTCTATACTCGGACCTGTCTTGTCTGACAGGTTCACCAGTGACCTGGAGGATGCAACTCTCATCACCTTTGTAGATGACACCTCATCAGGAGGAAGAGTCATATGTTTGAGGGCTGCCATTCAGAGGGACCTCAGCAGACGGGAGGAACAATCTGTCAGGAACTTTGTGAAATTCAACAAGGACAAATGCAGGTCCTGCACCTGGGGTAGACCAACACCCTGCAATAATATGGGCTGGGGAGTCTTTTTGGGCAGGGAGCTGAACATCAGCCAGCAGCTTGCCCTGGCAACAAAGGAGGCCACAGTGTCCTGGGTGGCATGAACAGGAGCACAGCCAGGAGATGGAGGGAAGTGATTATCTCCCTCTACTCAACACTCGTTAGAGCCCATCCAGAGACTGTGTCCAGGTGGGGCTGCCTGTAGAAGAACACTGTTAATCACATGGAGTGAGTCCAGTGGCAGGCCCCCAAGGTGGTTCGGGGCTGGAGCACTTGCCCTGTGAGGAGAGGCTGAGGGAACAGGGCTAGTTCAGCGCAGAGAAGGGAAGGTTTTGGGGAGGAATCATAGCAGCTTCCAACTCAAGGTTGCCACTGACAACGGACAAGGTTTTTAAAGGAATTTGTGTCAGGAGAATGAGAGGAAAGAGTTAAAAGCTGACAGAAGTGCTGTTAAAGTTGTATATAAGGGAGAAAAATCGATGAGGATCCTCAAGCATTTGAAGTGGGGTCCAGAGGGATTGTGGACTCTTCTTGGAGGCTTTCAGGATGCAGCTGGACAAAGCCCCGAGGAACTTGGTGTGAATTCATTGTGGATCCCTAAGCGAGCAGGAGGTTGAGCTAGAGTCCTCCCAAGGTCCCTTCCAGCCTGAATGGTTCTGTGATTCTGTCCTCTCTGGTAATCGGCACTGCAATTCTTGCAGGCAGCAAGTCCTTTGCTGCACGTGGGTTAGCACCTAACATGGCCTCCCCAGAACCATCCCCTCCTAGTGGTGTGAGGTTGCCTCTTGGGCCTGGAAGGTTTTCAGTTCAAGGTTTCATTAGGAGTGACTGCTTATGCAGAATGGGCCCTGCTCACAGCCTACAACTCCTGTACGTTACAACATGATACCAAATGAGTATGGCACAAACAAAAAGTCATGGCATGAGGGTGATGGCACTCTAATGTGCCTAAGGTCTTTAGCAAATGTAAAAATATCCTTACCCAGCCAGGGCTGTGCCCCACATGGGGGTCAGCAGACAGCTGTGCTCTGGGATCTTTCAGGATCTGGTGCAGAAGAGAGGCCATGCAAGGCTGGTCCTTTCCCCTTTGTCAGGACAGAGAGACCTGCAGGAGGATGGAGGTGGACATGGACAACTCCACAGCTGGGGTGAGCAGCCAACACGGGAACGGGGTGATGTGAGAGGCTGGTGTGGGACGATGGCCCTGGGGCAGCTTCCCCAGTGTGTCCGTGCAACACCCGGAACAACCTGGGCTCTTCTCTCCTGCACCCGCTATGTCCTGGTGCCTCTCCCAGGAGACCTGCATTTGCCCTGCAAGCACACAGCTCTGTGCTCCCACACTGCTGTTCACACACAGTAGCTGCCTGCTGGCATTTTTCCCCTCCTGGGCCCTTTCCAGCCCAGACCAGACCCTTCTTGGCTCTCCCCACCTCCCCTGCCCTCTCCCCAGCTCACCCAGCAGAGCAGCCCAGGGTGGTGGTGGCCCCCAGCAGTGCCCGCTGCAGGGGGCTGCAGAGCTCTGGGCACTCACTCCACAGCCCCAGACCCTCTGAAGGGCACAGCAGCTCCTGGGGGGCAGAGAGGCATGTCAGCCTCCCCATCAGTTCCCAAGCTGGAGGCCAGCAATGGCCCAAGGAAATGGAGGCCACTCACTCCATGTCTCCACTGCTCTCATCACCAGGACATCCTTAACCCTGGCTACCTGCAACCCCTCTGGGCAGCCCCTCTCCTCAGGACAGCACAAGAGTCCTGGCCCCGGGGCTCCTCAGGCAGCTCCATTGACAGAGCAGCCTGCCCTGAGCTGACACACAGAGAAACAGATTTTCATTTATTCCTCCCCACAAGCACGCAATTGCTCCTTTGCTCTTCTCCAGGGATGTCCCTGCTCCCCAGAGAGCCTTTCCCCAGGTCAGTGTGTCCGTGCTGGCCTGCCTGGCCATTCCTGCAGCCCTCTCCTGTGCTCCTCGCAGGGATCCGGGCTGGCGGTGCTGTTCTGCAGGGTGAGCAGGCTGTGGGGCCCCGGGGTGACTCCACACTGGCTGTGCTGGTCCGGGCAGACCCAGCTGGCCCAGCATCATTGCACCTGACACCCCCCCCTCCCCAGTGTCTGTGTATATGGAGGATGCTTGGAACAATCACAGGGCATTTCACATTTTTCAGGATGTGTTCAGAGGTGTCATTAGACCCAGCCCACTCCCTCTCCTGAGATTTGGTACGTTCCTCAGTTTGGCCCTTTACCTTTGGTGACTCCACATGGTTTTGGGAGTCTCCACTCACTGGCCATGCCAGGCACACGCTGCCCTGTAGATCCCCTCTGCTCTCCGGGTGGCTCCATAATCCCTTCTGGAAGGATGGGCATCTGTGACCAGCCTGGTAATATGTAGGACAGTGCCCAGCAGATACCTCTTGACCACTCAACCACTCCAGGGACACTGAACACCCACTGGGCACCCTAACACATCACCCTATGAGTGCATCCCCTTTAGCCCATGGAAAACCCAGGCACAGCAAGAGGGCCTTTTCGAGTGCAATTCCCTGAGCACATTCTTGGCTCCAGCTTGGGAAGAAGAGCCCAGTCCTCAGGCAGTGTACTGATGAAAACCCCTTTTATAACAGAGATGCTGCAAGGGAGGCCAGCTCTGACACAGTGCTCGGCAGATTTACAGATGGCCTCTGGGTCAGACAGACGGGGTTTGTGCCTCTGGAGAAGACATGAATTCAGACGTTTGTGTACAAACATGCTTATCACAGACAGAATGCCCAAACCACAAATGTTGCCTGAGATCGCTTGGAAATTGCTTGTGAGGAGACATGGGCAACTTAATGCTGCTGAAACAGCACCAGCTGAACCAGTTTCTTCAGTGCCTCCTTGAGCTCCTTGTTCCTCATGCTGTAGATGAGAGGGTTCGTTGCTGGAGGCACCACTGAGTACAGAACAGTCACCACCAGATCCAGAGCTGGGGCGGAGATAGAGGGGGGCTTCAGGTAGGCAAACATGACAGTGCTGATGAACAGGGAGAAGACAGCCAGGTGAGGGAGGCACATGGAAAAGGCTTTGTGTCGTCCCTGCTCAGAGGGGATCCTCAGCACAGCAGTGAAGATCTGCACGTACGACAGCACAATGAAAATGAAACACCCAAAGCCTAAACAAAGACTAACCACAATAAGCCCAACTTCCCTGAGGTGGGATTCTGAGCAGGAGAGCTTGATGATCTGGGGGACTTCACAGAAGAACTGCTCCACTGTGTTGCCTTGGCAGAGTAGTATGGAAAATGTGTCAGCAGTGTGCAGGAGAGCATGGAGAAAACCACTGGCCCAGGCAGCTGCTGCCATTTTGACACAAGCTCTGCTGCCCATGAGGGTCCCATAGTGCAGGGGTCTGCAAATGGCAACGAAGCGGTCAAAGGCCATGACAGTGAGGAGATAAAATTCTGCTGCAAATAAAAAAAGGAAGAAAAAGACCTGGGCAGCACAACCTGAGTAGGAAATGGCCCTGGTGTCCCACAGGGAATTGGCCATGGATTTGGGGACAGTGACGGAGATGGAGCCAAGGTCGAGGAGGGAGAGGTTGAGGAGGAAGAAGTACATGGGGGTGTGGAGGTGGTGGTCGCATGCTACAGCTGTGATGATGAGGCCGTTGCCCAGGAGGGCAGCCAGGTAGATGCCCAGGAAGAGCGAGAAGTGCAAGAGCTGCAGCTCCCGTGTGTCCGCAAATGCCAGGAGGAGGAACTCGTTGAAGGTGCTGCTGTTGGACATTTGCTCCTTTGTGGCACAGGGGGACTGTCTGAGGAGAAGACACATTGACAAGTTAGGACAGACTTCTCTGAACAAAACTTTCTCATAAAACCCTCCCAAACACACACACATTACCTCTCCCCATCTTAGCAGAACCATCATGGACAACTGCCGCTTGAGCTCTGATTTGTTCTGGCCGAGTTTGACGTGAGGAACAGGGGTGTCTTCCCATGGGCTCCAGAGGAGCCAGCCCTGACCCACAGCACTGTGTACATGAGAACAGGGGTGACTATACTTTTATATTCCCAGTTCCACTCAGATTTCATCCATTCATAATATTGAAGGCATTTTTCAGCATCTTCACTGCCACTTCTAAATAATGTGGGGTCATTAATAGTTTTAAGGCTTCTTTTGTTTCCTTTAGCTGACCCTGTCACACAGGAGGAGGATTCCTGGAGGTAGAAATCCTCTGCATTGCTGCTGCACTCAGAGTGACCAGCTGTGACTCCTCAGAGGCAAAAGGATTCACTCTGGCTTGAGTGCAGAGGGAGCAGAGCTGGCCTGTCCATCTGCCTTCTTCCCAGCTGCCCTGTGCTCCCACCTCGGAGGTGGAGGACAGTTGCACTCGTGTTACCCCAAAAAGAAACGACACCGCGGAGAGCAGAGGAATGCACTTGCAAAGTGCCCATCAGCACTCTTTCTGAGAGGATGTGAGGCAGGTCTCAGCCCTCCCCTTCTAGCCAGCAACACATCGGGCTCCTTCCGGCTGCCCACATCCACCCTCCCAGCAGCATGTCTCAGTGTGGCCTCAGTATCTAGGTGTCTTCTGCCTGGGGCACCTAGATATCACGCAGCTGCAATGGGAGAGCTGTGTCCTTGTGGAGGGCAGCTTGCAGCCCAGCCAGACACCCCAGGGAAATGGCAGAATGTCCCAAGGATGGGGTGTGCTGACGAGAGAGTTGGCTCATTCCCAGACCCCCACACTGCATTGCCCAAAGCCCCACAGGTTAGAGGGGCACTTGGGCACCTCACTGTTAAGAACACATCTGCAGGGCAGGACCTGCAGTGTCTCAGTGTCTGAACTGCATCAGAAACCCCCCTGCCCAGAGAGTCCAAGGGGAAGCACAAGGGCAGCATGGGCAGGTGGGAAACATGCAGCAATACCATGATAATTGTGGTGAGGGAGGCAGGGCCAGGGAGGGACAGAGGGGCACTCACGAGTGTCTCCTCTCCTGCATGTCCGGCTGCCGAGGAAACGACTCCTGCCCTGGACCCCCCAGCCTTGAGAGCAGAGGGCTGTGCTGGCTGGGGGAGATGAGACGTTGGAGTTGATAGTTTCCTCTCACACTTTGAGCCTGACTCTGCTGCCTGGAGCCGTCCCTGCGGGGACCTGTTTCTCTGTCCCCATGTCTCTCCCCTCTCAGTGCTCACACACCCCATCCCACCCTCTGGGAGCTCAGCTCTGCCCTGCAGAAACCTCCTGGGGGCAGGACACTGCCCAGGGCACCTCCGTGTTTGCCGGTGCTGTGGAGCAGTGGAGACAAACCTTGGTGAGTCTGGAAAGGTGATGCTGGTTCTGTCCTTAGGCTGAGGGCTGGATGAAGGCATTTGCTGAGTCCCTCCCAGAACTGCTCCTCTCTCAGTGTCACTGTCTCAGTCCCCTGTCTAAACCTGACAGATCTATTCCCATTTTACCCCACCCTAACAGAAAATAACTGAAAGCACAGACTCATGACAGCTCCTTCTCTTTCATGTATCCCCTGCCTTGACCTTCCATTTGGAAAGTCTCCTCCAGAAATGTCCTGGGAGTGAGCTGGAGCTGTGGGCAGCCCTGACTCATGCAGCATCCTCTTGACAGGAGGCTCAAGCTGCCCTGCCAGGGGTCTCTCCTCCCACCCAGAGCTTCTCCCCATATTGCCGTGGGGAGCTCCCCAGGCAGGCTGAGTGCTGACCCTTGTGGGCAGCAAAGTCACTGCTCCAGGCACACAGCACCCTGCGGCACAGGGACACTGCTCTGAATTACAGTCCTGGACAGACCTCTGAGCACACACAGGCTACACCCCCCTGCAGCGTCCCTGGGAGAAGGTAGCAGCATGCCCTGTCCCTGTGGCACTGTGACTGGGAATCTCTGCTCTGAAGCATTTCCTCCTCCTCTGTAAAAGTTTAACTGATAAAACTATCCTTAAAAATCCAATCGTGTGACCGGATGGGTTTCAAGACCTTGCCAGGAACGTCAGTAGCATTGCCCTGAAGCCAGGGACTTACTGTGTCAGGGGCTGTGAAGATTTCTCCCACAAGGAACTCTCCTCTCTCCTTACGTTGCACACTGCCTTTCACTTCTCCCTGTCTTGTCTCATCTTCTGGCAGAAATTGCAGGCAGTGCCTGGAGCCCTGCTGCTCTTTGCAGAGGAGCTGCTCCTGACAGCGCAGTGTCTCAGCAGTGCTGCCTGGTTGCCATGAGCTCCCTCTGTCCCAGGAGTCCGGCCCCACTCAGGAGCAGAGGCCCAGCTGAAGGCATGATTTTTTTCTGTCCCTTCTGCTGCCTCCTCCTGGGAAATGTTCACTGAAGTAGACTAAAATAATCATTGATGGTCCCTCTCCAAACACTGAAGGAAGACTGATTCCAGCATTACAATTTGTCTCATCAGAGGATGGTTATCTATGAAAAGTGGAAATGTCCCACTGAGGAAGCCCCTATTCCCATCTCTTAGTTAGGCAGCACACCTAGATGGGGACAAGAACAGAGCTGATTTTCCCATTGTTCAGGTATTGATTCACCTGAGTCAGTCTGGGTTTATCAGGCTGGTTTAGAAGGCCCTGGGCTGACATAGGGTTCAGAGCCTTCCCGTGAGCTCCGTAAAAAACACAAAGGGGGTGGGAGTCCCCTTGCCCAGCCAGAAGGGAGCACAGCATGGATGTCTCCATATGAGATCTTGGTCCATGCTCCTATTGCAATCAATGGAGATGGAGGGTGGGAGTCAGTTGCTCACACAGAAACACCTGGTGACATTAGAAGAGACAGAGATGGTCAAAAAGATGTGCCAGTGTCTGCTTGCTCTGATGGAGCAAGTGTGACACCCACATCCTTCTAGAGCATGACTTGGGGGCCAGGAGGGGAACTGCCTTGGCTACCTGAAATGATATTAGATGCCCACTGCTACCAGAGCTCGACTCACTGGGAAGCTGAGACACATGCAGATCCCAACATTGCAAACAGTTGATGTCGTACAGTGCTGACGCTTGATTCCATGACATAGAAACAGGCCTGCAGGGCCATGTCAGATGCCTGGGGGTGTCCAGCCCATCCGCATGTCTCTAGCAGATACACCATGGGGTCTAAAGGAAAACTATGGCTCCTTTGGAGTGGCTGCTGGGCAAGTGCCCCAGGGCAACTCAGGTTTCCTACCTGTGCCCAAACAACTGGATCCCACCACTGCCTTTAGGGAAAGTCCATCCCAACTGCATTCAAGTGTGCTGCATAAATGGGAGGCACATGACACCAAGGTCTCTGCTCTAGTCTCTGCACTCTCAAACCCTTCTTGCTTTTCTCTGCCTGAACCTCTTCTCACCAGCAGATGTTATGAACAGGGATTGGGCTGATGATGACCTCAGGGTGCCTGGATCACAGGCCACAGAGGCCCAGGGACTTCTTCAGTGGCACCTTGTCCTGCCTGGAGATCACTTCACCTCTGTCACAGGCCCCAAGGGGCTACAAATCAGTTCAGGCAGCCAACCCCTCTCCTGCCATTCCTGCACAGCCCAGCTCTGTTTCTGCCTGGCCTTGGGCACTGCAGGCCTTTGCCCTCCTAGTGGGAACCTCCTTGCACCATTACATTGCCACCTGCTATCTAGGCCAGCATGGCTCTGCTCTGAAGTGGGGCTATTGCACACATGGTGTCCTTGGCCCTTGGTAACGTGTTTCACCATGACCAGTCTGTTCTCTGTGCCACAGCTGAGGCTCTGCAACCCAAATATACACAAGTGCATGCAGCCTGAGAGGCACAGAGAGGAGCAGATGGAGCTGCACAAGCTGTCACAGGACTGAAACATGTTTGGAATAACTGAGAAGCGGTGGGACCACTACCATGACTGGAGGGCTGTGATGGCAGGGTACAAGCTCTGCAGGCAAGACCATTAGGGAAGATGAGCAGGGGGGATGCCCCTGGTGTGAAGGGACAGCTCAGATGGATGGAGCTCTTGCATGGGATGGACAAGGGTTTGGGTGAGAGCTTGTGCATGAGCATCAGAGTAAAGGTGATGTTGTGATGGGAGTTACAGACCACCCGATGAGGGTGAGGAGGTGGATGCAGTCTCCCTTAAGCAACCTGAGGAAGTCAGTGGGTCACAGGCCTGGTTCTTCTGGGGGGACTTTAATCTCGCTGACATTCACTGGAAGGGCAAACTGCAGGGTGCAAGCAGTCCGGGAGATCTCTGGAGGCTGTCAGCGACAGCTTCCAAGCACAGCTCCCTGATGGGCCAGGAAGGGTGACGCTCACCTGGATCTGGTACTCGCACATAAGGAAGCACTGATGAGGGCTGTGATAATCTGTGGAAACCTTGGCTGCAGTGACTATGGAAAAGTGGAGTCCCAGATCGTGAGGGCAGTGAGGAAGGACAATAGTAGTGTACAGACTCCAGCCATTACAGGAGGAAACTTTGTCCTCTCCAGGGCACTGGTGGGGGATCCCATTGGAGGCAGCTCTGAGGGGCAATGAAGCTTGGGAAAGCCAGCATGTCTTTAAAGACAGCAGCCACCAAGCACAAGAATGGTCCATAGCGATACCCATTAGAACTGGGAGACATCTTGGGAGATCAGCTTGGTTAAACAGGATACTCTTGTCCACCAAAGTAGGAATGGTGAAACCAAAGCTCCCTGAGGGTAGACACTTGCAGGGGACATCAAGGGCATGAAGAAGAGCTGCTACTACTCCATTAACAGAGAAAGAATAAGCAAAGAACACCAGGTCTCACTGCTGAACGGGGCAGTGACTCTAGTAATAGCAAGTGCAGATGGGTCTGAGCAGCTCGGTGCGTTCTTGGCTTCAGTCTTCACCAGCAAGGTCTCCTGAGCTGTTGTGCCTCGAGTCAGGGCTCCAGAAGAGAAAAACAGCCAGCAGGGTATGAGGGTTGAGTGAGGGATTGCTTGTAAGTACTCAGCCCATGCAAGTCTCTGGGATGTGATGGACTGCACATGAGGACACTGAGAGGGCTGGCCAACGTCATAACAAGGCCAGTCTCTATCACCTTTTGAAAGGTTATGTAGATCAAGGGAGGTCCCAAAGACCAGAAAAAAAGGAATGTGTTGCGCCCATCTTCAAGAAAGGCCACAAGGACAACCTGGGGAGCTGCAGGCCCTTCAGCCTCACTTTGGTGAGGAGCATGTCATGCAGCAAATGCTCTCAGATCATGTTTCTCGGCACATGAAGAATGTGCCTGGGAACAGTCAGCATGGATTTACTGAAGGTAAATCATTCCTGCACAACCTGAGTGCCTTCTGTGATAAAAGACCTGTGATTGTGGAGGACCCGAAAGTACTGGATGTCATTTACCATGATTTTAGGAAGGTGTTGGACACTGTCTCCATGAATATTCTTAAATACAATAAGGCATCATGATGAGATGGGTAGACACTCGGGTGGATAAAAAGCTGTTTGGATGATTGAGCTCCGAGGGTTTTTTGAATGGGTCATGCTTTACCAGGAAGCCAGGTGAAGGTGGAGTATGCAGGGGTCTATACTCGGACCTGTCTTGTCTGACAGGTTCACCAGTGACCTGGAGGATGCAACTCTCATCACCTTTGTAGATGACACCTCATCAGGAGGAAGAGTCATATGTTTGAGGGCTGCCATTCAGAGGGACCTCAGCAGACGGGAGGAACAATCTGTCAGGAACTTTGTGAAATTCAACAAGGACAAATGCAGGTCCTGCACCTGGGGTAGACCAACACCCTGCAATAATATGGGCTGGGGAGTCTTTTTGGGCAGGGAGCTGAACATCAGCCAGCAGCTTGCCCTGGCAACAAAGGAGGCCACAGTGTCCTGGGTGGCATGAACAGGAGCACAGCCAGGAGATGGAGGGAAGTGATTATCTCCCTCTACTCAACACTCGTTAGAGCCCATCCAGAGACTGTGTCCAGGTGGGGCTGCCTGTAGAAGAACACTGTTAATCACATGGAGTGAGTCCAGTGGCAGGCCCCCAAGGTGGTTCGGGGCTGGAGCACTTGCCCTGTGAGGAGAGGCTGAGGGAACAGGGCTAGTTCAGCGCAGAGAAGGGAAGGTTTTGGGGAGGAATCATAGCAGCTTCCAACTCAAGGTTGCCACTGACAACGGACAAGGTTTTTAAAGGAATTTGTGTCAGGAGAATGAGAGGAAAGAGTTAAAAGCTGACAGAAGTGCTGTTAAAGTTGTATATAAGGGAGAAAAATCGATGAGGATCCTCAAGCATTTGAAGTGGGGTCCAGAGGGATTGTGGACTCTTCTTGGAGGCTTTCAGGATGCAGCTGGACAAAGCCCCGAGGAACTTGGTGTGAATTCATTGTGGATCCCTAAGCGAGCAGGAGGTTGAGCTAGAGTCCTCCCAAGGTCCCTTCCAGCCTGAATGGTTCTGTGATTCTGTCCTCTCTGGTAATCGGCACTGCAATTCTTGCAGGCAGCAAGTCCTTTGCTGCATGTGGGTTAGCACCTAACATGGCCTCCCCAGAACCATCCCCTCCTAGTGGTGTGAGGTTGCCTCTTGGGCCTGGAAGGTTTTCAGTTCAAGGTTTCATTAGGAGTGACTGCTTATGCAGAATGGGCCCTGCTCACAGCCTACAACTCCTGTACGTTACAACATGATACCAAATGAGTATGGCACAAACAAAAAGTCATGGCATGAGGGTGATGGCACTCTAATGTGCCTAAGGTCTTTAGCAAATGTAAAAATATCCTTACCCAGCCAGGGCTGTGCCCCACATGGGGGTCAGCAGACAGCTGTGCTCTGGGATCTTTCAGGATCTGGTGCAGAAGAGAGGCCATGCAAGGCTGGTCCTTTCCCCTTTGTCAGGACAGAGAGACCTGCAGGAGGATGGAGGTGGACATGGACAACTCCACAGCTGGGGTGAGCAGCCAACACGGGAACGGGGTGATGTGAGAGGCTGGTGTGGGACGATGGCCCTGGGGCAGCTTCCCCAGTGTGTCCGTGCAACACCCGGAACAACCTGGGCTCTTCTCTCCTGCACCCGCTATGTCCTGGTGCCTCTCCCAGGAGACCTGCATTTGCCCTGCAAGCACACAGCTCTGTGCTCCCACACTGCTGTTCACACACAGTAGCTGCCTGCTGGCATTTTTCCCCTCCTGGGCCCTTTCCAGCCCAGACCAGACCCTTCTTGGCTCTCCCCACCTCCCCTGCCCTCTCCCCAGCTCACCCAGCAGAGCAGCCCAGGGTGGTGGTGGCCCCCAGCAGTGCCCGCTGCAGGGGGCTGCAGAGCTCTGGGCACTCACTCCACAGCCCCAGACCCTCTGAAGGGCACAGCAGCTCCTGGGGGGCAGAGAGGCGTGTCAGCCTCCCCATCAGTTCCCAAGCTGGAGGCCAGCAATGGCCCAAGGAAATGGAGGCCACTCACTCCATGTCTCCACTGCTCTCATCACCAGGACATCCTTAACCCTGGCTACCTGCAACCCCTCTGGGCAGCCCCTCTCCTCAGGACAGCACAAGAGTCCTGGCCCCGGGGCTCCTCAGGCAGCTCCATTGACAGAGCAGCCTGCCCTGAGCTGACACACAGAGAAACAGATTTTCATTTATTCCTCCCCACAAGCACGCAATTGCTCCTTTGCTCTTCTCCAGGGATGTCCCTGCTCCCCAGAGAGCCTTTCCCCAGGTCAGTGTGTCCGTGCTGGCCTGCCTGGCCATTCCTGCAGCCCTCTCCTGTGCTCCTCGCAGGGATCCGGGCTGGCGGTGCTGTTCTGCAGGGTGAGCAGGCTGTGGGGCCCCGGGGTGACTCCACACTGGCTGTGCTGGTCCGGGCAGACCCAGCTGGCCCAGCATCATTGCACCTGACACCCCCCCCTCCCCAGTGTCTGTGTATATGGAGGATGCTTGGAACAATCACAGGGCATTTCACATTTTTCAGGATGTGTTCAGAGGTGTCATTAGACCCAGCCCACTCCCTCTCCTGAGATTTGGTACGTTCCTCAGTTTGGCCCTTTACCTTTGGTGACTCCACATGGTTTTGGGAGTCTCCACTCACTGGCCATGCCAGGCACACGCTGCCCTGTAGATCCCCTCTGCTCTCCGGGTGGCTCCATAATCCCTTCTGGAAGGATGGGCATCTGTGACCAGCCTGGTAATATGTAGGACAGTGCCCAGCAGATACCTCTTGACCACTCAACCACTCCAGGGACACTGAACACCCACTGGGCACCCTAACACATCACCCTATGAGTGCATCCCCTTTAGCCCATGGAAAACCCAGGCACAGCAAGAGGGCCTTTTCGAGTGCAATTCCCTGAGCACATTCTTGGCTCCAGCTTGGGAAGAAGAGCCCAGTCCTCAGGCAGTGTACTGATGAAAACCCCTTTTATAACAGAGATGCTGCAAGGGAGGCCAGCTCTGACACAGTGCTCGGCAGATTTACAGATGGCCTCTGGGTCAGACAGACGGGGTTTGTGCCTCTGGAGAAGACATGAATTCAGACGTTTGTGTACAAACATGCTTATCACAGACAGAATGCCCAAACCACAAATGTTGCCTGAGATCGCTTGGAAATTGCTTGTGAGGAGACATGGGCAACTTAATGCTGCTGAAACAGCACCAGCTGAACCAGTTTCTTCAGTGCCTCCTTGAGCTCCTTGTTCCTCATGCTGTAGATGAGAGGGTTCGTTGCTGGAGGCACCACTGAGTACAGAACAGTCACCACCAGATCCAGAGCTGGGGCGGAGATAGAGGGGGGCTTCAGGTAGGCAAACATGACAGTGCTGATGAACAGGGAGAAGACAGCCAGGTGAGGGAGGCACATGGAAAAGGCTTTGTGTCGTCCCTGCTCAGAGGGGATCCTCAGCACAGCAGTGAAGATCTGCACGTACGACAGCACAATGAAAATGAAACACCCAAAGCCTAAACAAAGACTAACCACAATAAGCCCAACTTCCCTGAGGTGGGATTCTGAGCAGGAGAGCTTGATGATCTGGGGGACTTCACAGAAGAACTGCTCCACTGTGTTGCCTTGGCAGAGTAGTATGGAAAATGTGTCAGCAGTGTGCAGGAGAGCATGGAGAAAACCACTGGCCCAGGCAGCTGCTGCCATTTTGACACAAGCTCTGCTGCCCATGAGGGTCCCATAGTGCAGGGGTCTGCAAATGGCAACGAAGCGGTCAAAGGCCATGACAGTGAGGAGATAAAATTCTGCTGCAAATAAAAAAAGGAAGAAAAAGACCTGGGCAGCACAACCTGAGTAGGAAATGGCCCTGGTGTCCCACAGGGAATTGGCCATGGATTTGGGGACAGTGACGGAGATGGAGCCAAGGTCGAGGAGGGAGAGGTTGAGGAGGAAGAAGTACATGGGGGTGTGGAGGTGGTGGTCGCATGCTACAGCTGTGATGATGAGGCCGTTGCCCAGGAGGGCAGCCAGGTAGATGCCCAGGAAGAGCGAGAAGTGCAAGAGCTGCAGCTCCCGTGTGTCCGCAAATGCCAGGAGGAGGAACTCGTTGAAGGTGCTGCTGTTGGACATTTGCTCCTTTGTGGCACAGGGGGACTGTCTGAGGAGAAGACACATTGACAAGTTAGGACAGACTTCTCTGAACAAAACTTTCTCATAAAACCCTCCCAAACACACACACATTACCTCTCCCCATCTTAGCAGAACCATCATGGACAACTGCCGCTTGAGCTCTGATTTGTTCTGGCCGAGTTTGACGTGAGGAACAGGGGTGTCTTCCCATGGGCTCCAGAGGAGCCAGCCCTGACCCACAGCACTGTGTACATGAGAACAGGGGTGACTATACTTTTATATTCCCAGTTCCACTCAGATTTCATCCATTCATAATATTGAAGGCATTTTTCAGCATCTTCACTGCCACTTCTAAATAATGTGGGGTCATTAATAGTTTTAAGGCTTCTTTTGTTTCCTTTAGCTGACCCTGTCACACAGGAGGAGGATTCCTGGAGGTAGAAATCCTCTGCATTGCTGCTGCACTCAGAGTGACCAGCTGTGACTCCTCAGAGGCAAAAGGATTCACTCTGGCTTGAGTGCAGAGGGAGCAGAGCTGGCCTGTCCATCTGCCTTCTTCCCAGCTGCCCTGTGCTCCCACCTCGGAGGTGGAGGACAGTTGCACTCGTGTTACCCCAAAAAGAAACGACACCGCGGAGAGCAGAGGAATGCACTTGCAAAGTGCCCATCAGCACTCTTTCTGAGAGGATGTGAGGCAGGTCTCAGCCCTCCCCTTCTAGCCAGCAACACATCGGGCTCCTTCCAGCTGCCCACATCCACCCTCCCAGCAGCATGTCTCAGTGTGGCCTCAGTATCTAGGTGTCTTCTGCCTGGGGCACCTAGATATCACGCAGCTGCAATGGGAGAGCTGTGTCCTTGTGGAGGGCAGCTTGCAGCCCAGCCAGACACCCCAGGGAAATGGCAGAATGTCCCAAGGATGGGGTGTGCTGACGAGAGAGTTGGCTCATTCCCAGACCCCCACACTGCATTGCCCAAAGCCCCACAGGTTAGAGGGGCACTTGGGCACCTCACTGTTAAGAACACATCTGCAGGGCAGGACCTGCAGTGTCTCAGTGTCTGAACTGCATCAGAAACCCCCCTGCCCAGAGAGTCCAAGGGGAAGCACAAGGGCAGCATGGGCAGGTGGGAAACATGCAGCAATACCATGATAATTGTGGTGAGGGAGGCAGGGCCAGGGAGGGACAGAGGGGCACTCACGAGTGTCTCCTCTCCTGCATGTCCGGCTGCCGAGGAAACGACTCCTGCCCTGGACCCCCCAGCCTTGAGAGCAGAGGGCTGTGCTGGCTGGGGGAGATGAGACGTTGGAGTTGATAGTTTCCTCTCACACTTTGAGCCTGACTCTGCTGCCTGGAGCCGTCCCTGCGGGGACCTGTTTCTCTGTCCCCATGTCTCTCCCCTCTCAGTGCTCACACACCCCATCCCACCCTCTGGGAGCTCAGCTCTGCCCTGCAGAAACCTCCTGGGGGCAGGACACTGCCCAGGGCACCTCCGTGTTTGCCGGTGCTGTGGAGCAGTGGAGACAAACCTTGGTGAGTCTGGAAAGGTGATGCTGGTTCTGTCCTTAGGCTGAGGGCTGGATGAAGGCATTTGCTGAGTCCCTCCCAGAACTGCTCCTCTCTCAGTGTCACTGTCTCAGTCCCCTGTCTAAACCTGACAGATCTATTCCCATTTTACCCCACCCTAACAGAAAATAACTGAAAGCACAGACTCATGACAGCTCCTTCTCTTTCATGTATCCCCTGCCTTGACCTTCCATTTGGAAAGTCTCCTCCAGAAATGTCCTGGGAGTGAGCTGGAGCTGTGGGCAGCCCTGACTCATGCAGCATCCTCTTGACAGGAGGCTCAAGCTGCCCTGCCAGGGGTCTCTCCTCCCACCCAGAGCTTCTCCCCATATTGCCGTGGGGAGCTCCCCAGGCAGGCTGAGTGCTGACCCTTGTGGGCAGCAAAGTCACTGCTCCAGGCACACAGCACCCTGCGGCACAGGGACACTGCTCTGAATTACAGTCCTGGACAGACCTCTGAGCACACACAGGCTACACCCCCCTGCAGCGTCCCTGGGAGAAGGTAGCAGCATGCCCTGTCCCTGTGGCACTGTGACTGGGAATCTCTGCTCTGAAGCATTTCCTCCTCCTCTGTAAAAGTTTAACTGATAAAACTATCCTTAAAAATCCAATCGTGTGACCGGATGGGTTTCAAGACCTTGCCAGGAACGTCAGTAGCATTGCCCTGAAGCCAGGGACTTACTGTGTCAGGGGCTGTGAAGATTTCTCCCACAAGGAACTCTCCTCTCTCCTTACGTTGCACACTGCCTTTCACTTCTCCCTGTCTTGTCTCATCTTCTGGCAGAAATTGCAGGCAGTGCCTGGAGCCCTGCTGCTCTTTGCAGAGGAGCTGCTCCTGACAGCGCAGTGTCTCAGCAGTGCTGCCTGGTTGCCATGAGCTCCCTCTGTCCCAGGAGTCCGGCCCCACTCAGGAGCAGAGGCCCAGCTGAAGGCATGATTTTTTTCTGTCCCTTCTGCTGCCTCCTCCTGGGAAATGTTCACTGAAGTAGACTAAAATAATCATTGATGGTCCCTCTCCAAACACTGAAGGAAGACTGATTCCAGCATTACAATTTGTCTCATCAGAGGATGGTTATCTATGAAAAGTGGAAATGTCCCACTGAGGAAGCCCCTATTCCCATCTCTTAGTTAGGCAGCACACCTAGATGGGGACAAGAACAGAGCTGATTTTCCCATTGTTCAGGTATTGATTCACCTGAGTCAGTCTGGGTTTATCAGGCTGGTTTAGAAGGCCCTGGGCTGACATAGGGTTCAGAGCCTTCCCGTGAGCTCCGTAAAAAACACAAAGGGGGTGGGAGTCCCCTTGCCCAGGCAGAAGGGAGCACAGCATGGATTTCTCCATATGAGATCTTGGTCCATGCTCCTATTGCAATCAATGGAGATGGAGGGTGGGAGTCAGTTGCTCACACAGAAACACCTGGTGACATTAGAAGAGACAGAGATGGTCAAAAAGATGTGCCAGTGTCTGCTTGCTCTGATGGAGCAAGTGTGACACCCACATCCTTCTAGAGCATGACTTGGGGGCCAGGAGGGGAACTGCCTTGGCTACCTGAAATGATATTAGATGCCCACTGCTACCAGAGCTCGACTCACTGGGAAGCTGAGACACATGCAGATCCCAACATTGCAAACAGTTGATGTCGTACAGTGCTGACGCTTGATTCCATGACATAGAAACAGGCCTGCAGGGCCATGTCAGATGCCTGGGGGTGTCCAGCCCATCCGCATGTCTCTAGCAGATACACCATGGGGTCTAAAGGAAAACTATGGCTCCTTTGGAGTGGCTGCTGGGCAAGTGCCCCAGGGCAACTCAGGTTTCCTACCTGTGCCCAAACAACTGGATCCCACCACTGCCTTTAGGGAAAGTCCATCCCAACTGCATTCAAGTGTGCTGCATAAATGGGAGGCACATGACACCAAGGTCTCTGCTCTAGTCTCTGCACTCTCAAACCCTTCTTGCTTTTCTCTGCCTGAACCTCTTCTCACCAGCAGATGTTATGAACAGGGATTGGGCTGATGATGACCTCAGGGTGCCTGGATCACAGGCCACAGAGGCCCAGGGACTTCTTCAGTGGCACCTTGTCCTGCCTGGAGATCACTTCACCTCTGTCACAGGCCCCAAGGGGCTACAAATCAGTTCAGGCAGCCAACCCCTCTCCTGCCATTCCTGCACAGCCCAGCTCTGTTTCTGCCTGGCCTTGGGCACTGCAGGCCTTTGCCCTCCTAGTGGGAACCTCCTTGCACCATTACATTGCCACCTGCTATCTAGGCCAGCATGGCTCTGCTCTGAAGTGGGGCTATTGCACACATGGTGTCCTTGGCCCTTGGTAACGTGTTTCACCATGACCAGTCTGTTCTCTGTGCCACAGCTGAGGCTCTGCAACCCAAATATACACAAGTGCATGCAGCCTGAGAGGCACAGAGAGGAGCAGATGGAGCTGCACAAGCTGTCACAGGACTGAAACATGTTTGGAATAACTGAGAAGCGGTGGGACCACTACCATGACTGGAGGGCTGTGATGGCAGGGTACAAGCTCTGCAGGCAAGACCATTAGGGAAGATGAGCAGGGGGGATGCCCCTGGTGTGAAGGGACAGCTCAGATGGATGGAGCTCTTGCATGGGATGGACAAGGGTTTGGGTGAGAGCTTGTGCATGAGCATCAGAGTAAAGGTGATGTTGTGATGGGAGTTACAGACCACCCGATGAGGGTGAGGAGGTGGATGCAGTCTCCCTTAAGCAACCTGAGGAAGTCAGTGGGTCACAGGCCTGGTTCTTCTGGGGGGACTTTAATCTCGCTGACATTCACTGGAAGGGCAAACTGCAGGGTGCAAGCAGTCCGGGAGATCTCTGGAGGCTGTCAGCGACAGCTTCCAAGCACAGCTCCCTGATGGGCCAGGAAGGGTGACGCTCACCTGGATCTGGTACTCGCACATAAGGAAGCACTGATGAGGGCTGTGATAATCTGTGGAAACCTTGGCTGCAGTGACTATGGAAAAGTGGAGTCCCAGATCGTGAGGGCAGTGAGGAAGGACAATAGTAGTGTACAGACTCCAGCCATTACAGGAGGAAACTTTGTCCTCTCCAGGGCACTGGTGGGGGATCCCATTGGAGGCAGCTCTGAGGGGCAATGAAGCTTGGGAAAGCCAGCATGTCTTTAAAGACAGCAGCCACCAAGCACAAGGATGGTCCATAGCGATACCCATTAGAACTGGGAGACATCTTGGGAGATCAGCTTGGTTAAACAGGATACTCTTGTCCACCAAAGTAGGAATGGTGAAACCAAAGCTCCCTGAGGGTAGACACTTGCAGGGGACATCAAGGGCATGAAGAAGAGCTGCTACTACTCCATTAACAGAGAAAGAATAAGCAAAGAACACCAGGTCTCACTGCTGAACGGGGCAGTGACTCTAGTAATAGCAAGTGCAGATGGGTCTGAGCAGCTCGGTGCGTTCTTGGCTTCAGTCTTCACCAGCAAGGTCTCCTGAGCTGTTGTGCCTCGAGTCAGGGCTCCAGAAGAGAAAAACAGCCAGCAGGGTATGAGGGTTGAGTGAGGGATTGCTTGTAAGTACTCAGCCCATGCAAGTCTCTGGGATGTGATGGACTGCACATGAGGACACTGAGAGGGCTGGCCAACGTCATAACAAGGCCAGTCTCTATCACCTTTTGAAAGGTTATGTAGATCAAGGGAGGTCCCAAAGACCAGAAAAAAAGGAATGTGTTGCGCCCATCTTCAAGAAAGGCCACAAGGACAACCTGGGGAGCTGCAGGCCCTTCAGCCTCACTTTGGTGAGGAGCATGTCATGCAGCAAATGCTCTCAGATCATGTTTCTCGGCACATGAAGAATGTGCCTGGGAACAGTCAGCATGGATTTACTGAAGGTAAATCATTCCTGCACAACCTGAGTGCCTTCTGTGATAAAAGACCTGTGATTGTGGAGGACCCGAAAGTACTAGATGTCATTTACCATGATTTTAGGAAGGTGTTGGACACTGTCTCCATGAATATTCTTAAATACAATAAGGCATCATGATGAGATGGGTAGACACTCGGGTGGATAAAAAGCTGTTTGGATGATGGAGCTCCGAGGGTTTTTTGAATGGGTCATGCTTTACCAGGAAGCCAGGTGAAGGTGGAGTATGCAGGGGTCTATACTCGGACCTGTCTTGTCTGACAGGTTCACCAGTGACCTGGAGGATGCAACTCTCATCACCTTTGTAGATGACACCTCATCAGGAGGAAGAGTCACATGTTTGAGGGCTGCCATTCAGAGGGACCTCAGCAGACGGGAGGAACAATCTGTCAGGAACTTTGTGAAATTCAACAAGGACAAATGCAGGTCCTGCACCTGGGGTAGACCAACACCCTGCAATAATACGGGCTGGGGAGTCTGTGGGCAGGGAGCTGAACATCAGCCAGCAGCTTGCCCTGGCAACAAAGGAGGCCACAGTGTCCTGGGTGGCATGAACAGGAGCACAGCCAGGAGATGGAGGGAAGTGATTATCTCCCTCTACTCAACACTCGTTAGAGCCCATCCAGAGACTGTGTCCAGGTGGGGCTGCCTGTAGAAGAACACTGTTAATCACATGGAGTGAGTCCAGTGGCAGGCCCCCAAGGTGGTTCGGGGCTGGAGCACTTGCCCTGTGAGGAGAGGCTGAGGGAACAGGGCTAGTTCAGCGCAGAGAAGGGAAGGTTTTGGGGAGGAATCATAGCAGCTTCCAACTCAAGGTTGCCACTGACAATGAACAAGGTTTTTAAAGGAATTTATGTCAGGAGAATGAGAGGAAAGAGTTAAAAGCTGACACAAGTGCTGTTAAAGTTGTATATAAGGGAGAAAAATCGATGAGGATCCTCAAGCATTTGAAGTGGGGTCCAGAGGGATTGTGGACTCTTCTTGGAGGCTTTCAGGATGCAGCTGGACAAAGCCCCGAGGAACTTGGTGTGAATTCATTGTGGATCCCTAAGCGAGCAGGAGGTTGAGCTAGAGTCCTCCCAAGGTCCCTTCCAGCCTGAATGGTTCTGTGATTCTGTCCTCTCTGGTAATCGGCACTGCAATTCTTGCAGGCAGCAAGTCCTTTGCTGCATGTGGGTTAGCACCTAACATGGCCTCCCCAGAACCAGCCCCTCCTAGTGGTGTGAGGTTGCCTCTTGGGCCTGGAAGGTTTTCAGTTCAAGGTTTCTTTATGAGTGAGTGCTTGTCCAGAATGGGCCCTGCTCACAGCCTACAACTCCTGTACGTTACAACATGATACCAAATGAGTATGGCACAAACAAGAAGTCATGGCATGAGGGTGATGGCACTCTAATGTGCCTAAGGCCTTTAGCAAATGTAAAAATATCCTTACCCAGCCAGGGCTGTGCCCCACATGGGGGTGAGCAGACAGCCGTGCTCTGGGATCTGCCAGGATCTGGTGCAGAAGAGAGGCCATGCAAGGCTGGTCTTTTCCCCTCTGTCAGGATAGAGAGACCTGCAGGAGGATGGAGGTGGACACGGACAACTCCACAGCTGGGGTGAGCAGCCAACACGGGAACGGGGTGATGTGAGGGGCTGGTGTGGGACGATGGCCCTGGGGCAGCTTCCCCAGTGTGTCCGTGCAACACCGGGAACAACCTGGGCTCTTCTCTCCTGCACCCGCCATGTCCTGGTGCCTTTCCCAGGAGACCTGCATTTGCCCTGCAAGCACATGGCTGTGTGCTCTCACACTGCCGTTGACACGCAGTAGCTGCCTGCTGGCATTTTTCCTCTCCTGGGCCCTTTCCAGCCCAACCCAGACCCTCCCCACCTCTCCCCAACTCCCCTGCCCTCTCCCCAGACCACCCAGCAGAGAAGCCCATGCTGGCAGTGGCCCAGCAGCAGTGCCTGTTACAGGGGGCTGCAGAGCTCTGGGCACTCACTCCTCAGCCCCAGACCCTCTGAAGGGCACAGTAGGTCCTGGGGGGCAGAGAGGAGTGTCAGCCTCCCCATCAGCTCCCAAGCTGGAGGCCAGCAATGGCCCAAGGAAATGGAGGCCACTCACTCCATGTCTCCACTGCTGTCGTGACCAGGAGATCCTTAACTTGGACTGCCAGCAGCCCCTCTGACCAGCTCCTCTCCCCAGGACAGCACACGAGTCCTGGCCCCAGCGCTCCTTAGGCAGCTCCAGTGACACAGCAGCCTGCCCCGAGCTGACACACGAAACAGATTTTCATTTATTCCTCCCCACAAGCACACAATTGCTCCTTTGCTCTTCTCCAGGGATGTTCCTGCTCCCCAGAGAGCCTTTCCCCAGGTCAGTGTGTCCGTGATGGCCTGCCTGGCTATTCCTGCAGCCCTCCCCTGTGCTCTCCGCAGGGATCCGGGCTGGCAGTGCTGTTCTGCAGGGCGAGCAGGCTGTGGGGCCATGGAGTGACTCCACACTGGCCGTGCTGGTCAGGGCAGGCCCAGCTGGCCCAGCATCATTGCACCTGACAAACCCCTCCCCAGGATCTGTGGCTGTGGAAGATGCTTGGAGCAATCACAGGGCATTTCACATTGTTCAGGATGTGTTCAGAGGTGTCATTAGACCCAGCCCACTCCCTCTCCTGAGATTTGGTATGTTCCTCAGTTTGGCCCTTTACCCTTAGGTGACTCCACGTGGTTTTGGGAGTCTCCACTCACTGTCCATCCCAGGCACACGCTGCCCTGGAGATCCCCTCTGCTATCTGGGTGGTTCCATACTCCCTTCCAGAAGGATGGGCATCTGTGAGCAACCTAGTGATATGTGGGACAGTACCCAGCAGATACCTCTTGACCACTCACCCTCTCCAGGGGCCCTGGGCACACAGTGGGCACCCTAACACATCACTCCATGGGCGCATTGTCCTTAGCCCATGGAAAACCCAGGCACGGCCACAGGGCCTTTTTGAGTGCAATTCCCTGAGCACATTCTTGGCTCCAGCTTGGGAAGAAGAGCCCAAACTTCAGGCACTGTGCTGAGGAGATCCCCTTTTATTACAGAGATGCTACTTGGGAGGCCAGCTCTGACAGAGTGGTCAGCAGATTTACACAAACACTCTGGGTGAGACAGATGGGGTTTGTGCCTCTGAAGAAGAAAGATGAATTCAGACACTTGTGTACAAACACGCTTATCACAGATGGAATACCCGAACCGGAAATGTTCCCTGAAATGGCTTGGAAATCACCTGTGAGGAGAGATGAGCATCTTATTGCTGCTGAAACAGCACCAACTGAACCAGTTTCTTCAGTGCCTCCTTGAGTTCCTTGTTCCTCATGCTGTAGATGAGAGGGTTCACTGCTGGAGGCACCACTGCGTACAGCATGGCCAGCACCAGATCCAGAGCCGGGGAGGAGAGGGAGGGGGGCTTCGTGTAGGCAAAGAAACCAGTGCTGACAAACAGGGAGACCACGGTCAGGTGAGGCAGGCACATGGAAAAGGCTTTGTGTCGGCCCTGCTCAGAGGGCATCCTCAGCACAACTGTGAAGATTTGCACGTACGACAGCACAACGAAAATGAAACACGCAAAGACTAAACAGGCAGCAACCACAATAAGCCCAATTTCCCTGAGGTAGGTGTCTGAGCAGGAGAGCTTGAGGATCTGGGGAATCTCACAGAAGAACTGGTCCACTGTGTTGCCTTGGCAGAGTGGTATTGAAAATGTGTTCCCAGTTTGCAGCACAGCATTGAGAAAAGCACTGGCCCAGGCAGCTGCTGCCATTTTGACACAAGCACTGTGGCTCATGAGGGTCCCATAGTGCAGAGGTCTACAGATGGCAGCATAGCGGTCATAGGCCATGACAGTAAGGAGATAAAACTCTGCTGTAAATAAAAAAAAGGAGAAAAAGACCTGGGCAGCACATCCCAAGTAGGAAATGGCTTTGGTGCCCCAAAGGGAATTGGCCATGGATTTGGGGACAGTGGTGGAGATGTTGCCAAGGTCGAGGAGGGAGAGCCTGAGGAGGAAGAAGTACATGGGGGTGTGGAGGCGGTAGTCGCAGGCTATGGCTGTGATGATGAGGCCGTTGCCCAGGAGGGCAGCCAGGTAGATGCCCAGGAAGAGCGCGAAGTGCAAGAGCTGCAGCTCCCGTGTGTCCGCAAATGCCAGGAGGAGGAACTCGTTGTAGAAGCTACTGTTGGACATTTGCTTCCTCGGGGCTTTGTGGACTGTTCAAGGAGGAAAAGACAGGGGCAAGTTAGAGCAGGCTTCTCTGAGCCAAACCCACTCTGTGTCTCATAGAAACCCCCACCTTTCCTCTGTCCTTTACCTTCGCTCAGCTCCCTTTCTGCAGCTCTGTTTACAGTGGCTGAGGGAGCCATGTGGAGCAGGGGCCTCTGCCCATGGGCTCCAGACGAGTCAGTCCTGCTCTGCTGGGGCGTGGAAATGGAGGTGTCAAACTGACCCTGCTATGTGGTGGGATACCTGGGGATGGGCGCTGGGAGCTGGGAGCAGGGGATGTGGTCCAGGTGGGAAGTTTCTTTGTTTTCCATGATGAGAGCTGAATACAGCTCTCATGCCAGCTGTGTCTGAAAGAGAAGACCCTTGTGAAGGATTCATCTCCCCCAGCCTTGCCCTCTTCAACAGAGGGGTCTGTATCTGAATCAGCCACACCAGCTGCCACTCCAGCAAGGCAGAGAAACAGTCAAGCGAAGGCAGGGGGTGACCTGACCCTTTCTAGATGTCTCTGTCCCAATGGGATAGACCCTACCCTCACACCAGTTTACCATCTGTGCCCTTCCTGCAGGCACTGCAGAGAGAATGGGAAGTGACTAGCTCTGATGCACACATCCTGCAGCAGATTATGTCCACCGTGTATGTGGAAGGGCTGTTCAACATTTGGAAACCCATTTTTCTCTGCAAAATGATCAGTGGAGGAGTCTGATGATACACACACACACACACACACATATATGTATGTATGTATGTATGTTTGTATTTTAGATGCCTCCATCTCCCAGTGGGAGCATTCTTTGAGGGGGTAGAAATCTTTGGCAGTTCAATTGCTCTCAGCAGGAGCCCTTGTGCATCCCAAGATGAAAAAAGGACTTGCTGTGACTTTGTATAGGTTCACAGGACCTGGTCTGTCCATGAGTCTTGCCCCTCACTGCCCTGCACTTGCACCTCACTCGGATGAAGGACAACCACACACACAAGTTCCTCTAAGAAAGAAACTGGACTGAGCTGGGAGCGGAGGAGTTCAGTGTCACAGTGAAGATTTCCAAATTCTTCACTGTCAGCCCTGATATGGAGAGAGTGATGAAGAGTGTGACAAGGTTTCTCATTCACATGACCAGACCAGGGACTCTCAGATCTTACAGAAATGCTCCAGGGAAGCTGTGCTTTTCTGGAAGGCAGCTTGCAGCTTGACAGCACAGCCCCGAGAAGCAGTCCAGGGTCCTAAAGACGGACTCTCCTAAAAGGAGAGTCAGCTCATTCCCCAACCTGATGAAATGCATTGCCAGGAGCCTCACAGGCTGGAAGGGGATTGGGGCTTCTCACTGCCAGGAAGGGAACACCATGCAGGACACACAGGGCTGGTGTCTTAACTGCCACTGAACACCCCCAAAAGGTCTGAGAGAAACCTCAGCAAGTCCCTTCATCCACACCTCAGCCTACAGACAGCACCACCATCACCTTCTTGGCCTCGTGAGGGTTTGCCTGACCTCCTCCTTAGAACCTGCAAGCACAGAGATGCCCCTGGACAGGGCCCTGCCTGTGGGAGGCTTGTGGAGGGCAGGAATGAGCACACAGAGGGTGGGAGGGGGTCTGTGAGCACCAACCAGGAAAAGGAATTGGGACCGAGAAAGAGCTGCCAGCAGGGACAGCTCCAGGCAGCGGAGATGGGCAGGCAACGAGAGGGAAGTGCCAACAGAAACATTATGGGTGGATGGAGTTGAGCAAGTCATGGTCAGGCCCTGCAGTGCTGATACCTCCCTCAGGGAGCTCAGGTCTCCCCTGCAGAAACCTCCCAGTAGCAGGGCACTGCCCAGGGCCATCCCCATGCTTGCAGGTGCTAAGGAACAGGTCAGACAAGCCCTGATGAGGCCGGCAAAGGGGAAGCTGGTGCTGTCTGTAGACTAAGGGATGGCTGGAGGGACTTTCAGAAGTTCCTAGCAGACATATTGGCTGCTCCTGGAAACTGTTAATGAGTCTCAGTCTGTTGTCCAAGCCTGACAGCTCCATTTCCATTTTTCCCTTGCCAGGTGGTAGGAAATGTAAAGCACCATGTCAGGAAATTGGCTTCTCTTTCAGGAAATCCCTGCCTTCACTTTCCTTTTGAAAAGTCCCCTTGGAAATGTCCTGTGCATGAGCTGGAGCTATGAGCAGCCCTGACCCACACAGCACCCTGTCAATGGGAGAATGAACCTGCCCTGATAGAGCAGCCCCATGGGGAGCTCCCCGAGCAGGCTGAGTGCTGACCCTAGCAGATGTCAGAGTCACTTAGACAGGAACGCAGCAACCTGGGACACAGGGACACTGCTCCGAGTTACAGTACTGGGCAGACCTGTGTGCACACCTCAGCTTCACACCCCTGCAGGATCCCTGGGAGATGGTAGCAGGATGCCCTGTCCCTGAGATGGTATGGTAGAGAGTCCCTGCTCTGAAGCACCTCCCCCTCCTCTGCACTGGAGAAGCCAGCAGAGAGAAACTAAAAATCCTATCAGTGATGGGATGGGATGGGTTCAGAAGACCCCTCCAGGAACCTCAGTAGCGTTGCCCTGCAGCCAGAGACTTACCTTGTCAGGGGCTGTGAAGATTTCCCCCACAAGGAGCTCTCCTCTGTCCTCGCACTCCACCCTGCCTTACACTTCTCTCTGCCTTCTCTCCTCTCATGGCAGCAGCAGCAGGCAGTGCCCGGAGCCCTGCTGCTCTTTGCAGAGGAGCTGTTCCTGCACAGAGCTGTCTCTGGGCAGTGCTGCCCACTTGCCATGAGCTCCCTCCATCCCAGGGGCCTGGCCTGCTCAGGAGCAGAGGCCCAGCTGAGCTCATGAATTTCTCTGTCCCTTGTGCTCCCTTCTCCTGGGAAATGTTCCCTGCAATAAACTAAAATAATCACTGATGGTCCCTCTCTAAGCACTGAAGGAAGACTGGTTCCAGCATTGCAATTTGTCTCATCAGAGGATGGTTATCTATGAAAGGTGGAAACGTCCCCCTCTGGAAGCCCCTATTCCTATGCCTTCACTAGGCAGGACACCTTGAAGTGTACAAGAAGGGAGTCCATTTACCCATGGTTCAGGTGTTGGTTCAGATGAGTCAGTCTGCGCACCTTATGCCAGGTTAGAAACCCCTGGGCTGGAGTGGGATTCAGATCCCTCCCGTGAACTCCACAAACACACAGGAGGTGAGATTCCCTTTGCCAAACCTGAAGTGAGCACAACAGAGGTGTCTGCATAGGAGCTCCTTGTCTAAGCTCCCATTGTGATCACTGGAGACAGAGCGTGAGAGTCATCTGGTTGCACACAAACACCTGTTGACAGTTGAAGAGAGAGAGGTGGTCCAAGGCATGTGCCAGTGTCTGCTTGTTCTGACGGAGCAACTATGACACCCACATCCTTCTAGAGCCTGAGGTGGGGGCCAGGTGGGGAATTCCCTTGGCCATCTGAAATGACCCTAGATGCCTACTGCAGCTAGAGCTCCACTCATTATGAGGCTGAGACACAAGCAGAACTGCACAATGCAAATAGCAAATGCAATTCAGTGCAGACACTATTCACTGACATCAAGATAGGCCATAGGCAGGGTAGCACAACCCCAGGTCTCTAGCAAATATAGCATGGGACCTACAGGAAAGCCATGTCCTTTTGCAGTGGTTCCTGGGAAAGTACCCCAGGGCAACTCCGGTTTCCTACCAGGGCCCAAACAACTGAATCCTTCCACTGCCTTTAGGCCAAGTCCATCCCATTTACATCCAACAGTGTTGCATAGATGGGAGGCACATCACACCAAGGTCTCTGCTCTAGTCTCTGCACTCTCAAACACTTCCAGCTATTTTCTCCATGAAAAACTTCTCATCTCTGGATCGTGTGAACAGGGACTGTGCTAGTGATGTCCACAGGTTGGTTGGATCACAGGACATCCAGGCCCAGGGAATTTTTCAGTGGCACATGTTCTGCCTGGAGATTGGTTCACCTCTGTCACAGACCCCAAGGTGCTACAAGTCAGCTCAGGCAGCCAGCCTCTCTCCTGGCATCCCTGCACAGCCCAGTTCTGTTTCTTGATGGCCTTGGGCACTGCAGGCTTTGCTCTCTCAGTGGGAACCTCCTTTCACCATTACATTGCCACCTGCTATCTATGCCAGCATGTCTCTGCTCTGAGGTGGGGCCATTGCACACACAGTGTCCTCGGCCCTTGGGAACATCTTTCACCTTGACTGGTCTGTGCTCTGTGCCACAGCTGAGGCTCTGCAATCCAAATATACACAAGTGAATGCAGCCTGGAACACAGGCGTGACCAGATGGAGATGCACAAGGCAGATAAGGGTGATGCTTTCCTGGATCTGGAAACTGCAAATAAGGAGGAAGTGATCAGGGATAGGATAGTGTCAGACTTGCCTACAGTGACCACAAGAAAGTGGAGTCCCAGATCCTGAGGGGAGTGAGGAAGGACACTAGTAGAGTACAGACCCTGGACTTCAGAGGAGCAGACTTTGACCAGTTCAAGAGACTGCTGGGGGGGAACTCATGGGAGGCAGCTGTCAAGCGCCCAGGAGCTCAGGAAAGCCAGCAGGTCTTTAAGGACAGCACCTGCCAAGCACAAGGATGGGCCATCCCCATACTCAGTAAAACTAGCAGATATCTCAGGGGACCAACTTGGCTAAATAGGGACCTCCCACCTTAGCTCCAGGGTGATAGGGCAGCATACAGAAGGGGGAAGAAGAGAGAGGCAAAGGAGGCATTTAGAAATATTGTCCAGGGTCATAGGCTTGGTGTTAGGGAAGAAAAAGCTCCCCGAGGATTGACACTTGCAGGGGATGTCATGGGCATGAAGATGAACTGCTACTGCTTCCGTAAGAATCAAAGAATAAAAAAAGAAAATGTGGCCTCACTGCTGAATGGGACAGGGAATCTCGCAGCAGCAGATGCAGATAGGTCTGAGCACCCAAACCCCTTGTTAGCTTCCATTTCCACAAGCAAGGTCTCCTGGGCTGTGTGTTGAGTGGGGACTCCAGAGGAGAAAAGCAGCCAGCAGTGGACGAGGTTCATGAGGGATTACTTGTGAGAACTCAAACTATACAAGTCAAGGGGGTTGGATGGGCTGCAGCTGAGGATGCTGTGAGAGCTGACTGCTGTCCCTGCAAGGCCACTCGCTATCATCTTTGAAAGGTTGTGGAGATGGGGTGAAGTCCCAATGACTGCAGAAAGGCCATTGTTACAGAGATGACGACTCAGAAGAGGGGCAGGGGAGGACAAGAGAGAAGTGACACGTGCAGTGTTGATGGTGAGGTCACCTCTGGTACAGGAACCTCATAGGATGGGTTCTGGTAGGAGCCATTTTGAAGACAAGAAGAGAATCACACCACCACTCATCCCACCACCAGAGATGATATACGGGCAGGAGGATGGGGAGAGGCAGGCAAAGGGGACATGGCTGCAGTGCTGATTGTGAGGTCACTTCCACTGCAGCTGCCTGATTGGCCCTCAGCAGATGTGCTGGCCAGCAGGCTTTGGGATGTCACCCACTGTCTCAGAGAGTCCACCCAGCAGAAATGACTGCCCTGGGGAGTGAAGGGGGAGCCATTGGTGACAGGGACCCATCTGGGTGCTGTTTGTGAGGGCACCTCTGCTGCAGACACCCCACCAGACCGCGGCCAGCAGGCAGGCATGGCTCATGGCCACCCTGCTCAGGACTAGCCCTCTGTAGCAGACCTGCCACCAAGCTGCACACAGCTCCTTACCTAGGTCTCCTCCGAGCCCAGCGTGCTGCCCCTGTTGGCCAGAGACACCATGGACATTTATTTACACAAGTAGTATCCCCACGTAGCCTTTGCTAATAGGAGAGGGAGGCAACTGCTATGCCTCTAGCCTAATAAAACTTGCGGTTGGACAGATCCCGGAAGTGTTAACTTCAAGAATCTCCAACAAGGAACCCTTTATGAAAGATGACCTCTTCTACTCCAAATACTCTAAGCTGCATATTTCTATGTATTTCACAGCATATGTGGGATATCTGGCTGCAGATCCTGGCAAGAGCTGAGGAAATTCAAGGCCTGAACCTCAGCAGGCTGCCAGCATCCCTAGCTCACACCACCAGGGCAGCCTGGGCCCTGTGAGCCAAGGCACATCCTCACCTCTGAGTGCTCCCAATCTCTACATCATGGCGGCACTCTCCACGCACAGCACTGCTCTCTCCGGACACCTTCTCCCACATGCAGCACACAGACACTGGGGCCATCGTCTGTCCCCACCTCAGCGTACCCCACCACTGTGACACGCTGCACCCCTGTCCCACACCTCATAGAGGGTTGCCAGCCAACATGCAGCTGTGCATCAGGGACACATAGGGGACAGGGCCAGACAAGGCAGCAGCCAGGCAACCCCCAGGGGCTCCAAAACACACCAAGGCCACCTCTCCAGCCCTTCCATTTGTTTCTGTTCCTCCAAGACCTTGCAACAGGCACTTCCTCTCAACAGCCACGCACAGCCCTGCTCAGGCTCACTTCCCTCCTCCAGGAAGCAGACACACAGTGCTCTCACAGGGGCTCAGCACACCAGCTCTTGCTTCTCAGTTTTGCCTCACATGCCCTCAAGGCACTCACCCAACCAGTCTCCCTACGCAGGTCTCCTTTGGGGCTTCCATGGAGATGAGCCAATCTCTTCGGCACCACTCCCCCTCTCTCTGCATTTCCTCCGGGGGCTCACAAATGACCACATGGCAGCACAAACACACACTGACCAGCACGCAAAGGCCCAGGGCACCAGTCCCACACAAGCAGGCTTCCAACGAGGAAAATGGCACAAGGCTTCTGCTGCTCTCAAATATTTGCTTTCCCCTGTCTCAGCAAGGGCTGCCATTTCTCTCCCAAGCAAAGCCTTGAGACAAGCCAGCAGGCTTCTGCAGTGCGCGTGACAAATAGAAAATCCAGACAAGGCTCTGCCTTCAGGGTCCCACATGCCATGGCACAGGGAGAGTCCAAGGACAATGAAAAAGTCCCCCACTGAAGGAGCCTGGGGTGTGGCAGAGCAAAACTTGTTTGTCCTCAGTTTTGGCACAAGGAGCTCTCCTCTAAACCAGCACCAGGGGGCAGGCTGGAGGAAGGACCACTTTTCTCTCTTTCCTTAGCAAGCAATTGACTCCCAACGCTCCTCTCATTGGCAACTAGATTTTTCAGGGCTGTAGGGAGACGATCCCATCAGGGACTCAGGGGGCACGAGTCAGAGAAAAAAGAGTGGTCACAATGCAAAAGCTCTAGGAACCTCCCCTCAGTGTGGTGGCACTCTCTGCGCACAGCACTGCTTTCTACAGACAGCTCTTCCCATGTGCAGCACCAAGACACTGGGGCCATCGCCTGTCCCCACCTCAGCCAGCTCCACCACGGTGACACACTGCACCCCTGTCCTGCACCTCACAGAAAGTTGCCAGCCAAGACATGGCTGTGCATCGGGGACACACAGGGAACAGCACCACACATGGCAGCAGCCAGGGCACCCCAGAGGGCCCCAGATAACACACAGACCCTTTCTCCAGTCTTTCCAATTGCCTCTAGTCCTCCAGGGCCTTGCAACAGGGACTTCCTCTCAACAGCCAGGCACAGTCTGGATCCTCTTCAGTTCCCACCTCGAGGAATCAGAGGACAAAGATGCCATTCCGACCTTAATGGAAAATCTCACAACCCATGACGTTTTGATGAGGCAGAATTTCTACAGCACACAAACACTGCAAATCAGAGATTACTAACACCACTGCTCACACCAGTGCTAGATTCATTTAGCAGCCTAAATATTCGAGCTGGACTCCCTGGCCACCCGTAGCAGGTTTTAAGAACTGCAAAGTCAAACTCCATGTCTACGTTTACCAGAGAACATCATCCTCATTTGAAATGTAGCACTACGAACTCATGATGACAGAGTACAATAACATTTGTGTCAGAGGGTGTGGAACATTATCATCTACTTCTGCTTGATTTATGAGTTGCATTTCTGTATTGCTGTAGAACTCTGCAGGCCTCATTCCCTCCTCTGGGCACACTCAGTAAAACCTGAAGTGACCTCAGCACCAACATCCAAGCCTTGTTCCTGCTACTGGCCCATCAGGTCCTCGGGCAGAAGTGACCTCATCCTCACCAGCCAAGCCACGTGCCTCCTGCTGGCCTGTCAGCTGCTGACACAGAACTGATTTGACACTGGGGATTTCCTGGCACAGCTCTTGCAGACAGCTGTGACCTCCCTGCCCACACCCTGACCATGCGGCTGCTGCCGCCTGCAGCTGCCCCTGCCCTGCCCCAAGGCTCAGCCAGCTCCTGAGTGGCCTCCTTGCCTCACCCCAGGGCCTCACAGACATCAGTGCAGCCCCACCCTCCTGCCCTGGCTGGCCAATAGGAGGGCAGCACTGGGGGCGATGCCATGGCAATGCTGTGGCCCTGTGTGACCCTGCGGGCAACCCCCTCCCCTCCCCCGCGGTGGGGCACCATGTTGTGGGCAGCAGTGCAGGGCAGTGCAGGGTGTCGCGGGGCCTGGGGGCAGCACGGCCCTGTGTGCCTGGGGGGACCTGCTGCTGCCCCTTCAACTACTCAGCTGGAAGTGACCTCACAAGCACCTTTCCAGCCACAGGTCTCCTGCTATCCAATCAGTTAATTACTAAAAAATGACCTCATCAGCACTGCCCCCCCACGGCTCAGAGAAAAATTTCTGGGATCAGCAGGGACTTGTGGGGTGGCCATGGCACCCCCACCTCTTTCCAAGCTGCTCTCCCAAACATTCTGTCTCTTGGGTGCAGAGGTCTGACCCTCATTTGCAGGAGGACAGGGGTTGTGGTCTTGTGAGGACAAGATCTCTGAGCCTAAAGCATGCTCTAAGTGGGAAGTATAAATGGATCCACAGGGAAGGAAGAGAGGTTCTCCCAAACAAGGAGACACCTTGGGGTTATTACAAGGCGAAGGATCCATTTCCAACATGGGCATTTCCAGGAGGCTCTTGAAAGCCCCACGGGAGGTACAGGACACCCCAGCCTCCAGGACACAGGACCCCTTTCATGCCAGAGCCAGATCTCAAACGGGGACCCACTCCCAGGGAAGCTTGGTTCTTGATTTCCCCCTGCCATGAGGAGATGGAGCTGCCCCCACAGGAACCTTGGTGCTCAGGGCAGCTGCAGCCCCAGGACCCAGGAGTCCTGGCTGCCACAATGTCCCTTGAGCCAGGCAGGACCCTCAGGCAGGACTCTTGTGGCAGCCCCCAGCCCTGTTCAGTCACCCCCACAGCCAAGGAACCACAGCCATTGTTGCAGTTAACAGTCACTGTGCAACATCTCAGGAAGAAGCTCCCAAAGCCCTTACCCTCGGTGGAGAGCCACAGGAGCATTGGGAACAAGGATTTGCGGTGAAGGCTGATGGTCTTGGTCCATCAGACCTCCATCTCGCTTTCCCTCTTGCCCACTTCCCTCAGCTCACCTGTCCATCTGGGGAAAAAGGATGCTCTTCCTGTCTCATTACCCAAAAACTCCTCTCCAGCATGTCCCTGCTCCTCTGCCTGTCAGTGAGGGGCCCCAGTGTGGCCCCGCTGCCTCCTGTCCCCACTCCATGCCGTGGAGTAGCTCTGAAGGGAAGCAGTGGGGAGCACGTGAGCAGTGGCCAGCAGTGCCCAGGCCTCGCAGGGAAGTGAGGACTCCTGCATGGCACTGGAGAGACTTCCCTGTGATGCAGCACATGCCAATGTGATGTCAGCTGGTGTCACCTGGGGGCTCATTAGGTCACCGCCATGCAGATGGCACAGCCAGGGAGAGAGCTGAGAGATTTCCCCACACGTTCTGGAAAGCAGTCACCTCCCCTCACCCCAGTTGTTCTTATTCCTTCCCTATGACTCAATTTGTAAGGGCATAAAATAGGAGTCACACATCCCCACCATGTCCCAGTGGTGGGGTGCCCTGTGGTGGGGACAGATGGTGGCCACAGGGTGTTGGGGCTCAGAATGGGAGAAGGTGTCTGGAGAGAGCAGTGCTGTATGTGGGGAGTGCCACCAGGCTGGGGAGCTGGAGAGCACTGCGAGGTGAGGATGTGCTGGAGGCCTGCTGCCTTGTGTTTGCTGAGGTTCAGGCCTTGACTTTCCTCAGCTCTTGCCAGGATCCACAGCCAGATATTCCAAATAGACTGTGAAATATATACAAATATGCAGCTTAGAGTATTTGTATAGGAGGTCATCTTTCAGAAAGGGTTCCTTGCTGGAGATTCTTGAAGTTAACACTTCTGGGATCTGTCCAACCACAAGCTGTTTAGGCTAGAGGCATCCAGTTGCCTCCCTCTCCTATTAGGAAAGGCTAAGAGGGGATACTACCCCTATCCTTAATTGGTGCAGACACTCTTTTGTTCTCATGTGGCAGGACCCTAGAAACTCTTTGCTTATAATGAGGTAGCACCCTCCAATTAGCCCTTACTTAACCATCCAATTAACCCCCCTCCAATCCAGTGAATTGTAGAGAGGATCTTGAGATCTTCCTGCTAAAGGTCTTGCTAAATTGGGGCTCTCTGCTGCACCCTGTCTGCACCCTGGCTCTGCTCACTGCCCTGGGCTCTGACACAAAACATCCAGGACTGACATCCAGCAGGAGGCCTCAGAAAGCAGTTTGGATCATGTGGGACTTTTTTCACCCACACAGCAGACAAGGAAATGGTCTTGCCACAGTGGAGCACTCAGAGGTGCCCTTTCAAGTGGCAGTGCCACAGTCATTAGCTTTTAAAATGGGCAAAATAAGGGAAACTTCTAAGGACAAAGTAGTTCTTCAGAAAAGAATTGGCCTTTGAAAACACTTCTCCCAGATGTGCAGTGACTACAGGGAGTAGTGATGCTCCAGCACTTGCCTGCAAGTCAGCAGGAAATAGTTCACGGGTCATAGCTGAGAATCAGCTTGCAAAGCTGAAGTTGTTTTATGCAAATAACTTGCAAATATCCTCAGAATTATGTTCCTCACTTTTCCAAATGCTCCTCTCTTCTCTAAAGCAGTCATGTTTGACCTGACAGTTGAGGTGTCCAACTCAGCTGAGCACCTTTTGCACGGTGTCCCTGATCTGGTTGAGGCCTGCAGGTTCTGGAGCTCCTGCCTGATCAGCTCAGGCACAGCCTGGGCATTAGCTCACTGGTGGGCTCTTCTTTGCAAGTGAAGCCCCTCTGAGATGAAATTGGAAGTGCGGATCTGAGGCTGATTTGGACAAAGGTCCCCTCTTGGCAGTGAGGTGTGGAGAAGAGCAAGTGAGGGTCAGTTCCTTGTAGGGTGGTGCAGGGCTGTCCCAGCAGGCCTTGCACAGTTCAGCTCACCCACCCATCATCCAAGCGTACATTGGAGCCTGCAGACTGACTCCTTCTTGGTATCACAGAATAAAAAAAAAACCCTCTGGCTGGTAATAATCCATAATGTGGTACTTTGGGAAGGTTGATCTGTCAAAGGAAGCCTCCAGATAATGTCCATGGAGTCTGTGGTCCACAGGGGCAGCACACTGGGCTCAGAGGAGACCTAGGTGAGTAGCTGTGCACTGCTTGGTGGCAGGTCTGCTGCAGAGGGCTAGTCCTGAGTAGGGTGGCCATGAGCGGTGCCTGCCTGCCTGCCGGCCGCGGTCTGGTGGGGTGTCTGCAGCAGAGGTGCCCTCACAAACAGCACCCAGATGGGTCCCTGTCACCAATGTCTCCCCCTTCACTCCCCAGGGCAGTCATTTCTGCTGGGTGGACTCTCTGAGACAGTGGGTGACATCCCAAAGCCTGCTGGCCAGCACATCTGCTGAGGGCCAATCAGGCAGCTGCAGTGGAAGTGACCTCACAATCAGCACTGCAGCCATGTCCCCTTTGCCTGCCTCTCCCCATCCTCCTGCCCGTATATCATCTCTGGTGGTGGGATGAGTGGTGGTGTGATTCTCTTCTTGTCCTCAGAATGGCTCCTACCAGAACCCAGCCCATGAGGTTCCTGTACAAGAGGTGACCTCACCATCAAAACTGCAGATATGTCACTACTATGACTTTCTCCCGCGCCCCTCTTCTGGGCCTCACAGTCAACATCCCAGCCATGTCCCCTTTACTGGCACCTCCCTCCCCCCTATCCCCGTGGAATTACACACACGTGGTGGGACAGCTCATATGGCAGGGTGAAACTGGTCTCCTGGGGAAAGCAGGCTGGGATGGCGAGGAGGTGCAGGTGTGCTCTGTGCAAAGGGGTGACTGGAGTGCAGAGACCTTTGCCTTGGAGCAGGCGATGAGCCAGTTGAGACCTTGTAGTAAGGATAAGAGGCCACGCCAGTCTGGGTGACACTCTGGTAGGGGTTTCAGCTCACTCAGGATCTGCCTGGCAGGATCCCACAAGAGACTTCTCTGGAGGGCAGAGGGGCCATGAGGCCTCTGTAAAGACAGACTAGGCAGAGGAAGAGAGGGCAGAGAGGCAGAAGAAGAGAGAGGAGACATGCCAATTGGAATACAGTAGTTTCTCAGAAGAAGGTTTCTCCATTCAGAGTGTTGGCAGGAAACGTCTCATGAAGAATAACATATACATCTATATAAACGTAAACTCACATAGAGTAATTTCTGTAGTGCATGCATATGGTGCTGCCAATAAAAAGAAATAAAATGTTCATTAGAATTGAGAAAGAATGTTTGAAGCTCTGAAAAGAAAGATATTCTTTCAGTTCTTGCAAGGAGCTATTTTTTGCATAGATTTCACCCAATGACGAGAAGTTTACATACAGGCCCTTAGAGACACACCTAGAGGCCATTGCTGCCTGAGATGCCCCGTGTAGCTGTGTTCCCATGTGGTGCAGGGAAATGTGAGCCAGGAACTATGGGAGCCTTTCTGGAGCATTGGCTGGTCAGCAGGAGAAGCATCTCAAGACCTCTCAGTGGGACAACTTTTTCCCTTCCATCGACTAGAAACGGAAGTCCAGACAGCTGGATTAGCCAGAGACATCTGCACTGAAGGGGTCTGTCATCGGGCGAGATAATTCCCATCCCTGTTGTTGGCTAAAATGGAGTCACACTTCATGACCATGCAGGGAACGAAAAGGGTTTGTGGCTAGATGTTTAGGGACTCCTTTAAGGCATCACTGTAACACAGGTACGTTGAGATTGGTGCAGTTTTGCCATCGATAAATAGAGTGTTTTCCCTGCAGCTGATCAGGCTGCTTTCCTCTATCAGTTGTGAGAGCTCGACACCTCAGGGTGTGACTCGCTGTATGCAAAGACTGAGGAGCAGCAAGGAAGGTCCTGAGCAGCGAGTGTTTTGAGCAGGACGAGACTTGTGTGAGACACAAAAATATCTTTTTTAATAGTGTAGGCCTTCTTATAAAAGAAACCTTTAGAAACTGCCAATAAAAATGAAAGAATAAAGAAATTAGATAAATGATCTAAAGTAAAAGAAATGTTTTGTTACACTTTTCACTATTTCAGACTTCTTTGTGTTCTTATTGCCCTTTTTTGTTTGGTTCTTTTTTGATACACCAATCTTTTGGGGAGATTTTTTTTTTTTTATTTTGAAGGGGAAAGTGATTTTCAGAGCTGGAGTTGGATGCAATCACAGGGTCACAGACTGCTGGTGCATTGCAGGTCCCCTCTGCCCAGCCTTCCCCTCCAACTCCGAGGGGCTCCGGTCTTCTGCAGCTCCCCTGTGAGAGCTGCCAGGCGCAGGCAGGTCCCTCAGAGACACTGGGGCCTCTCCAAGTGCCCCTGGGTGCTTGTGGTTGGACCCCTGAGCTCTGCCTGGAAAGGTGAAGAACTGTTTTCAAGATTTCAAAAATATGAGCACACTTTCCTCAGCTCAAATGATTGGCTAATTTTAATGTTAATGTTTTCCTCTGATGAAAGAGTGATAAACTTCAGGAAGGGTATTAATCTGGGCAGAAGAAATATCGATCTGCCCTTGACCTTGTGTTTCCCCTGCTCTGTCTATTAGGCTGTGGATGTAATCTCAGTGATCTCTCACATATTTCCACATGTCCTGATTAAATTGGTCATTTCCAAAGGCATCTTGGCATCAGACTCTCTGGGCACATGCACTTCCCATAGTTTCCCAGTTTTCCTCCTCCCCTTGCTCTTCATCCATTCAGGTAGCTGTGAACTCTCCAGTTGCTGCTCTGAGCTGCTGAGAGTCTGAAGCTTGCCTCGTCTTTCAGCAGTCTCCTTGTCTCTTCAGCCACCTCCTTTGTTGTCTTTCTTGTCTATCCCTTCCAATCTATCTGTGGAAAACATTTCAAGGAAGATTATGCCTTGTGGGCAGTGGACCTCACTGGAGGCAGCTTGGACTTGGCATACAGTTGACGAGTGCCTGGTATCTTTTATTAAACTGTTCCGTATTTTAGTTTTGTTTTTTTTCCTATTAAGAAAAATCCGTCTGTGCCTGTCTGTGGCTAGTTCTCTAAGTAAAGCAGGTGGGAATTGGTGCTCATGAGCTGTACCGTTCAGTTACAGCCTTGAGTGGCAAAAGGTTCGATTTTCACAAGAGTGATGTGAAGTCCCCAGTGACTGATGAGGGTAATGGCAGAGCTGGGGAGCTGGGGAGGAAGGTTCTCCATACGGGTCTCCTATCAAAAATACTGCTTTGCCTCCATGTCCAGACTTCATTAGGAGACACTGTGGATCAGTATGAATTGGAGACTGTGGGTATGACTTATTCTGAAAAGTGAAGACTCAAGAAAGCTTGAGAAGCAGACGTCTCTCTTTTTCAGGTGCTCATTGAAATCTGCCTTATTTCAATACACTCCTCCAAACTTTCCAATTAGCGACACAAGAATTGACAAACTGAAGAAAACTATGGAAAGAGGCATGGCTCCTTAGGGTTTTTTTGCATTTTAATGACCCCTCAGCTGAATTTGGTGCTAAGCCCATGAACCTCAGATGCTGAGAAGAGACTGAAGCAACCTCTCAAGAAGCAAATCCGAAGTTTCTTGTAAAGATAATGAGTCCCACTGAGGGCCATAGTTAAGAAAACCTCCCCAGGGGCTGATTAGAGCAGAAGGTTGGAGGCCCTGATTGCAGGTAGGCAAAGGCAATATGAGGGTGGCTGTGATGCCAAGTCAACCTTGATGTGTGTTATCAAGCAGAGTGACCAGGCCCTGACAGCCATCCCCTGGGTAGGATGATGCTTTCCATCACTCATTGCTCAGGGCTCTTCCTGGGGGCAGTGTGTGGATGGGGGTGCACAACGCCAATTGCAGGACCATGATATGGCACCTACTGAACTCCCAAGGGACAAGGAGGCAGCAAAGCCACAGTGCTTTAAGGAATGGTGCCTTCTCATGGGCCTCGGTGTCAGAGACACCAGCCATAGCCAAGAGGACAAAGATCTAGCTGTGCTGGGATCTTGCAGCCCTGGCAGTGCTCTCAGCCATCTCCACCGCAGGCTGTCTTATGCTTTCCCATGCCTGTGCCTGTTTCCCTGCAGACTGTACACAGCCAAGCTGCTTCCCCACCTTGCTCTCAGTCTGGGATCTCCCTGCCTCTCCTGATGTCTTCCTGTCCTCACTTGCTTTTCCTTGAAACACAAAGGCAGGGGCTGATCACAGACTCCCTCTGGGTGACCTGTAGCACCACAGCACTACCCTACGGGTGACATTCTTTTGACCTGAAGTCCAGTCTGAACCTCTCAAGATGCAGTTTGTGGCTCTTTCCCCTTTGCATGCTGTTTCCCGATACTAAGAGAAGCTCCATCATCTCTGAAACCACCCTTCGAGCTGTCACAGGCTCCTCCTATACTGCCCTTTGCCTCCACTTCAGCAGGCTAAGGAAAACCAGGTCCCTCAACCTCTCCTCATGAATGTGTTTATTTCAACTTAAGCACAGTACTTGACACTTTTCTTGGAAATCTTCATGAGGTATCTGTTGTCCAAATCAAAAAAAAAAAAAAAAAAAACAACCAACTAACGAACGAAACATACCACACCAGCGTCAATGAGTTCAGGATGAGCAGGGGTGGGGTGGGCTCTGTGGTACTGGATCAGGGTGATAAAAGGGACAGAGTTAGAAGACATGGGAAAAAAAACCAAGGCAATTCAAAGTGAAGCCAAGGATTGATCAGGGCTGTCTTGGGGATTCCTGCCAAGAGGTCCTGCATCTGAGCAGGGAGGAGGACAAGAAGGCTGGCCTGCTTCCACTGTCACAGGGCACCTGTGTGCTTTCCCTGACATCCACAAGAGAAGACTGAGAGTGGGAAGAATCATGGACTCCTTCAGGGCGGAAGGGACCTCAGGAGATCTCTAGGCCAATCTCCTTGCTCACAGCAGGGTCTGCTCTGGCATCAGAGCAGGTTGCTCTGGGCTTCGTCCAATCTGGTCTTGGAAACCTCCAAGGCAGGACACTGCACAGCCTCTCTGGGCAACCACTTCCAATGCTTGACCATCCTTGTAGAGGAAAAGCTTTTTCTTATCTCCTGCAGGAACGTCTTTTCTTCCAACTTATGCCCATTGTCTCTTGTCCTCCCACCATGCACCCTGGTGAAGAGCCTGCCTCCATCTTCTTGAGGACCTCCTTGTAGCCATTGGAAGGGTGCTATGAGATCCCTCCAAAGCCATCTCTTCTCCAAGCTGAACCAGAGCCATCTCCTCACAGAACAAGTGCTCGAGCCCCCTGACTACTCTTAGGGCCCTCAGCCAGACTCACTCCCAGTTATCAACCTCTGTCTTGTTCTGGGAACCCAAACCTGGATGCAGGGTTCTAGATGGTGTCTAATGAGTACTGACTAGAAGACCATCACCATTTCCCTGGACCTCCTGCCTCTGCTCCTGCTCATACAGCCCACGATGCTTCTGGCCTTCTTTGCTGCCAGGGAATGCTGCTGGCTCATGGTTTGCCTCCTGTCCCCCAGCACCCTCACGTCCTTTTCCACAGAGCTGCTCCCCAGGCCCTCAGGCCCCAGCCAGTAACACTGTGGGGTGTTGGTTTATCGCAGGTGCAAGCCCTGTCATTTGTCCTTGTTGAATTCCATGAGGTTGCTGACAGCCCATTCCTCCTGCCTGTCTAGGTCCCTCTCAATGGCAGCCCTCAAACATAGGACTGCCCCCCACACACACACACCCACCTCTTGTTAGGGGTCATCTACAGGCATGATGAGTGTTGCATCCTCGGTGTAAACAATACAGATGATAAACAGGACAAGTTCCTGGAGAGACCCGTGGTGCTTCACTCTCCCTGGCCTCCAGGAAGAGTACTACCCATTCACCACTGCCCTCTCAGCCTCTGATCATCCAAGCAGCTTTTTACCCATCCGGTTGTCTGCTCTTCTAGGCTGTAATGTTCTAATGTGCATGCAACAATACTGTGGGAGACAGTGCCAAACACCTTGCTAAAGTCCAGAAAAAACACATTTACTCTTCTGCATCCACAAAGAGATTTTTTTTTTTTTTTTAATCACAGAGGTCAACCAGGTTGGTTAGGCAGAATTTACCCTGGTAAATGCATGCTAACTGTTCCCAGGCACCTGCTTCTCCTTCATGTGCCCGGAAATGTGATCTGAGAGGGTTCGCTGCATGACTCACTCCTCACCAATGTGTGGCTGAACTGCCTGCAGCTCCCCAGGTTGCCCTTGTGGCCTTTTTTGAAGATGAATGCAACTATTGCATTTCTCCTACTATCCCATCCCTGATCCGTTCCTCCTTGTTTGAAATTTCCAGATACAAGAAAGCATCACCCTTATCGGCCCATCTGCCTGCTGTGTGAAGAAGTTGTCCTTGATGCCCTCCAGAAACCTCCTGGCCTGCTTGCACTCTGCTGTTTGCCCTTCCAGTTTATGTCAGGGGGATTAAAGTCCCCCCAACAAGAACCAGGGCCTGTGATCCACAGACTTGCTCACGTTGCTTAAAGGAGACTGCATCCACCTCCCTACCCTCACTAGGTGGTCTGTAGCTCCCACCATGATGTCACCCCTACTGTGATGCTCTCCTACAAACACTCACCCAGACCCTTGCCTCTCCCATGGAAGAGCTCCACAAACCTGAGCTGCCCCTTCCCACAAAAGGCATCCTCCCTCCTCATCTTCTCTGTCAGTCTCTCCTCAAGAGATTGTACCCTAACAGCACAGGCGTCCAATTGTGTGAGTGGTCTCAACACATCTCAGTTATTCCAATGATGTTGCAGTCCTGTGACAGCTTGTGCTCCTGGCTGTGCCCCAGACTCCATGCATTTGCATACATTTGGGCTGCAGAGCATCAACTGTGGCACAGAGAGCAGACTGGTCATGGCGAAACCTGTTACCAAGAGCCAAGGACACTGTGTGTGCAATGAATGGCCCCACCTCAGAGCAGAGCCATGCTGGCCTAGATAGCAGGTGGCAATGTAATAGTGCAAGGAGGTTCCCCCTGAGAGAGCAAAGCCTGCAGTGCTCAAGGCCAGCGAGAAACAGAACTGGGCTGTGCAGGAATGTCAGGAGAGGGGTTTGCTGCCTGAGCTGATTTTTAGCAGCTTGGGGCCTGTGACAGAGGTGAAACGATCTGCAGGCAGGACAAGTGCCACTGAAGAAGTCCCTGGGCCTGGGCAGCCTGTGATTTGGCACCCTGTGGTCATCATTAGCACAGTCCTGGTTCATATCCTCTTAGGGGGTGAGAAGAGGTTCAGGCAGAGAAGAGCAAGTAGGGTTTGAGAGTGCAGAGACTAGGGCAGAGACCTTGGTGTGATGTGCCTCCCATTTATGCAGCACACTCGAATGCAGTCGGGATGGACTTTCCCTAAAGGCAGTGGTGGGATTCAGGTGTCTGGAGACAGGTAGGAAAGCCTGAGAGAACCTGGGTTGTCTGCCCAGCAGCCACTCCAAAGGGGCATGGTTTTCCCATAGGTCCCATCCATGCGATTATGCTGGAAACCCCAGGCATCTGACATGGCCCTGCCAGCCTGTTTCTATGTCATTATATCAAGTGTCTGCACTGAATTACATTAGCACTTTGCACTGTAGGCATCTCCATGTGTCTGAGCACCATAGTGAGAGGTGCTCTAACAGTAGTGGGCATCTAGTGTCATTTGAAATGGCCAAGGGAATTCTCCAGCTGGCCCCCACCTCATGCTCTAGAAGGATGTGTGTCTCCCAGTTGCTCCATGAGAGCAAGCAGACACTGGCACATGCCTGCGACCACCTCTGTCTCTTCCAATGTCACCAGGTGTCACCAGATAACTGACTCCCACCCTCCATCTCAGGTGATTACAGTCAGAGCTTAGACAAGGAGCTCATGTGCAGATATCTGTGTTGTGCCCACTTCATTTTTTTGCAAGGGAAATCCCACCTGCTGTGTGTTTGTGGAGTTCATGGGATTTTGCTGAATCCCACTCCAGCCTAGGGCCTTCCAAACCAGAATGAGATGCCCAGACCGACTCATCTGAGTCAGCACCTGAACCATGTGTCAATCAGCTCCCTTCTTGCTCCTTTCTACGTGTCCTACCTAGGTAAGAGATGGGAATTGGAGCTTCCAGAGTGGGACGTTTCCACCTCTTGCAGATAATCATGCTCTGATGAAACAATATCTGTAATGCTGGAATGAGTCTTCCTTCAGTGCTTAGAGAGGGCCCATCGGTGATTATTTTAGTTTATTGGAGTGAGCATTTCCCAGGAGGAGGGAGCACAAGGGACAGAGAAAGTCATGAGCTCAGCTGGGCCTCTGCTCCTGAGCGGGGCCAGGCTTCTGGGATGGAGGGAGCTCATGGCAACCTGGCAGCACTGCCCAGAGAGCAGCAGGGCTCCGGGCACTGCCTGCTGCTGCTGACATGAGGTGAGAAAAGGCAGAGAGAAGTGCAAGACAGTGTGGAGTGGGAGGGGAGAGGAGAGCTCCTTGCGGAAGAAATCTTCACAGCCCTTGACACGGTAAGTCTCTGGCTGCAGGGCAATGCTACTGAGGTTCCTGCAGGGGTCTTCTGAACCCATCCCATCCCATCCCATAACTGATAGGTTTTTTAAGGATCGCTCTCCTGTCTCCTCCAGTGCAGAGGCAGAGGAGGAGATGCTTCAGAGCAGGGATTCCCTGTCACACCATCACAGGGACAGGGCGTGCAGCTCCATTCTGCCAGGGGTGGCTGCAGGGGTGTGAAGCCAGAGAGCACACCCAGGTGTGTGCAGGGCTATGATTCAGAGCAGTGTCCCTGCGCCCCAGGGTGCTGTGTGCCTGGGGCAGTGACTCTGCTGCGTGTGAGGGTCAGCCCTCAGCCTGCCCAGGGAACTCCCCGCAGCACTTTGGGGAGAAACTCTGGGTGAGAGGAGCAACCTCTGTCAGGGCAGGTTCATTCTCCTGCTGGGAGGGTGCCGCGTGTGTCAGGGCTGCTCACAACTCCAAATCAATGCGCAGGATCTGTGAAAGGGGTCTTTTCAAGAGGAGATCAAGAGAAGGGCTACTTGAAAGGGAAGGAGCTTTCCTTCAGGTGTCTGCATTTTCAGTTTCCTAATTCTGGCAAGGAGAATGAAGGAATGGAGTTTATGTGACCTGCTCCTTTGGACATGCATGCGCAGAGATGCCCCTAGACATTGCCCTGATCTGGGAGGTTTCTGTAGGGCAGAACTGAACACACAGTGGGTGGGATGGGGTCTGTGATCACTGAGCGGGAGAAGATGTTGAGACAGAGAAAGAGCTGCCAGCAGGGATAGCTCCAGGCAGCATAGATGGGCAGGGAATGAGAGGGAACTGCAGGGCATGAGCCACCTCCCCTGCAGCCAGATCTCTGGCAGAGTAGAGGGGCATCTCTCCTGCTCTGGCCCCATTTCATGCTGCCTGACAAAGGGGCTGAGAGCAACTGCCCTGTGGTGTCACCATCTGCGAGGTGGCATGCCCAGCTGGGTAAGGTGAAGGCTTTCCAGAACGCCTCTCTGTCTCTCCTTGCCTCCCTTGGCAGCAGGATCATGGTGTTGCTCCTTGTTTCCCCTCCTGGCCATGATGCTCCTGTTGTTCTCAGGCTTTCTGGCGTTGGAGCCTTTTCAGCTGCAGTTCAGACACTGATGCTGCACGTTGTGGAACAGAGGGGTCTGCATAGGAATGAGGTTGCCCCAGCCCCCTTCTAACCTGTGGAGCTCCAGGAAATGCAGTCAGTGGGGCTGGGAAATGAGCTGACTCTCCCTTAAGGAGAGCCAATCTCCAGTCCTAACAGTCCTTTGATGGTTTCCCTGTGGTGTCCGGCCGGCCTGCCACCTGCTCTCTAGAAAGGCACTGCTGTCTCATGGCATCATTGTGATATCTGAGAGATCCATGTGGAAGGTGCAGAGATGCTGAGAGTATGGAGATGGTGGTGGAAGGCTGTATGTGGGCATCTGAAAAGAGCCCTATGTGTCCTTGGCTGGAAGGCGAATGTGGAGAGCTCCGTCAGGTGCCCAGAGAAAGGGTGAGAAGTTTGGAGATGTGCACTTTGAAAGTGGACTCATCTGCTCTCAGCAGGGGCTGCTTTCTTTCTAGGGCAAGATATGAGTGTAATCATCCTCCAACTCAAAGAGGTTTAAGCACAGGACAGCTGGGAATGAGACTAATAGACTAGCTGTCCTCGCTCTGCAACAAGGGACAGTGAATCCTTTTTTCTCAGGAGTTAGTAGAAATGCCAAGGATTTCTACCTTGGAGGAACCCTCCCCAGGGGTGAAAACAACATCTAAAAGAAAATAAAATATCCCTGAAACTCTGTTCTTCAAACCTCGTTCTTTAAATTTGGGACTGACGATGCTGAAAGCCCTTCTACATGATGAGTGGATTTCACCTGACAGAAAGTGTGAATGTCAGAGGGGGTCATCCCCATTCCCCTGTGCCCACTGCTTGGCAGCAGGATTGATTCCTCTGGAGCCCATGGGCAGAGGTCCCTGCTCCTCACAGCACACTCCGACAGTGCAAAGCAGAGCTCAAGCAAGGGAGCTGCAGAAAGACCCTTTCAGTAAAGAGAGAGGCAATGTGGGGGCTTAGATGAGAACTGCAACATTTGGATTTCTTTTCCTTGAAAAGTCTCTCCTAACTTCTTAATGTCTGTTCTCCTTTGCACAGTCCCGAAAGCCCAGAAGGAGTGAAATGTCCAACAGCAGCTCCCTCAACAAGTTCCTCCTCCTGGCATTTGCAGACACACAGGAGCTGCAGCTCTTGCACTTCTCGCTCTTCCTGGGCATCTACCTGGCTGCCCTCCTGGGCAACGGCCTCATCATCACTGCCGTAGTCTGCGACCATCGCCTCCACACCCCCATGTACTTCTTCCTCCTCAACCTCTCCCTCATTGACCTTAGCTCCATCTCCACCACTGTCCCCAAATCCATGGCCAATTCCCTGTGGGACACCAGGGCCATTTCCTACTCAGGATGCGCTGCCCAGGTCTTCCTGGTTGTCTTCCTGTTTTCAGCAGAGTATTTTCTTCTCACAGTCATGGCCTATGACCGCTATGTTGCCATCTGCAGACCCCTGCACTACGGCACACTCATGGGCAGCAGAGCTTGTGTCAAAATGGCAGCAGCTGTCTGGGCCAGTGGTTTTTTCAATGCTGTGCTGCACACTGCTAACACACTTTCAATGCCACTCTGCCAAGGCAACACAGTGGACCAGTTCTTCTGTGAAATCCCCCAGATCCTCAAGCTCTCCTGCTCAGACTCCTACCTCAGCGAAGTTGGGCTTCTTGTGGTTACTGCCTGTTTATTCTTTGGGTGTTTCGTTTTCATTGTGCTGTCCTACGTGCAGATCTTCACTGCTGTGCTGAGGATCCCCTCTGAGCAGGGACGACACAAAGCCTTTTCCACGTGCCTCCCTCACCTAGCCGTGGTCTCCTGTTGGAGTGAGGGAGGGGACCCCGGAGTAACGATGAGTCTCAATATGAGTATGGTCGTTCTCTCTTTATTAGAGCTTACACAAAGTATATATATCGACAAGCAATACGCATGCGCTAGCAATAGTTACATGATTGGTTACAGTTTCTGTCCATACGTATAAAGCGGATACATGATTGGTGCAAGGTTGCTGACTGCGCTCCATCGACATTTATGGAACCTAGTTCCATCCAGACTTGTTTACCAGGTTTGTGAATACCTTCTTTTGTAGTGCTCAAGGCCGCTATACGGCCACGTTCAGCAGGCTTCAGCAGGTTCGCTTGCCTTGGCCTAGATAAGGCCGCTTTCAGCAGGCTCGCTTGCCTTGGCCTAGATTCCTTCCTCTACCCCGAAGACGGGATTGCTCATCCCAATCAGAGCATGCCCGCTCTCAGTTAACCATTCCTCCACAGTCTCCCTGTTTGTCAGCACTGATCTGTTTGCCTACCTAAAGCCCCCCTCCATCTCCTCCCCAGCTCTGGATCTGGTGGTGACTGTTCTGTACGCGGTGGTGCCTCCAACACTGAACCCTCTCATCTACAGCATGAGGAACAAGGAGCTCAAGGAGGCACTGAAGAAACGGGTTCAGTTGGTACTGTTTCAGCAGCAATAAGCGGCCCATGTCTTCTCACAAGTGATTTCCAAGCGATTTCAGGCAACAGTTGTGGTTGGGGCATTCTCTCTGTGATAAGCGTGTTTGTACACAAACATCTGAATTCATCTCTCTTCTCCAGAGGCACAAAACCTGTTTATCTGACCCAGAGGCTTTGTGTAAATCTGCTTATCACTGTGTCAGAGCTGGCCTCCCTTACTGCATCTCTGTAATAAAGAGGATTTCATCAGTACACTGTGTGAAGACTGGGCTCTTCTTCCCAAGCTGGATCCAAGAATGTGCTCTGGGAATTGCCCCTTGAAAAGCCCCTTTTGCCATGCCTGGGTTTTCCATGGGCGAAGCAGGATGTGTTCATAGGGTGATGTGTGAGGGAATGAGGGCTGGATTCAGCCTTCACTTGTGGGTGCCCGGTGGCCCTGGAGAGGGTGAGTGCTCAAGTGGTATCTGCTGGGGGCTGTCTCAAATTTTAGAGGGCTGGTGAGAGATGCCCATCCTTCTGGAAGGCAATATGGAGCCACCAGGTGAGTGCAGGGTATCTCCAGGGACAGCATGTGCCTGGGATGGGCAGTGAGTGGAGACTCCCAAAACCAAGTGGAGTCACCCAAAGGTAAAGGGCCAAACTGAGGAATGCACAGCGGAGGGGTGCTGGAACAGCTGGGCAGGCCAGCATGGACACACTGACCTGCAGAAAGGCTCTCTGGAGAACAAGGAGGCCTCCAGAGAAGAGCAAAAGAACAATTGCATGCTTGCAGGGAGGAATAAATGAAAACCTTTTTCTCTGTGTGTCAGCTCAGGGCAGGCTGCTCTGTCATGGGACACTTTCACTAAATGAACATGTTCATTGTACCACATATCATTGCTCCTACATTTAGACTAACTTTAGATGTTAGGGTTAATGTAACATTTTTGCCTACTATCAGTCCTTGACCTCGTGCTATTACAGATGGTATTTCTCTTGTAACTATAGCTTTAAAGATGGATTGTGACTGATCTTCAATACCTGAGTTGTCCCATGGGCAACGTGAAAAGGCAGAACGTGTTAGAGACACATTTCAGGTGTTTTTTTTCCAGTTATCAGTGTTCCCACAGTTAGCAGGTAACACCATATGTCCCTGCAAGAGAAGACACCCAGGTCTTGGACATAACCCAAGCCTCATGTATAGTTAACTTACTCCCTTCAGTGTCAACAGCATCCCATGCTCCTTTTCTATGGGGCAAGAGCAGAGTCACCCAGATTGATCTCTGAGCTGGATGTTTAACCACAACCTCACCTCCAGGACTTTGATAGGGTTTGATTACTGTTTTAACAGGAATTCATGCAGCTACTGACACAAACCCCTTATCTATGGGCCTTCCCATAAGAGTATGTCACTTATTTAGCCACCTTACAACTTCTCACAAGTGGGATCCCCACTTAGAAGTATTCTATGAGAGAAGAGTCACTCTTGTGCAGCTGTTGTTTCTGTCGTCCACTCCGTCTTTCTACTACCCCATTACTTGGAGGTTGATACCATAGGTGAAAGGTCTACTGATCTTTGTTTGAAGCACACCGCGTTTGCAGTTCTTTGTTCTTCAGATGTGTTCCATTACCAAATTGCATTTCTCTGGGAAAGTAGCAAACCAGTGGTTCAAACCAGCAAGGCTTGCTAGTCCAGTTGCAGCTCAGGTGGGGTGCACATTCCCTCCACCGATAATTATTTCTGCTCTGGCAAGGATTTATTTCCAGCCTTCAGGTGTTTGCATGAGTCTGTAGGGTGGCCTAAAACAAAGGCCACCCTCTGGTTCTCTTTGTGCTGAGATAAATTCCGCTTGCTTTGCTGCAGCTGTGGTCCATCACAGCCTATGTTCTTCCCTGAACCTTCTTCCCTGGTAGGAACTGATTGGTGGGTCACAATACAAGATGCAAGTAGAGTTCAATTTCTCAGATGTTCTAGGCTACCAGATTAGAATGCACATAGGTGCCTTTGTCAAAATAAACACCTGTAGGTACGAAAAGAGGCTTCTAGGCTTAAATAGGGTCAAGTATGAAATTCAAAGAACACAAAGCTCAAGGGTTTGAAAAAGAAGGATTGCTTCTATCCTAAAAAAAAAAATTCTTAATTTTAATAGTCATCTCAGAGAAATTTCTTTTTGAGTTCACATGCGACTAGCTGTTTTGCTTTTGTAAAGCATGGGTAAAGTTTTTTTAAATTTTACAACAATTTTTGTAGGCAATGGACAGGCATCTTCTTCCAGTTCTAACCATGCAGGGCCAGGTACAACCCTTTCCACCCTGCTCTCCCCCAGCACCTCTTCCCTGAATTCGGGGTGCCCTGCACAATGTCCTTCCTTGTGGGTGAAGGGGGACCCCAGTTCTCCAAGAAAGAGGCTGCAGCCTCAGCACTTGTGGCAAGGGCTCGCACAGCAAAATGGCCATGGGAGCTCCCTGCCCCGTTGCTGCTCATCTTTGAGAGCTGCTGGGGGGGGCAGTTGGTGTTAGGAGTTGTGGGAGGGGGTCCCTCACAGGAGTGGTCCCCTCCCGGAGAGCTGGAGTGCCCTCCTGTGGGGCCTGGACTCCCATCACAGAGAGCATTGGGGACCGTCTGCCTGCAGTGCCACCAAGGACAGAGCCCCAGGAAAGGTGCAAGATGCACAGAAGAACATGGGAAGGGCCCAGGGGGAGAGAAATCAAAGGGGTCAGGAAATGGGATGTGTGGGAAGGCCATGACTTCCAGGTAGGAAGGGTGTTTCTCTGGTCTCCCACCAAAAGGAACCTGATGATGACTGACCCTGGCTTTCTAATGCCAAAGTGTGGTAGGGAAAGAGCAGCCCTCCATGAGCAAACGCCACTGGCTGCTGTAGCTGCGTGCCAAGTGCTGTGTGCCAAGCACTGCCTTGGCCTGCCTGGCCCTGTGCTGGGGGGAAATGGCTAGAGGGGGCAGAGCAATCCCAGAGGAGGTTTGCCTGATCAACTGAGGACCAACAGTGCCTTCTTCCTGCTGCCAGGCTGGTGAGGGGGGCTCCAAGACACCTGTGTCGCTGGATCTTGCACCAGCTGGCAAGGCTGCTGAGAAGGGAGGACTAGTTTTGTCAGATGCCCACCATGGCTTTCTTCATTGAGGTGGGCCTCATGGCAAGCGGTGACTCTCTGGAGGTGCCTCTAAATGCTCTGCTGGCTTGTGCACATGGCTGTGGGGTGATGTTGGTCAATGGAGCTGGGGCAATGGAGCTGGGGCACTCCTCTGAGTCGCCCTGACATTGGCTCATTTCTGCTGGGCTGCCACTTGCAAACACTTGGATTTCGTGCCTCCTTTGTGGCAGCTCTGTGTTCAATTGCTCCTCCAAGGGATGGGAACCAGAGGCTGCAGACGGTTCAGAGGACAAGAGGAGGGGGCGAGCAGTGTGTGCAATGTGCTGCAAGGCCCAGTGCTGGGAGCAGGGCCTGGGGGTGTCTCCACCATCCCTGCTGCCTGTGCGCTGAATTTTGTCAGGGCCTGGTGCCCTTGCCCCAACAGGTGGGTGGGATCCAGGGCTGCCCAGTGCAGGCAGTCCTGCCAGCTCAGCCAGTCTTTCAGTGCTGTGTGCATTTCAGCTGCTGGATTGCCCTGACCTTGCCCTTATGGATGATGCTGTCCTGCCGCTCCTCCAGAGCTATGTCCAAAGTCAGAGCCTGAAGATATGTGGGCTGGCATTCAGAGGCCTCATGAGCCTGTCGCAGAGACCTGAGATGGTGAGCAGGGGGCAACTGGGTGAAGCCATGCTGGCAGCCTGGGGCTTGACAGGAGGTGTTCATCTGCCCTGAGTCTTTCATGCCAGGCGCTTGGCTGGGCTGCACAAGCAGAAAGGCACCAATGCCCACCAGGAAGAGCTCCTGCTGCTGGCATGTCTCGGCTGTGCTAGGCAGAGATCCAGGCCCAGCACCAAGCAAGCCAGCTCCAAACGGCCTCAGTCATGGGAGCACTGTGGCCAAAGTCACGCTACAGGAGGGACAATGAGCCAGAGCACAGGCTCAGGCTAACATAGCCGGCTGCTCCTGGGCCTCAAGGCAGCAGCCTTCCTCCAAGTAGAGGCCATAACATGCTGAGGGCCCCTTGGGAGATCTCTGCCTTGCACTGCAGCCTCTGTGCCGTGGGTGTGTGCAGAGCCCTGGCCCCGGACACTGAGCCCTGATGGGAAGTCGGCATCCAGAGCACTTTTGGCAGGGGGGTCTGGCCTTGTTTAGCTAAAAGGAAGTTGTGTTTTTCACACAGGCAAGGAGAATGCAGAGCCTGCTCCCAGACATCCTGGAGTGGCTGCAGGATGCTGGCAGGGACATGCGTGTGGGAAGCCTGATGTTGCTGAGAAACATCCTCAGCCCCCTGTGCCAGAAGGGCTCCAGCCCCATTGCTCTGCAGCTGGCAGAGAAGCTTCTGCCAGCTTTGATGATGGAAGGCTGGTGGGAGAGCCAGGGGCTCTCATGGCGTGTCTGGGGGTCTGTATGCGTGGCTATGGGTGCTGTGTGTCCCTCTGCACATGTGCGCATTGGCATGTCAATTTGCGCCTCCTGTCACAGGCCCTGCTGCCTGTCAGGAAACCTTTTGCCCTGTTGTTCTCCAGCCATTCCCTGTGCTGGCCTCAGTGTCCTGGGCTGTGGGACTAGATCAAACCAGCCCCCTCTCTGCCCTCGGCTGCTCTGTCTCATGCTTGACTCTCTGTGGTGCTTGCCTGGCCTGGGGCAGAGATGAACAAAGAGGCAGGAGCAGGCTAGAGAGTGAAGGAGAGGCTGTGTCCCAGGGCTGTCCCCTTCTGTCATCCTCTCTTGCGAGGGGGCCCTGATGGAGTCTTAGGGAAATCCAGAAAGTTCCCTCCAGAGGCAGAGGGAGGCAGAGCCCAGGGAAGCTTGCCCTGCTGCTGCCGACAACCCTCATTCTCCAGGCTGCCTCCGCAGAGGTTTGTCCCCAGTTCTGACCTCCGGCTGGGATGGGGAACAGTTGTGCCTGGAGAGGGTGAGGCCTCACAATGGCAAACCCTCTTCTCATGCCCGCTTCCTGGAGTCATTGCTGAGGCCTCCCCTCCTCTCCTCCCTGCCCACAGGAAGACAGCCCCGTGCGAGAGCTCTCCATCCTCCTCTGCAAAGAGCTGATGGAGATTGTGGTGGGGAAGAACAAACGGGGCATGAAGCAGCACATGCAGAGGAGCCTGGTCCCACTCTTCCTCCACATGAGTGACCAGATCCAAGGAGTGGCCCAGGTTTGGACCAGGGATTTTGGGAAGCAATGGTGACATCCCTTGGGTGGGCCGGAGCAGCAGGGCAAGGGCTGCTGACAAGTGTCCCTTTGAATGCATGTCAGCATGAGGTCCAAATTCCTGTGTCCCCAAGGACAAGGCAGAGCTGCCTCTGCCTTCAGTGAGGGACAGACCCAAGCTGCATCTTCCCATTCCGGGCTGGGAAAGGCTTGGAGCCTTGCCAAGATGAGGGTGATGCAGGGTGTCCTGCCCTGGCTGTGGTGGCATCTCCTGGTCTCTGCTGCTCTGCAGGCCTCTCAGGACACCCACACCTTGTCCTCTGCTCCCTCTGAACCTCGGTACCACACAGTTTCTAGCTGACAGTCATGAACAGGAAGGAAGAGGAGGCCGGTCCTGCAAGGAGGGACAGGCCTGGCCTTCTGGGGAGGCTCCGTACCAGCCCCCTGGCTTTGTGCTGTCTCCAGCTGCTGAGGGAGAGGAGCAGAGCACAGCAGTACCTGCACCAGAGACTGCCGTACTTGGAGAACCCTGAAGCATCGTTGCTGGAGGCAGCTGTGAGGTTCATTGGTGAGCCACAACCCCAGACCCATCCCTGCCCACAGAGATGGGCTGACAGGAGGTTCTTCAGTCCCTCACACCATCTCTGGATCCTGCACCCTGGGGACTGTGCTTGGCCTCATAGGCAAGCTCAGGAAGTGCAGGATAGATGAGCAAACAGTGAGGTGGATTGAGAACTGGCTGAATGGCAGAGCTCAGAGCATTGTGATCAGTGGCGCAGAGTCTAGTTGGAGGCCTGTAGCTAGCGGTGTCCCCCAGGGGTCAGGACTGGGTCCAGTCTTGTTCACCTTCTTCATCAGTGACCTGGACAAAAGGACAGAGTGCACCCTCAGCAAACTTGCTGAGGATCCAAAACTGGGAGGAGTGGCTGATACCCCAGAGGGCTGTGCTGCCATTCAGAGAGACCTGGACAGGCTGGAGAGGTGGGCAGAGAGGAACCTCCTGAAGTTCAACAAAGGCAAGTGCAGGGTCCTGCACCTGGGGAGGAATAACCCCAGTCACCAGTACAGGTTGGGGGTTGACCTGCTGGAAAGCAGCTCTGCTGAGAAGTACCTGGGAGTGCTGGTGGACACCAAGTTAAGCATGAGGCAGCAATGTGCCCTTGTGGCCAAGAAGGCCAATGGTATGCTGGGGTGCATGAGGAAGAGTGTTGCCAGCAGGTCGAGGGAGGTGATCCTCCCCCTCTACTCAGCCCTGCTGAGGCCACATCTAGAGTACTGCATCCAGTTCTGGGCTCCCCAGTACAAGAGGGATGTGGCACTGCTGGAGCAAGTCCAGCGAAGGGCTACAAAGATGATTAGGGGACTGGAGCATCTCTCTTATGAGGAAAGGCTGAGAGTGCTGGGCCTGTTTAGCTTGGAGAAGAGAAGGCTGAGAGGAGATCTTATCAATGTGTACAAGTATCTGAAGGGAGGGTGTCAAGAGGATGGGACCAGACTCTTTTCAGTGGTGCCCAGAGACAGGACGCGAGGCAACAGGCACAAACTGAAACACAGACAGTTCCATCTGAATATGAGGAAAAGCTTCTTTCCTGTGAGGTAACAGAGCACTGGAACAGGTTGCCCAGAGAGGCTGTGGAGTCTCCTTCTCTGGAGATATTCAAAACGCGCCTGGACGCAATGCTGTGCAACGTGTTTTAGGTGATCCTGCTTGAGCAGGGTGGTTGGACTAGATGATCTCCAGAGGTCCCTTCCAACCTCAACCATTCTGTGATTCTGTGGGAGCTGCCCTCTCCTGACCCACCCTAGCGGTGCCAGCCCCACCTGTCTCTACTGCTGAACGGCTCCAGAGCAGCCCTCAAGGGACCTGGAGCTGCCTCGGGCCTGGGGCAGTCTGGCAGCAGGAAGATTTGACATGGGCACAGCAGGAATGGTGGGAGGAGCAGGGGGAGGAGTAGTGAAATTGGAGCGAAAGACCCCTGCCCTCGGCTGCATGGCCGGGGCACTGGATGGACTGTGCCTTTGTGGCTGCTTTGTCTGATGGGAGGGGAGCACAGGACAGGGTGGAAGAGGCAGGTGGAGCCTCTCGGTTTGCACAAGGGAGTTTTCCAAAGGCCAGGGCTGAGCCAGGGACCTTTGCATCTTACCCCTGACGCTCTCCCAGCCAGACTCATTCTATGCTGCCCTAGGTGCTCTCATCCCCTTGCCATCCATGCCGGAGCAGAGACCAAGGAGCAAGAATTCATGGAGTCGCAGAGTAGTTTTGGTGGGGAGGGACCTCTGGAGGTCTCTAGTCCAAGCTCCCACGCAAAGCAGGGCTGGTTGGAGTCCTCCAGTCTTGTATGGCCACCGCTGGACTGTGCCTGACCCCAGTTACCATCCCCAAACTGCTCTGCTCTTCTTATCTGGGCACTGTGGGACAGCTCATAGCATTGGTGAGTCCCTGCCCTACCTGCCTTGCAGGCACCCTCAGCTCCCAGCTCTGCTTCCCGAACAGAGTGGCCCCGCTCTTGGCGCTCCTGACAACATCCTCTTTGTAGCAGGAACCCAGTCACAAATGGTTCATAAACAGTCAAGCTGTGACACAGAAAGACCTGTTGTCATAACTGGGCATCATCAAATCAGACAACAAGTGACTGCTTTCGCTTCTTCATGCAGCTAAGACTCTGCATGCAATGTTCCCTGGGTAGAGGGTCCAACTCTGAAGCTCTCCTGACACCTTTAAGTTGCCTGTCAGGCAAGAGTTGCTGCTATGGATATAGGGTCACCTTCTGCATTTACAGCCTTCTTTGGGATCTCCTCGGATGCCAGCTTCCCTTGCCAAGGCTTTCTTGACTTTATTCCAAGGTAGAGATGTGGAGTCAGGTCAGCAGGATGGGGACAGGGACAGGTCAGGACCCGAGAGGTGCAGGACCAGGCACAGCCATGTCCACAGTGTAACTCAGGCACAGCCCAAGGCCCCCAGCAGGGGCAAGAGGCCCCACAATGAGGCCCATCACTCTCTGTCTGCCCTGCTCTTGTGCCCAGCACATCCCCCTCCCTGTCTGCCTGCAGCCCCTCCATGCCCACCCTGATGCCCAGCACAGCACGAGAGCCATGGCCCTGCAGCCCCTCTGCCAGCTCCTGCTGCCTCGGGGACAGATCTGCCTGCCCTGAGCTGGTGCACAGGGAAACCTGCTTGTTGTTCTCATTTCCTATTTCTGAACGCTGCCCTGCTTCTCTCCTGGGACATCCCTGCTCCCCAGAGAGCCTTTCCCCAGGTCAGTGTGTCCATGCTGGCCTGGCCGTTCCTGCACCCCTGCCCTGTGCTCCCCACAGGGCCCTGGGCTGGTGGTGGTACTCTGCAGACCGATTAGGTTGTGTGGTCATGAGGCCACGGGGTGACTCCTGACTCAGCTCTGGCCATGCGGACCGAGCCGAACAGGAATCAACACCACTGATACTGCTGACACATCTCTGTGCTCATGGACAGTGCCCAGAGTGACCCCAGGGCATTTGCAATGGCAGGAGATGTGTTTGGGTGTGCACTAGCTCCAGCCTGTGGTGTTTCACTGAGGGTGCAGGAATCACTCTCCCGTGCCCCTTCCCTGCGCCTCCTGGGTCACCACTGCCTCTCTGGGGATTGCAGAGTCCTCCTTTCCCCATGCGTACCTGGATTTAGTGCTCTACCTTCTGGTCACTCCACCGTGGACCATCCCTCATTTTGTGAGACTCCACTCACTGCCCACAACAGGCACACGCTGTCCCTGGAGATCTCCTGAGCTCTCCTGGGGGCTCAGATACCCCTCCAGAAGGATGGGCATCTCTCATCAGCACTGTCACCTGTGGGACAGCCCAGGGCAGGCAATTCAGAGACCATTCCCCATCTTCACTGACACTGGTCATGGAGAAATGAGATCTGAATGCAGCCTTTGGCCCCTAACAAATCACCCAGGGACTCTGAGCTTGTCCCCCAAATCCCATGGAGTTCACAAGCAGAGCAGCGGGCCCTTTTGTGATGCAATTTCCTTGGGCGTACTTTTGACTCCAGCTTCTGAAGAAAGGCCAGACTTCAGGCACGTCACAGGGGCGATCCCCTTTTATTATGGAAATGTTACTCCGGAGGCCAGGTCTGGCATAAGGGTGCCCAGTGCCTGGTCCTGCCTCTGCTCACAGGACACACGAGCATAGAAACACAACGCTACCACCATCAGATTATGAGAACTCCTGGGCCATATCCACAGAATAGAGCACAGAAAGACAGCGTGGAAATGAGGAGAACATCTCTAAAAAGAGAAAGTCCTACTGCTGTGTGGGGATGTGTCTCCAGGAAAGCTGCAGCCCCCACAGGAAGGCTGCAGTGAGGAAATGCCTGCTGTGGCAGTAGGGGGATGATACTGTCAAGCACGGAGTCTATCCCCACAAGCTGCTGCCTGACTCCCCTCCCCTCCACTCCCCCTCCACTTGTAGTGTTGGAGTGCTGGAGAGGGAAGGGACCAGCCCGTGGTGACACTTGGCTGCTGCCCTTACAGGAGAGGGATTTAAGATCATATCTGATTGTAGCCAGGGGAGCTGAGCTCTCCTAATGGACACGGGACCCATGGTCTCACCCCGCCTGTACTCGTCTGAGCCTGACTCTGTGCCCCTGAGCTCCCTCAGTGTCAGTGCTGAAGGAGACCCTGCAAAGGGAAACTCTCCTCATTGCATTGGGGGCATCAGAGGGAGCTCAGACTAGTGGGCTCTCAGGTTCCCCATCTCTGCTGACAAAGGGGGAAGCCTGGCTTCCTGCTTCAACACGGCCTCTGGGTCAGATTCAAATGAAATATTCCTGAAGAGACTTGACATGAACCTGAAATATTTTTTAAAGAAAAAACAGAAAAACAAGAAAGAAAGAAATACAAAACACACAGCCCTGATGCCAGATACCGAGGAGCAGCTGCACAGTGGACAGTTACTGGTGCTGACATTGTACCCAATGAACAAGTTTCCTCAGTGCATCTTTGAGCTCTTTGTTCCTCATGCTGTAGATGAGGGGGTTCATTGCTGGAGGCACAACCGCGTACAGAATGGCCACCACCAGATCCAGAGCTGGGGAGGAGAGGGAGGGGGGCTTCAGGTAGGCAAAAAATGCAGTGCTGATAAACAGGGAGACCACGGCCAGGTGAGGCAGGCACATGGAAAAGGCTTTGTGTCGTCCCTGCTCAGAGGGCATCCTCAGCACAACAGTGAAGATCTGCACGTAGGACAGCACAATGAAGATGAAACACCCAAAGAATAAACAGACACTAAGCACAATAAGCCCAACTTCCCTGAGGTAGGAGTCTGAGCAGGAGAGCTTGAGGATCTGGGGAATCTCACAGAAGAACTGGTCCACTGTATTGCCTTGGCAGAGTGGTATTGAAAATGTGTTAACAGTGTGCAGGAGAGCATAGAGGAAACCACTGCCCCAGACAGCTGCTGCCATTTTGACACAGGCTCTGTTGCCCATGAGGGTCCCGTAGTGCAGGGGTCTGCAGATGGCAACAAAGCGATCATAGGCCATGACTGTGAGGAGATAATACTCTGCTTAGCAAAAGAAAAAGAAGAAAAAGACCTGGGCAGCACATCCCAAGTAGGAAATGGCCCTCATTCTCCAGAGGGAATTGGCCATGGATTTGGGGACAGTGGTGGAGATGGAGCCAAGGTCGAGGAGGGAGAGGTTGAGGAGGAAGAAGTACATGGGGGTGTGGAGGTGGTGGTCGCAGGCTACAGCTGTGATGATGAGGCCGTTGCCCAGGAGGGCAGCCAGGTAGATGCCCAGGAAGAGGGAGAAGTGCAAGAGCTGCAACTCCAGCGTGTCCGCAAATGCCAGGAGGAGGAACTCGGTATAGGAGCTGCTGTTAGACATTTGCTCCTTTGCAACACAGGGGGACTGTCTGAGGAAGAAGAAACATTGACAGGTTAGGGCAGATTTCTCTGAGCAAAGGTTTCTCATAACCTCCCACAAACACACACACATTACCTCTCTCCATCTCAGCAGCAGCGTCACTGACCTCCGTGGCTTGAGCTCTGGTTTGTGCTGGCCGAGTCTGACACAAGGAGTAGGGGCCTCTGCCCATGGGCTCCAGAGGAGTCAGCCCTGACCTACAGCACTGTGGACATGGGAACAGCGGTGACTAAAATCTATATTCCCAGTTTGAGTCAGATTTCATCCACACATACTGTTGAAGGCATTTTCAGCATCTTCACTCCCACTTCTAAATAATGTGGGGTCATTAAGAGTTTTAAGGCTTCTTTTGTTTTCTTTAGCTGACCCTGTCACACCTGAGGAGCATTCCTGGAGGTAGAAATCCTCTGCACTGCTGCTGCACTCAGAGTGAGCAGCTGTGATTCTGGAGAGGCAAAAGGATTCACTCTGCCTTGAGTGCAGAGGGAGCAGAGCTGCCTGTCCATCTGCCTTGTTCCCACCTGTCCTGTGCTCCCACCTCGGAGGTGGAGGACAGTTGCACTCGTGTTACTCAAAAAAGAAACGACACAGCAGAGAGCAGAGGAATGCACTTGCAAAGTGCCCATCAGCACTCTTTCTGAGGGGACATGAGGGAGGTCTCAGTCCTTCCCTTCTAGACAGCAACACATCAGGCTCCTTCCAGCTGCCCACATCCACCCTCCCACCAGCATGTCCCAGCGTGGCCTCAGTATCTAGGTGGCTTCTGCCTGGGGCACCTAGATATCACGCAGCTGCAATAGGAGATCTGTGTCCTTGTGGAGGGCAGCTTGCAGCCCAGCCAGACACCCCAGGGAAATGGCTGAATGTCCTAAGGATGGGGTGTCCTGACGAGAGAGCTGGCTCATTCCCAGCCCCCCACACTGCATTGCCCAAAGCCCCACAGGTGAGAGGGGCACTTGGGCACCTCACTGTCAAAGACACATCTACATGGCAGGAGCCGCTGGTGAGACAAACCTTGGTGAGGCTGGAAAGGTGATGCTGGTTCTGTCCTTAGGCTGAGGGGTGGATGAAGGCATTTGCTGAGTCCCTCCCAGAACTGCTCCTCTCTCACTGTCACTGTCTCAGTCCCCTGTGTAAAGCTGACAGATCCAATCCCATTTCACCCCATCCAAAGAGAATCAAACTGAAAGCACAGACTCATGACAGCTCCTTCCCTTTCATGTATCTGCTGCCTTGACCTTCCTTTTGGAAAGTCCCCTCCAGAAATGTCCTGGGAATGGGCTGAAGCTGTGCGCAGCCCTGACACACGCGGCACCCACTTGACGGGACCTGCCCTGCTAGGGGTCTCTCCTCCCACCCAGAGCTTCTGCCGGCAGTGCCATGGGGAGCTCCCTGGGCAGGCTGAGTGCTGACCCTCTCAGGTGGCAGGGTAACTGCCCCAGGCACACAGCACTCTTGGGTGCAGGGAAACTGCTCTGAATCACAGCCCTGGGCAGATGTGAGAGTACACCCTGGCTTCACCCCCCTGCAGTGTCCCTGGGAGAAGGTAGCAGGATGCCCTGTCCCTGTGACAGTGTGGCAGAGAATCCCTGCTCTGAAGCACCTCTCCCTCCTCTGCACTGGAAAGCCAGGAGAGCGATCCTTAAAAATCCAGTCATGGGTTTGGATGGGTTTAGAGACCTTTCCAGGAACCTCAGTAGTGTTGTCCTTCAGCCAAAGAGACTTACTGTGTCAGGGGCTGTGAAGATTTCTCCCACAAGCAGCTCTCCTCTGGCCTCCCACTCCACACTGCCTTCCACTTCTCTCTGCCTTGTCTCATCTCATGTCAGCAGCAGCAGGCAGTGCCCGGAGCCCTGCTGCTCTTTGCAGAGGAGCTGCTCCTGCACACAGCTGTCTCTGGGCAGTGCTGCCTGGTTGCCATGAGCTCCCTCCATCCCCAGCGCCCGGCCCCACTCAGGTACAGAGGCCCAGCTGAGCTCGTGAATTTCTCTGTCCCTTGTGCTCCCTCCTTCTGGGAAATGTTCACTGTAGTAAACCAAAATAATCACCTTTGCTCCCTCTCTAAATAATGCAGAGAGACCAGTCACAGCATTGTCCCTTGTTTCATCAGGGGATGGTTATCTATGAGAGGTGGAAACGTCCCACTTTGGAAATCCATATTCCCACATCTCAACTAGGCAGGACACCTAGAAGGGGTCAGGAAGGCAGTTCATTTTCCCATTCTTCAGGTCTTGATGCACATGAGTCAATCTGGGCATCTCATGCCCATTTAGAAGCCCTTGGGTTGCAGTGGGATTCAGCCAACTCCCGTGAACTCCACAGACACACAGGAGGTGGGATTCCCCTTGCCAAAACTGAAGTGGGCACAACATAGATCTCTGCACGCAAGCTCCTTGCCTAAACTCTGGTTATAATCCCTGGAGATGGAGGGTGGGGATCAGCTGCTCAACACACAAACACCTGGTGACATTGGAAGAGACAGAGGCGGTCAAAGGCATGTGCCAGAGTCTTCTTGCTCGGATGGAGCAACTGTGACACCCCCATCCTTCTAGAGAATGAGTTGGGGGCCAGGTGGAGAATTCCCTTGGCCATCTGAAATGATGCTAGATGCCTCCTACTACTAGAGCTCCACTCACTATAAAGCTGAGACATAGGAAGATTCTAATGTTACAAACAGCTAATGCAATTCAGGGCAGACACTTGATTTAATGACTTAGAAAGAGGCCTGCAGGGCCATGTCGGATGCCTGGGGTGTCCAGCACATCCACATGTCTCTAGTAGTTCCAGCATGGGACCTACAGGAAGCCATGCCTTTTAGGAGTGCTTGCTGGGCAAGTGCCCCAGGGCATCTTGGGTTTCCTACCTGTGCCCAAACAAATGAATCCCACCACTGCCTTTAGGCACTCTCTGCACTGTCTACATCCAAGCATGCTGCACAAATGGGAAGCACATCACACCAAGGGCTCCACTCTAGTCTCTGCACTTTCAAATCCTTCTAGCTCTCCTCCTCCCGAACCCCTTCTCACCCCCCAGTATGATATGAACAGGGACTGTGTTAATGATGTCCTCAAGGTGGCTGGATCACAGAACCAGGGACTTCTTCAGTGGCACCTTCTCCTGCCTGCAGATTGGTTGACCTCTGTCACAGGCCCCAAGGTGCTGCAGAGTCAGCTCAGGCAGCAAACCCCTCTCCTGCCACAGCTGCACAGCCCAGCTCTGTTTCTCGCTGGTCTTGGGCGCTGCAGTTTTTGCTCTCTTAGTGGGAACCTCCTTTCACCATTACATTGCCACCTGCTATCTATGCCAGAATGTCACCACTTGCAATCAAAGCCTTTGCATCCATATGGTCCTTGGTAACATGTTTCCTTGTGACAGATCTTCAGCCAGTGGCACAGCTGATGCTCTGCCGCCCAAATGTATGCAAGCATATGCAGCCTGGGGTGCAGCCAGGAGCAGATGGAGATGCACAAGCTGTCAGAGGAGTGCCACATGGTTGGAATAACTGAGATGTGGTGGGATCACTTGCATGACTGCAGTCCTTCAAAGGCAGGGTGCAAGTTCTTCAGGAGAGACCACCAGGGAAGATGAGGAGGGGAATAACTTGTGTGTGAAGGGGTGGCTTGGATGTACGGAGCTCTTCTGTGGGATGGATAAAGGGAGGCAGCTCTGAAGGGCAGAGGAGCACAGGAAAGACAGCAGGTCATTCAGCACTTTTCAAGCGCAAGCATGCTCCCTACAAACAGTTTGTAAAATTAGTAGCCATCTCTGGACCCCAGCTTGGCTAAACAGGGAGCTCCCACGTGAGCTCCAGGGCAATAAGGCAGCATATGGAAAGGAGGAAAAGGAAGAGGCTGCAAAGGAGGAATTTAGAAATATTGTCCAGCAAAGTAGGGGTGGTGTTAAGGAAGCCAAAGCTCCTCTGCGATAGAGACACTTGCAGGGGATGTCAAGGACAGGAAAACGAGCTGCTGCTGCTTCAGTAACAGTAAAGGAATAAACAAGGAATATGTGGGGTCACTGCTGAACTGGGGCAGGGAGTCTAGTAAAAGCAGATGTAGATATGTCTGGGGAAGTCAAGTCCTTCCTGGCTTCAGTCTTCACCAACAAGGTCTCCTGAACTGTTGTGCCTAGAGTCAGGACTCCTGAGGAGAAAAACAACCCACAGTGCCCAAGTCTTGAGTGAAGAATGACTTGCAAGAACTCAACCCCTACAAGTCTATGGGATTGGATGGCTGGCATCCATGGATGCTGAGAGAGCTGGATGCTCTGACAGCAAGGCTGCTCTCTATCATCTTGAAAGACTATGGAGATCAGGGGCGGCAGGCGGTGGTCCCAGTGACCAAAAGAAGGAATATGATGTGCCCATCTTCAAAAAAAGGCGCCCAGGACAGACCAGGGATCTGCAGGCCATTCAGCCTCACATTGGTGAGGGGTTTGTCATGGAACCAATCCCCTCAGATCACATTTCTGGGCACGTGAGGGAGAAGGTGTCTGGGAACAGTCAGCATGGCGTTACCCAAGGTGAATCATTCCTGACCCACCTGATTGCCTTCTGTGATAAAAGACCAGTACTTGTGGAGGAGAGGAGAGTAGTGGATGTCCAGTAGACATCCAGATGGGCAAAAAGGTGTTTTGATGATCGAGATCAGAGGGTTTTCATGAATGGGTCATGCTTTACCAGGAAGCCAGGTAAAGGTGGGTTATGCAGGTGTCTATAGTCCACATCCTGTCCTGTTTGAGAGGTTCATCAGTGACCTGCAGAATGGAAATCCCATTACATTTGTAGATGACACCTAATTGGGTGGAACAGTCATAAGCTCAAGGGCTGCCATTCAGAAGGACCTCAGCAGGCAGTAAGAATGGTCTGTCAGGAACTTTGTGAAGGTCAACAAGGACAAATGCCAGGTCCTGCACCTGGGATAGAGCAACACCCTGCAGTGATACAGGTTGGGGATTGCCCAGCTGGGCAGCTGCTCTGCAGAAAAAGGACCTGGGAGGCTTTTTGGGCAGGGAGCTGAACGTCAGCCAGCAGCATTCCCTGGCAGCAAAGGAGGCCACAGTGTCCTCGGCTGCATAGCCAGGAGATCAAAGGAGGTGATTATCCCCCTCTACTCAGCATTGTTAGAGCCCATCTAGATACCACCTCCAGTCGAGCCCCCTGTAGAAGAATGCTGTTCTTGGAGTGAGTTCAGTGGCAGGCCTCCAAGGTGGTTGGGGGCTGGAGCACTTGCCCGGTGAGGAGAGGCTGAGGGAATGGGCCTTTTTCAGCCCAGAAAAGGGAAGGTTTTGGGAAAAACTCGTAGCAGCTTCCCAGCTCAAGGTTGCCACTGATAATGAACCAGATTTTTACAGGAATTCATGGCAGGAGAATGAGAGGCAACGGCTATAAGCTGAAACAAGTGCAATCAAAACTGCATATGAGGAAGAAAAATCAATGAGGATCCTGAAGCATTTGAAGTGCGATCCAGAGGAGTTATGGACTCTCTCTTCTTGGAGGCTTCCAGGACACAGCTGGACAAAGCACTCAAGAACTTGGTGTGAATTCAGTGTTGATACCTATGTGAGCAGGAGGGTGGACTCGAGACCGCCCAAGGTCCCTTCCAGCCTGAATGATTTGGTGATTTTGTCCTCTCTGGCGATAGACACTGCAATTCTTGCAGGCAAGAAGTCCTTTGCTGCATGTGGGTTAGCACCTGACATGGCCTCCCCAGAGCCAGCCCCTCCTAGTGGTGTGAGGTTGCCTCTTGGGCCTGAAAGGTTTTCAGTTCAAGGGTTCATTATGAGTGACTGCTTGTCCAGAGTGAGTCCTCTTCACAGCCTACAACACCTGTACGTTACAACACGATTCCAAATGAGTGTGACAAATGCAGAAAGTCATGGCATGAGGGTGATTGCACTCTAACATCCATGAGGTCCTTTGCTGATCCAAGAATATCCAGAAGGATTGGAAGAGCCTTAAACCTCCTAGGCACACACAGGTAATGTTGACTTTGTCCCTCTGGGAGGTGAGGGAGCTGGGTTTGTTCAGCCTGGAGAAGAGAAGGATTTGGGGACACTTAATAGCAGCCTCCCCATGCCCACTAGGATGTCACCAAGGAGATGGAGCCAGACTCTTCACTGCTGTGCATGATGCAAGGGTGAAGGCCAATGGGCATTAGCTGAAAGAAGAGAGGTTCAGGCTGGGTGTAAGGAGAAACTTTTGCCCCATCCAGAGAGTCAAGCACTGGGGCAGGTTGCCCAGAGAGGCTGTGCTATCTCCATCCTCAGAGGTTTTCAAGACCGAAATGAGTTAAGCCCTGAGAAATCTGGACCTGTTAGCTGACCCTGCTGTGGGAAGGAGTTTGGGCCAGAGACATCCTGGGGTTCCTTCCAGATGGAATGATTCTGCATTTCCTTCCACCTGGAGTCTTCCCTTGATCTTGGGAAAACATTCAGCTTGCTTGTGATCATGGAAGCAGATCTCACAAAAGTGTGATCAGATCAACTGCATGTTCCTTCTTCTGCTCCAGAGTAGTTCAAATTCAGGACTGCTTGGCAGCTACCCTCAAATAGCCTCTTTTTTTTTCCTTCTTCACTTTTTATTGCATTTTTCCCTCTTTTCCATATTCCAAGTTGTTTTCTTTTACCAACCTGATACCCTCCCATGAAGTCAGCCAACCCCTGTTTAGCCTTTCCCCCTTGACCCTGGATTTGCTTTCTTCATACATTCACTTGGCTTTTCTGAGATGCTTGCCATGGTGATGCCTACCTTTGTCAGCAGTCCCTTTAAACGACTACCTCCTTTTATTATGTGTAGTGTCCTGCATGTCCTCCTGCTGTTATCCTGTCAGAGGCACTGCAAGGCAGGATGAGCCATCTGCACACACTCATTTACAGCTGACAGAAGGGAGCTTTAGTCCAGAGTGGCCTTGAGAAACTTGGGGATTTGGCCAACAGAAAGCTCATGCTATTGTATAAGGAGCACTGGTAGGTCCTGCATCTGGTGGCAGAACAGTCCATGCATCAGGATAGGCTGGCACCTGACCGTCAGAGGAGTGACCCTGAGGAGAAGGGCCTGGACATTACAAGGGATGCCATATGAGCCAGTGGTGCACGCTCACTGCAAATGAGGCCAGCTGCATATGAGGCTACTTCAGGAAGAGTGTGGCCACCAGACAAGTGGAATTATTATCCGCCTCGACTCAGCCCTGATGTGGCCGCATCTGGAATCTTGTGTCCCAGTGTGGGCTGCCTAGTGCTGGAGGAATGGGGAGCAACTGGAGAAGGTCCAGAGGAGTCTTCCAAGATGGGGCTGGGAGCCTGAAGGGGAGGCTGAGGGACCTGGGCTTCTTCAGCCTGGTGAAATGGAGGCAAAGGGCAGTACAGTAGTGGCCTCTGAGTACTGGAAGAGATCATGGATCTTTTCTTGGTAGTGGGAAACAGCATGAGAAGGGGAAACCAGGCTAAAACGGCAACTCACAACTCAGCTCCATGGCAATAAGGCAGCATACAAGAAGCAGAAGTAGGGAGAGGCTAAAAAGGAGGAATTCAAAAATACTTTCCAATAAAACACGGATGGTGTTAGGGAAGCCAAAGCTCTCAGAGGGTACACACTGGCAGGGGACATCAAAGGCATGAAGAAGAACTGCTACTGCTTCAGGAACGGTGAAGAATAAAAAGGAAAATGTTGGCTCTTTGCTGAAGGGGGCAGAGAATCTAGTAAGAGCAGATGTAGGGAGGTCTGAGGAGCTCAGTGCCTTTTTGGCTTCCGACTTCTCCAGCAAGGCCTCCCGGGCTGTTGTGCCTCAAGTCAGGGCTCCAGGCAAGAAAAGCAACCAACAGTGGATGAGGGCTGAGTGAGGGATGACTTGCAAGAACTCCACCCCTACAAGTCAGTGGGATTGGAACGGCTGCATCCAAGGACATTGAGAGAGCTGCCTGCTGTCATAGCAAGGCCGCCCTCTGTCATCCTTGAGAGGTCATGGAGATGGGGTGAGGTCCCAATAAATGCAGAAAAGCAAAAGTTACATCCATCTTCAAGAAGGGCTCTGAGGGCAACCCAGGGAATGACAGGCCGTTCAGCCTCAACTGGTCGAGGAGTGTGTCATGGAGTGAGTCCACTCATTTCTGGGCACATGAGGGAGAAGAAGGTGATAGGGAAGAGTCAGCATGGATTGACCCAGGGTAAACTGTGCCTCACCAGCCTGATTGGCTTCTAGGATCACATAGCTCTATTTGTGTTTGGAGAGCAGAAAATGTCTTTCAACTTGATTTGAGCAAGGGGTTTGACACTGTCTCCCACAATATCCTTGTGGAATACAATTTAGAAATTTACCACCTAGATGGGTGCACAACCAGATGACTTGAATAGTGACATGGAAGAGGCAATACTCATTATGCTCGTTGAGGACAAAAAAACTGCAGGGGGCCCTAGCCATATGCTTGAGGGCTGCTATTCAGAGGGCCCTAGACAGGCAGGAGGAATGGGCTGTCAATACCTGTAGTCCAGGGCATGAGCCACCTCCTCTGCAGCCAGACCTCTGCCAGAGGAGAGGGGCATCTCTCCTGCCACAGGCCCATTTCATGATGCCTGACAAGGGGTCTGAGAGCGACTGCCCTGCAATGTCGTTGTCTGTGAGGCGGCATGCCCAGCTGGGTAAGATGAAGGCTTTCCCAAGCCCCCTCTCTCTCTCTCTCCTTGCCTCCTTCAGCACCAGGATCATGGTGTTGCTCCTTGTTTCCCCTCCTGTCCATGCTGCTCCTCTTCTTGCTCTTGGCACAACTTCTTCGCATAGCTGCCAGATGGGATGAGAAGTCTAATGCTTTCCTGTATGTGAAAATTTCAGACAAGGAGGAACTGATCAGGGATGGGATAGTAAGCGTCACCCTTCTCTACTGTGACCATGAAGATATGGATTTCCAGATCCTGAGGAGAGTGAGGAAGGACAGTAGCAGAATACAGACCCTGGACTTCAGAGGAGCAGACTTTCGCCTCTTCAGGGGACTGCTGGGGGAACTCATGGGAGGCAGCTGTCAAGGGCCAGGAGCTCAGGAAAGCCAGCAGGTCTTTAAGGGCAGCACCTGCCAAGCACAAGGATGGGCCATCCCTGTTCTCAGTAAAACTATCAGATTTCTCAGGGGACCAACTTGGATAAACAGGGAGCTCACACATTAGCTCCAGGGTGATAGGGCAGCATACAGAAGGGCAAGAAGGGAGAGGCCAAGGAGGCATCTGGAAATATTGTCCAGGGTCATAGGTTTGGTGTTAGGGAAGAAAAAGCTCCCCTAGCACTGACACTTGCAGGGGATATCAAGGGCATGAAGATGAGCTGCTACTGCTTCTGTAAGAATCAAAGAATAGAAAGGAAAATGCGGCCTCACTGCTACATGGGACAGGGAATCTTGTAGCAGCAGGTGCAGATAGGTCTGAGCAACTCAACCCCTTAGTAGCATCGGTTTCCACGAGCAAGGTCTCCCGGAGTGTTGTGCCTTGAGTGGGGACTCCAGAGGAGAAAAGCAGCCACCAGTGGATGAGAGTTGTGAGGGATTACTTGTGAGAACTCAGATGATACAAGTCAATGAGGATGGATGGACTGCGGCTGAGGATGCGGTGAGAGCTGACTGCTGACCCTGCAAGGCCACTCGCTATCATCTTTGAAAGGTTGTGGAGATGGGGTGAAGTCCCAATGACTGCAGAAAGGCAATTGTTGCATCCATCTTCCAAAAAGGCCACAAGGGCAACCTGGGGAGCTGCAGGCAGTTCAGTCACACTTTGGTTAGCAGTGAGTAATGCAGCGAATCCTCTCAGATCATATCTCTGGGCACATGAAAGTGAAGAAGGTGCCTGGGAATAGTTAGCATCGATTTACCCAGAGTATATTGTGGCTTGCCAACCTGATTGTGTGCTATGAATAAATAACTCTATTTGTGGATGGAGAACACGTTAGAACATTTCAGTCTAGAAGAGTAGACAACCAGATGGGTAAAAAGCTGCTTGGAGTACCAGAGGCTCAGAGGGCAGTGGTGAATGGGTAGTATTCTTCCTGGAGGCCAGGGAGAAGTGGAGCACCACCGATCTCTCCAGGAACTTGTCCTGTTTATCATCTGTATAAGTTACATGGAGGAGGCAACACTCATTGTGCTTGTAGAAGATGCCTAACTGGAGGTGGGGGGCAGGGGGGAGGGGGCGCTCATCATGCCTGTAGATGAGGGCTGCCATTCAGAAGGACCTAGAGAGGCAGAAGGAATGGGCTGTCAGGAACCTCATGGAATTCAGCAAGGACAAATGACAGGGCTTGCACCTGCGATAAACCAACACCCCACTGTGTCACAGGCTGGGGCCTGAGGGCCTGGGGAACAGCTCTGTGGAAAAGGACACGAGGGTGTTGGGGGACAGGAGGCAAAACATGAGCCAGCAGCATTCCCTGGCAGCATAGAAGGCCAGTAGCATCATGGGCTGTATGAGCAAGAGCACAGGCAGGAGGTTGAGGGAAATGGTGATCGCCTTCTAGTCAGTATTCATTAGACACCATCTAGAACCCTGCATCCAGGTTTGGGTTCCCAGAACAAGACAGAGGTTGATAACTGGGAGCGACTTTGGCCGAGGGCCCTGCCCTCACAGTGGTCAGGGAGCTGCAGCACCTGCTTTGTGAGGAAGTATTGGAACTTGTTGCCCAGACAGCGCTGTGCAGTCTCCTCCTTTGGAGGTTGCCAAGACCAGACTGGATGAAGCCCAGAGCAACCTGCTCTGACACCAGAGATGACCCTGCTGGTAGCAAGGAGATTGGACTGGAGACCCCCTGAGGTCCCTTCCACTCTGAAGGAGTCCATGGTTCTTCCCACTCTCAATCTTCTCTTGTGGATGTCAGGGAAAGCTTGCAGGTGCCCTGTGACAGTGGAAGCAGGCCAGCTTTCTTGTCTTCCTCCAGTCAGAATTATTCAGATGCAGGGCCTCTTGGCAGGAATCCCCAAGAGAGCCCTGATCAATCCTTGGCTTCACTTTTAATTTCCTTGGTTTTTTCTTCCACCCCTCCTAAGTCTGTCTCTTTTACCACCCTGATCCTATCCCATACAGCCCACCCCACCCCTGCTCACCCTTACCTCATTGGCAGTGTTTGTTTGTTGTTGCTGTTATTGTTTTGTTTTGTTTTGACACAGAGGAGCTTCAGGCCTGAAGAAACTTGAGAAATTCAGGTGATTTGGACAACAAATACCTCATGAAGATTTACAAGAGAAGTATTAACTCCTGTGACCAAGTGGGAATGCTCCTGTCCATAGGGAGAGGTTGAGGGACCTGGGGTTTTTTATCCCACTTAAGTGGAGGCAAAGGGCAGTAGAATAGGAGCCTGTGACTGCTTGAAGGGTGGTTTCAGAAAGATACCATTTGGCTATGACTGTGGGAAAGATCCACAAACTGCCTCTTGAGAGGTTCAGAATGGACTTCAGATCAAAAGAATGTCACTCCTAGGGTAGTGCTGAGGTGCAACAGGTCACCCAGAGGGAGTCTGTGATCAGCCCCTGCCTTTCTGTTTCAAGGAAAAGCAAGGGAGGACAGGCAGACCTCAGGAGAGGTGGGGAGATCGCAGGGTGAGAGCAAGGTGGGGAAGCAGCTTGGGTGTGTACAGTGTGCAGGGAAAGAGGCACAGGCGTGGGAAAGCATAGGACAGCCTGTGGTGGAGATGGCCAAGGGCACTGCCAAGGCTGAAAACTCCCAACATGGCTAAGTTTTTGTCCTTTTGTCTATGGCTGGTGTCTCTGACACAGAGGCCCATGAGAAGATGCTGTTTCCTTAAAGCACTGTGGCCTTGCTGCCTGCTTATCCCTTGGGAGCCCAGGAGGTGCCATATCATGGTCCTGCACTTAGCGTTGTGCACTCCTACCTGTGCACTGCCCCCAGGAAGAGACCTGAGCAATTCGTGATGGAAAGCATCACCCTTCCCAGGGGCTGGCTGTCAGTGCCTGGTCACTCTGCTTGATAACACACATCAAGGTTGACTTGGCATCACAGCCACCTGCACATTGCCTTTGCCTACCTGCAATCAGGGCCTCCAACTTTCTCCTCTAATCAGCCCCTGGGGAGACTTTGTTGGTAATGGCCCTCAGTGGGACCCGTTAACGCTCCAAGAAACTTGGGATTTGCTTCTGACATTAAGTTTTGAGAAGTTGCTTCAGCCTCCTCTCAGTATCTGAAGTTCATGGGCTCAACCCCAAATACACCCAAGGGGTCATTGAAATACAAAAATCCCTAAGGAGCCATGCCTCTTTCCATAATTTTCTTCTTTGTCAATTCTTGTGTGGTTAATTGAAAAGTTTGCAGCAGTGAATTGAAAATAGGCAGATTTCAATAAGCACCTGAAAAGAAAGATCTCTGCTTCTCAAGCTTTCTTCATTCTTCAGTTTTCAGAATAAGTCACACCCACATTCCCCAATTCATACTGATCCACGGTGTCTCATAACAAAGTATGGACATGTAGGCAAAGCAGTAATTTTGACAGGAGACCTGTATGGAGAACCTTCCTCCCCAGCTCCCCAGCCCTGCCATTTCCCTCATCAGCCACTGGGGACTTCACATCACTCTTGTGAAAAATCCAACCTTTTGCCACTCAAGGCTGTAGCTGAATGTTACAGCTCATGTGCACCAATTCCCACCTGCTTTCTTTAGAGAACTAGCTGCAAGCAGGCACAGAAGGTTTTTTTCTTAATAGCAAACAAAGAAAAATAAAATTTGGAACAGTTTATAAATATTAAAGAAACTCCTCAACTGTATGGTAGAGTCCAAGCTGCCTCCAGTGAGGTCCACTGCCCACAAGGCATAACCTGCCTTGAAATGTTTTCGACAGATAGATAGGAAAGGATAGACAAGAAACACAACGAAGGAGCTGGCTAAAGAGACAAGGAGACTGCTGAAAGACGAGGCAAGTTTCAGACTCCCAGCAGCTCAGAGCAGCAACTGGAGAGTTGAGGGGTACCTGAATGACAAAGAATAAAGGGAGGAGGAAAACTGGGAAACTATGGAAAGAGCACATGCCCAGAGATGCAAAGATGCCTTTAGAAATGACCAATTTAATCAGGACATGTGGAAATATGTGAGAGATCACTGAGATTTTATCCACAGCCTAAAAGACAGAGCAGTGGAAACACAAGGTCAAAGGCAGATGGATATTTCTTCTCCCCAGATTAATACCCCTCCTGAAGATATCTACTCTTTAATCATGTTCTTTGAAGTAGACTAAAATAATCACCAATGGTCCTTCTCTATGCACTGAAGGAAGACTGATTCCAGCATTACAGATTGTCGCATCAGAGGCTTGTTATGTGCAAGAGGTGGAAATGTCCGGCTCTGGAAGCCCCTATTCCCATCTCTTTAGGCAGGACACACAGAACGGGGCAAGAAGGGAGCTCATTGACAACAAGGAGGAGGCTGATCTCACCCCAGGCCAGACCCCGTCAGTGCAGATGTCTCTGTCAAATCCAGGTCTCTGGAATTCCCTTTCTTGTCCAAAGAGGGAACTAAGTTGTCTCAATGGAGTTGTTTTGAGATACCTTTCCTAATGACAAGCTCAGGTCCTGCAGGAGCCACCTCCAAAATTTCCAGCACCACATGGCAACACAGCTACCCCAGGGCATCTCAGGCAGCAGTAGCCTCTCTCTGTGGTCAGATGAATCAAGCCCCAAAAGGAGATCCTAGTCAAAAGTTGAGATCTTCTCAAAAAATAACTCACTGCGATAATAGACAAGAAATGCTCGTTTCCAAAACTTCACACTATTTTTACCATTGCCACATATTTTTTTCTTTCTTATGAATTGGCAACACCATGTTCATGCACTACAGGAATTAGCCTGTCTATGTGAGTGAATATATATATATGTATATACAGACATTATTCATCAAAATACATTTTTTACCAGCACTCAGAATGGAGAAACTTTGTTCTCAGCAACTACTTTATTTTAACTGTCATGTTTCAGCTCTCTTCTTCTGCCTCTCCATCCTTTCTTCTTCCTCTCACTATTCTGTCTTTACAGAGCCCTCCAGGGAAAGATTTACTGAATCACAGCACTTAGGGTGGACGACACTTCTGGACATCACCTAGTCCCAGCCGCCCTGGTCAATGCAGAGGGAACTAGATGAGGTTGCCCAGGGCCTCCCCCCACTTATGCATTGGCCACAAGGGTGCTCAGAGTGCGCTCCATCCACTGTGCAGGCCATTCATCAAGGTGTTAAAGAGTCCTGCCCCACATGTTGATCACTGAGGGATGTCACTAGTAACCGGCTGCCACTTGGAACTTGTACCACTGATGACAGCGTTTCAGCCTGATGGTCCATCCAATCTTCCACCTGCCTTCTGGTCCATTGATCAGGGTAGAGCTCAACAATTTGGCTCCAAGGAGACTCGGGGGGACCGTGCAAAAGGCCTGGCTAAAGTGAAGGTTCACAAAATCCCCTGCTTTCCCCTTGTGCACACAGGCATTCATCCTATGGCAGAAGGCAATCACATTGGTCAGGCATGGTTTCCATTTCCCCTTGGTCAACACATGCTGCCTCTTCCAGTCCTTGTCCTTCCTATGCTTGGAGATGGTTTCCAGGAGGATTTGCTGCATCACCTTCCCAGGGACTGAGAGGAAGAGGACCAGCCTGTCGTTCCCCAGACCCTCCCTCTTGCCCTTCTGCAAAATGGGTGTGATGTCTGCCTTTTCCCAGGCATCAGGAACCTCCCTGATTACCATGACATTTCATAGACAATTGGGAGCAGCATTGCAGTGACTCCAGCCACCTCTCCCTGCACCCTGGGGTGCTTCCCATCTGGTCCCATGGACTTGTGTGTGCCCACTGGGCAAACGTCCTCCCCAGATGCATCATCCTCTACCAGGGGTGAGGCTTTGCTAACACAGATGCTGCCAAAGGACTCGGGGGCCAGGGAGGCCTGGCAGCAGACAAGACCAGGAAAAGACAAGGGAAAAGAGGCAATGACCTCCTCAGCCTTTCCCCTGCCTTTGTCACTACGTCCCCTGCCCCACTGAGCAGGGACATCACATTTTCCTTGCATGGCTGCCTTGTGCTGCCGACATCCTTGCAGAAGCCCTTCAGGTTATCCTCCCCATCCCTTCCTAGCTCCAGCTCCAGCTCCAGCTCCAGCTGAGCTTTGGCTTGCCTAATTCCATCCCAAACAAGATGAAGCCCTCTCTTCTGTACTCCAGGGAGGTGACTCTGTTATTCCTCTTACCTGTCCACCATCTCACGGACACTGCAGTGACAGACAATCTCCACATTCACATCCCCATCCAGCCTGAGCTTCAGGCAAGAAACCAAGGGGAGGATGGCACCATCTACTTAGAGGCACAAACTACAGAGGTACAGAAATCACACCTCAGAAAAGCCTGTTGTTCTCCCCTCACCACTGAGGGGATCCAGGCAATGGACTTTCAGGTGGTTAAAGGTGGATGCAAAGAATTTCCATTGTAATGTAGCTATGCCTGAGGCAGTGCCTCCTAGGCTGCCCTTACAGTCAACAGGGAGGAGGAGGTGTTCACCTGCCTTCTTTTAGGTGGTCTCATAAAGCACGAAGGACTCCTGTCCCAGAAACATTTGCTCTGTGCTTGAAAAGGGGCCTGAGATCATAGGTGTTCAGGATAATTCAGGTTGAAGGGATCACAGGAAGTCTGTAGTGCAACCTGCTGCTCAAAACAGATTCAGACAGAAATGTCAGAAAGCAAAAAAATGCTCCTGCCAAAGGATTTCCTTTTTCTCCTCCTAAGAATGAAATCCTCTGCTCTCCACAGAGAAGAAGCTGGGACACAAACTTTGCCACTAACATGGAGCCAGAGAAGCTCCCTAGTCCCTTACAGACAGAAGCTGGTGCAAAGGCCACCACCCCAATGGCACCAGACCCCCAGGCATGCCTGCCTTCTTGCTGGGCACCCTCCAGGCCCACGCAGGAGGTCTGTGGGGAACAGAGTGGGGTCTGCAGCCTGCAGCCCTGGCCACCCAGCAGGTGTGGTGGGAACCTGCTCCTCTAGATGAGACTGGGCTCTCCTGCATTTCCCCAGGGTGAAGCCTGCGTCCCCTCTGGCTGGGAATACAGCCCAGCAGGGAGGACCAACATTGGAAACACAATCTCTGTTTCAGGGTGTGAAGAGAGAGGGGAGGGCAGAGGGGGATCTGCTCATGCCCTGGGCAGTGGTTCCCTCCCTGCAGCCAGTACAGCCCTGCTGATGCCCTGTAACCTGTGAGCCCAGGAGATGGGACTCCGATCTGCTCTGGCTCTAAAGATTTCTCAGCCCTTAAGACCCAGGATGCAAAGCACCATTCTGGGGACACCTCAGCAGTCAAAGGGCCTGAATGCCTGGCGTGTTACTAAGAACTTCTCTGTAGTATCCCGGCACTGGTTTGACTCCTGTTGCCCATGGAGCAGAGACTCCTTTTGAGGATGAACTTGCTCACTGTGTGACTCTGAGGACAGGCTTGACCAGGCAGTCCAAATGCCAGCAAGGCCTCAACCCCACAACACTGTCCCCTGCCCCTCACTCTGCCTTCCAGCCCCTTCCTCCTAGAGGACTTGGGTTGGGAGGGAGCACCAGAGATCTCCAGGACCACGATCTGCTCTGAGGTGGGCTAACTTGACAGTTAGATCAGGTTGCTAGGTGCTTTCTCCAGGAGAATTTTGAAAAAATCTCCTGTCCCCTGCCCCAGTGCTGCTCAACTACCATGGTTATTTCTTTGTTTTTTTGTTAAACTCATTTGAAATTTCCCTTACTGCATCTTCTGCTTGTTGTCTCTTGTCCTTTCCTCCCCTTGGCCCCCAGACAGACCATCCCACCAACTTTGACTGAGGACAATCACAGCCTCATCTCCAAGCACAGCCTTCCTGGGATCTCCTGGGACCACATAGGCAGGCCAAGATGGCCATCTCCAAGCACAGCTATGCGCTGCAGGTCCCTATGTAGTCTCAGAGGAGAGTGTATGGAGGCATAACATGACCCAGGCAGAGCCTGTGGGCTGACACGAGGGCAGAACTGGGAGCATCAGGGGTGAGAAGACCTCCAGCAGCTCCTCTCCACACCTGGGCAGGGAGTGATGCACTCGACAGTGCTCCTGAGAGAGGACAGTGACACAGGACGGGGGTCTCTGTGATCTGCAGTGCTGGTCACTGACCATCTGTGCTGGATCTGGGAGTCCTGGCAGGTGGTGCTGGTGGCTGCAGCCCTAGAGAAAACTCCTATCCTGCTAACAGCAGTGAGTCCCCTCCGTGGCTGTTCGGAGCTTCTGGAGTGTCGTGGCTCCCATCAGCACCTCATGCCTTCACTGGCCCAGCCCTGCTGCCCTGCATGTGTCCCCATGGCCCCACAGTGCAGGCACTGCACAGGACAGGGTGCATTCTAGGGTGGGGAAATATCCCACCATCATGGTCCCCATGACAGCCCTTGGTGCCCCGTCCCCTTTCGCCCTCCTGCCTGGCAGCCTCCCACCAGTCCCCAGCCCCTGCTCAGCCCTGATCCTGTCCCCTTGGGATTAGCAGAAGGCCATGCTCTGGGGTCTGCTGAGGTCTGAGCCCACAGAGAGGCCAGGCACGGCTGGCCATTTCCTGCTGCTCAGGCCAGCAGGCAAACAGAGCTGGTCACATACAAAGATCACCCCTCACCAGGACCACGGGGAATGGCTGGTGCTGGAAATAGCGGGTATGAGAGGCTGGGTGTGTGAGGAGTTTCCTGGGACAGTTTCACCTCCTTGTTCATGCAGTGACAGGCTGGGCTGGATCTGTATTCTGACAGACCCTGTTTGAGGGCCCCCATGGGAGGAGGATGGTCTACAGGTCCAGGAGATGGCCCCAGGACCTCCCCTGCATGCTTGCTGCCAGCCCTGCAGAGGAGCCAGAAGAGGGCTCATCCTCCCAGGGATTACAGCTGGACATCCAGTCCTGCAGCTGGGCATGGAGCCTTGTTTGGGGGTAACTTTTGGGGTAACAATCAGCATACGGGGTGGGGGACATTGTCTCAAGGAAATGTGCTGGGGACAGGGCGTGACAGAGAGCAGCTTTGGAGGAAGAGTAATCCTTCAAGCACTGCACTGGGTAGAACCTACTTTATTACAGAGATACTGTGATGGAGTCAGCTCTGAACCAGTGCTGGACACAACTTTATATGGGCACCAGGTGAGACAGAGCAGTCTCAGTAAAGGTGGAATGAATCCAAGCATTTCTGTAGCAACATGGTGACAAATAATAATAACAACAACAATAATAGAAATAATAAAGATAAAGTGAATAAAGAAAGCTCAGTCCTGGTATGGGACACAGTGGGAGTCATTTGTGGAGAACAATGGCAATGTTACCAGTGCTGAAAAAAGTCTATGAAATCACTTTCCTCAGGGCATCTTTGAGCTCCTTGTTCCTCATGCTGTAGATGAGGGGGTTCAATGTTGGAGGCACCACCGAGTACAGGACAGCCACCACCATATCCAGAGCTGGGAAGGACAGGGAGGGGGGCTTCAGGTAGGCAAACATGTCAGTGCTGACAAACAGGGAGACCACAACCAGGTGAGGGATGCACATGGAAAAGGCTTTGTGTCGTCCCTGCTCAGAGGGGATCCTCAGCACAGCAGTGAAGATCTGCACATAGGACAGCACAATGAAAACAAAGCACCCAAAGCCTAAAAAGGCACTAACCGCAAGAAGCCCAGCTTTCCTGAGGTAGGAGTCTGAGCAGGAGAGTTTGAGGATCTGGGGAACTTCACAGAAGAACTGGTCCACTGTGTTGCCTTGGCAGAGTGGTATGGAAAATGTGTTAGCAGTGTGCAGGAGAGCATGGAGAAAACTAGTGCCCCAGGCAGCTGCTGCCATTTTGACACAAGCTCTGCTGCCCATGAGGGTCCCATAGTGCAGGGGTCTGCAGATGGCAACAAAGCGGTCATAGGCCATGACTGTGAGAAGAGAATACTCTCCTCCTAACAAGAGGGCAAACAGAAAGACCTGTGCAGCAGATCCTGAGTAGGAAATGGCCCTGGTGTCCCACAGGGAATTGGCCATGGATTTGGGGAGAGTGGCGGAGAGAGTGCCAAGGTCGAGGAGGGAGAGGTTGAGGAGGAAGAAGTACATGGGGGTGTGCAGGCGGTTGTTGCAGACTATGGCTGTGATGATGAGGCTGTTGCCCAGGAGGGCAGCCAGGTAGATGCCCAGGAAGAGCGAGAAGTGCAAGAGCTGCAGCTCCCGTGTGTCCGCAAATGCCAGGAGGAGGAACTCATTGAGGGAGCTGCTGTTGGACATTTTTCTATCTCCAGGCATGGGGAACTATGCAAAGAAGAAAAGACATTGAGAAGTTAGGAGAGACTTTTCAAGCAAAGAAACCCCCAAATGTTGCAGTCCTCATTCAAGCCCCCACATTGCCTCTCTCTTTCCTGAGAGGAGTTTTGTGCAGCTCCCGTGCTGGAGCTCTGCTTTGCACTGGCTGAGTGTGCTGTGAGGAGCAGAGATCCCATGGGCTGAACAGGATTCAATCCTTCTGTAAAGCTGTGGGCACAGAATGGGGATGATTAGTTCTGACAGTCAAATTTTGGTCAGGTGAAATCCACTCATCGTGTAGAAGGGCTTTTCAGCATCTTCACTGTGAATTCTAAAGAATGAGGTTTGAGGAAGAGAGTTTCAGGGACTTTTTATTTTCTTTCAGATGGTCTTTTTACCGCTGGGGAGTTTTTCTCAAAGGTAGAAATCCTTGGCATTTCCACTATGAGTCCTGAGAAAAAAAGATGCACTGTCCCTTGTTGCAGAGTGAGGACAGCTAGTCTGTCTAAGAGTCTCATTCCCAGCTGGCCAGTGCTTCCACCTCTTTGAGGTGGAGGATGATCACACTCACATGTTGCCCTAGAAAGAAACCAGCCCCTGCTGAGAGCACACGAGTCCAGTTTCAAAGTGCACAGCTCCAAACTTCTCACTCTTTCTCCGGGCACCTGAGGGAGCTCTCCACACTCCCCTTCTAGCCAAGGACACACAGGACTCTTTTCAGCTGCCTCCCACCGCCATCTCCATACTCTCAGCATCTCTGCACCTTCCTTATTTGTCTCTCAGATATCACAGAGGTGCTATGAGACAGCTGTGCCTTTCTAGAGGGCAGCACGCAGGCTGCCAGGACACTATAAGGAAACGGTCAAAGGACTGTTAGGACTGGAGATGGGCTCTCCCTAAGGGAGAGTCAGCTCATTTCCCGGCCCCACTGACTGCATTTTCTGGAGCTCCAGAAGTCAGAAGGGGGCTGGGACAACCGCATTCCCATGCAGACCCCTCTGTTCCACAACTCGCAGCATCAATGTCTGACCTCTAGCTGAAAACATCCAATCCCAGAAAGCCCAAGAGCAAGAACAGGAGCAGCATGGACATTAGGGGAAACAAGGAGCAACACCATGATCCTGCTGCCAAGGGAGGCAAGGCGAGAGACAGGGAGGCATTCTAGAAAGCCTTCCCGTTACCCAGCTGGGCATGCCACCTCGCAGATGGTGACATTGCAGCACAGTCGCTCTCAGACCCTTTGTCAGGCAGCATGAAATGGGCCCATAGCAGGAGAGATGCCCCTCTCCTCTGTCAGAAGTCTGGCTGCAGAGGGGGTGGCTCATGCCCTGGAGTTCTCTCTCATTCCCTGCCCATCCCTGCTTCCTGGAGCTGTCCCTGCTGCCAGCTCTTCCTCTGTCACAACATCTTCTCCCGGTCAGTGCTCACAGACCCCATCCCACCTGCTGTGTGCTCAGTTCTGCCCTACAGAAACCTCCCGGATCAGGGCACTGTCTAGGGGCATCTCTGTGCATGCACGTCCTAAAGAACAGGTCACATAAACTCCTATGAGGCCACAAAGGTGATGTTGATGCTGTCTGTAGGCTAAGGTGGGGATTAAGTGGCTTCCTGAGGTTTCTCACAGACCTGTTAATCTCTGAGAGTGAAGATTTAGGACTCCCACTTCCTTGCCAAAACAGAAACCTCGTTCCTTCATTCTCCCTGTCAAAATTAGGAAACTGAAAGTGCAGACACCTGAAGGAAAGCTCCTTCCCTTTCAAGCAGCCCTTGTCTTGATCTCCTCTTGAAAAGACCCCTTGCACATCTCCTGCGCATGAGCTAGAGCTGTGAGCAGCCCTGACACACGCAGCACCCTCTCAGCAGGGGAGAATGAACCTGCCCTGCTGAGGGTCACTCCTCTCACCCAGAGTTTCTCCCCATAGTGCCATGGGGAGCTCCCTGGGCAGGCTGAGGGCTGACCCTCGCCGGCAGCAGAGTCACTGCCCTGGGCACACAGCACCCTGGGGCACAGCAACACTGCTCTGAAACACAGCACTGCACAGACCTGTGTGTCCTCCCTGGCTTCACACTCCTGCAGCCACCCCTGGCAGAAGGGAGCTGCACGCCCTGTCCCTGTGATGCTGTGGCAGAGGATCCCTGTTCTGAAGCATCTTCTCTTCTGCCTATGCACTGAATGTGCCGGGAGAGTGATCCTTAAAAAGCCCATCAGTTATGGGATGGGAGGGGTTCAGAAGACCCCTGCAGGAAGCTCAGTAGCATTGCCCTGCAGCCAGAGACTTACAGTGTCAAGGGCTATGAAGATTTCTCCCACAATGAGATTTCCTCTCTCCTCCCACTCCACACTGCCTTCCACTTCTCTCTGCCTTGTCACCTTTCATGTCAGCAGCAGCAGGCAGTGCCTGGAGCCCTGCTGCTCTTTGCAGAGGAGCTGCTCCTGCACACAGCTGTCTCTGGGCAGTGCTGCCCGGTTGCCATGAGCTCCCTCCATCCCCAGAGCCTGGTCCCACTCAGGAGCAGAGGCCCAGCTGAGCTCATGAATTTCTCTGTCCCTTGTGCTCCCTCCTCCTGGGAAATGTTCACTCCAGTAAACTAAAATAATCACCAATGGGCCCTCTCTAAGCACTGCAGGAAGACGGATTCCAGCATTACAGATTGTTTCATCAGAGCATGGTTATCTGCAAGAGGTGGAAATGTCCCACTCTGGAAGCCCCGACTCCCATCTCTTAACTAGGCAGGCCTTTTAGAAAGAAGCAAGAAGGGAGCTGATTGACACATGGTTCAGGTGCTGACTCAGATGAGTCAATGTGGGCACCTCATTCTGGTTTGGACGGTCCTGGGCTGGAGGGGGATTCAGATCCCTCCTGTGAACTTCACAAACACACAGCAGGTGGGATTCCCCTTCCCAAGCTGAAGTGAGCATAACATAGATGTCTGCACACGAGCTCCTTGTCTAAGCTCTGGCTATAATTACTGGAGATGGAGGGTGGGAGTCAGTTCCCCACACACAAACATCTGATGACATTGGAAGAGACAGAGGTGATCCAAGGCATGTGCCAGTGTCTCTTTGCTCTCATGGAGCAACTGGGAGACACACATCCTTCTAGAGCATGAGGTGGGGGCCAGCTGGAGAATTTCCTTGGCCATCTCAAATGACACTAGATGCTCACTACTGTTAGAGCACCCCTCACTATGATGCTGAGACACATGGAGATGCCTACAGTGCAAACTGCTAATGTAATTCAGTGCAGACACTTGATGTAATGACATAGAAATAGGCTGGCAGGGCCATGCCAGATGCCTGGGGTTTCTAGCACAACCGCCTGGGACCTGTGGGAAAACCATGCCCCTCTGGAGTGGTTGCTGGGCAGACAGCCCAGGTTATCTCAGGCTTTCCTACCTGTGCCCAGACAACTGGATCCCACTGCTGCCTTTAGGGAAAGTCCATCCCGACTGCATTCAAGTGTGCTGCATAAATGTGAGGCACATCACACCAAGGTCTCCGCTCTAGTCTCTGCACTCTCAAACCCTTCTTGCTCCTCTCTGCCTGAACCTCTTCTCACACCAGGACGATATGGACCAGGACTGGACTAATGATGACCTCAGGGTGCCAAATCACAGGCTGCCCAGGCCCAGGGTCTTCTTCAGTGGCACCTTGTCCTGCCTGGAGATCGGTTCACTTCTGCCACAGGCTCCAAGGTGCTACAAATCAGCTCAGGCAACCAAACCCTCTCCTGTCATTCCTGCACAGTCCTGCTCTGTTTCTCGCTGGCCTTGGGCACTGCAGGCTTTGCTCTCTCAGTGGGAACCTCCTTTCACCATTACATTGCCACCTGCTATCTATGCCAGCATGTCTCTGCTCTGAAGTGGGGCCATTGCACACACAGTGTCTTTGGCTCTTGGTAACAGGTTTCACCATGATCAGTTTGCTCTCTGTGCACAACTGGTGTTCTGCAACCCTAATATATGCAAATGTATGCAGCCTGGGGTAGAAGCAGGAGCAGATGGAGATGTACAAGCTTTCACAGGACTGAAACATCACTGGAATGACTAAAGTGTGGTGGGATCACTCACATGACTGGAGGGCAATGCTTGTGGGGTACAATCTCTTCAAGAGAGACTGTCAGAGAAGATGAGGAGGGAGGATGCCTTTTGTGTGAAGGGGCAGCTCAGATGTGTGGAGCTCTTCCTTGGGAGAGGCAAGGGTTTGGGTGAGTGCTTGTGGGTGAGCATCACAGTAGGGGTGACATCATGGTGGGAGCTAAAGACCACCTAGTGAGGGTATGGAGGTGGATGCAGTCTCCTTTAAGCAACCTGAGCAAGTCTGTGGATCACAGGCCCTGGTTCTTGTTGGAGGGACTTTAATCCCCCTGACATGAACTGGAAGGACAAACAGCAGAGTGCAAGCAGGCCAGGAGGTTTCTGAAGGCCATCAAGGAGAACTTCTTCACACAGCTGACAGATGGGCCGATAAGAGTGATGCTTTCTTGTATCTGGAAATTTCAAACAGGAGGAACTGATCAGGGATGGGATAGTAGGAGAAAGGCAATTGTTACAGCCATCTTCAAAAAAGCCACAGGGGCAGCCTGGGGAGCTGCAGGCAGTTCAGCCTCACTTGGGTGAGGAGTGAGTCATGAGGTGAATCCTCTCAGATCACATTACTGGGCACATGAAGGGATAGAGACTTCCTGAGGTCCCTTCCACCCTGAAGATGTCCATGGTTCTTCCCACTCTCAATCTTCGCTTGTGGATGTCAGGGAAAGCATGCAGGTACCCTGTGACAGTGGAAGCAGGCCAGCTTTCTTGTCCTCCTCCAGTCAGAATTATTCAGATTCAGAGCTCCTTGGCAGGAATCCCCAAGACAGCCCTGACCAATCCTTGACTTCACTTTTAATTTCCTTGTTCTTTTCTTCCATTCCTTCTAAGTCCGTCTTTTTTACCACCCTGATCCTGTTCCATACAGCCCACCCCACCCCTGCTCACCCTTACCTCATTGGCACGGGATGGTTTGTTTGTTTATTTGTTTTCTTTTTTTTGTTTGTTTTATTTTGACACATATGAGCTTCAGTCCGAAAGGAACTTGAGAAATTCAGCTGATTTGGACAACAAATACCTCATGAAGATTTACAAGAGAAGTGTCAAGTCCTGTGCCTAGGTAGGAATAAACCCATCCATGAGGAGAGGTTGAGGGACCTGGGTTTCTTTAGCCTGCTGAAGTGGAGGCAAAGGGCAGTAGAGTCGGAACCTGTGACTGCTTGAAGGGTGGTTTCAGAGATGATGGAGTTTTTCTTGTCAGTGGGAAACAGCATGTGAAGGAGAAAGATCCACAAACTGCATCTTGAGAGGTTCACACTGGACTTCAGGTCCAAAGAAGGTCACTTGTAGGGCAGTGCTGAGGTGCAACAGGTCACCCAGAGGGCGTCTGTGATCAGCCCCTGCCTTTGTGTTTCAAGGAAAAGCAAGCGAGGACAGGAAGACCAGGAGAGGTGGGGAGATCGCGGGGTGAGAGCAAGGTGGGGCAGCAGCTTGGGTGTGTACAGTCTGCAGGGAAAACAGGCACAGGCATGGGAAAGCATAGGACAGCCTGTGGTGGAGATGGCCGAGGGCACTGTCAAGGCTGAAAGCTCCCAACACGGCTAGGTGTTTGTCCTTTTGGCTATGGCTGGTGCCTCTGACACCAAGGCCCACAAGAAGACACAGACACAGACTGTGTCATTGAAGACACAGTTCCTTAAAGCACTGTCGCCTTGCTGCCTCCTTGTCCCTTGGCAGCCCAGGCAGTGCCATATCATGATCTTGCCCTTAGCATTGTGCACCCACACCTGCAAATTGCCCCGAGGAAGAGACCTGAGCAATGCGTGAGGGAAAGCATCACCCTACCCAGGAGCTGTCTGTCGGTGCCTGGTTGCTCTGCTTGATAACACACTTCAAGGGTGACTTGGCATCAGAGCCACCCTCACATTGTCTTTGCCTACCTGCAATCAGGGCCTCCAACTTTCTGCTCTAATCAGCCCCTGGGGAGCCTTTGTTGGTAATGGTCCTCAGTGGGACCCATTATCTTTCCAAGAAACTTGGGATTTGCTTCTTGAGAGGTTGCTTCAGTCTCTTCTCTGCATCTGAGCTTCATGGGCTTAGCACCAAATTCAGCTGAGGGGTCATTAAAATGCAAAAAAACCCTAAGGAACCGTGCCTGTTGCCATAATTTTCTTCAGCTCTTCAATTCTTGTGTCGCTAATTGGAAAGTTTGCAGGAGTGTATTGAAATTAGGCAAATTTCAATGAGCACCTGAAAAGAAAGATGTCTGCTTCTTAAGCTTTCTTGATTCTTCACTTTTCAGAATAAGTCACACCCACATTCCCCAATTCATACTGATCCACAGTGTCTCCTAATGAAGTCAGGCATGTAGGCAAAGCAGTAATTTTGATAGGAGACCTGTATGGAGAACCTTCCTCCCCAGCTCCCCAGCCCTGCCATTGCCCTCATCAGCAACTGGGGACTTCACATCACTCTTGTGAAAATCGAACCTTTTGCCACTCAAGCCTGTAGCTGAATGGTACAGCTCATGTGCACTAATTCCCACCTGCTTTCCTTCAAGAACTTCCTGCAAGCAGGCACAGAAGGGTTTTTCTTAACTGCCAACAAACAAATTATAATTTGGAACAGTTTAATAAAAGATACAAGACAGTCATCAACTTTATGGTAATTGCAAGCTGCCTTCAGTGAGGTCCACTGCCCACAAGGCATAACCTGCCTTGAAATGCTTTCCACAGATAGATAGGAAAGGATACACAAGAAACACAACAAAGGAGGTGGCTAAAGAGACAAGGAGACTTGTGAAAGATGAGGCAAGTTTCAGGCTCCCAGCAGCTTAGAGCAGCCACTAGAGAGTTGAGAGGTACCTGAATAGATAAAGAGCAAGGGGAGGAGGAAAACTGGGAAACTATGGAAAGTGCATATGTCCAGAGAGTCTGATGCAAAGATGCCTTTAGAAATGACCAATTTAATCAGGACATGTGGAAATATGTGAGAGATCACTTACACCACATCCACAGCCTACTAGACAGAGCAGTGGAAACACAAGGTCAAGGGCAGATCGATATTTCTTCTCCCCATTTTAATACCATTCCTGAACATTTCCACTCTTTCATCATAGGAAAACACTGACATTAAAATTGGCCAATCATTTGAGCTGATGAAAGTGTGTTCTTATTTTTGAAGTGTTGAAAACAGTTCTTCACCTTTCCAGGCAGAGCCCTTGTGTCCAACCACAAGCACTCAGTGGCACTTGGAGAGGCCGCGGTGTCTGTGAGGGACCTGCCTGGACCTGGCATCTCTCACAGGGGAGCTGCAGAAGACCAGAGCCCCTCGGAGTTGGAGGGGAAGGCTGGGCAGAGGGGACCAGGGCACCTGCAATGGCACCAGCAGTCTGTGACCCTGTGATTGCATCCAACTCCAGCTCTGAAAATCACTTTCCCTTTAAAAATAAAAAAAAAAATCTCCCCAAAAGATCGGTGTATCAAACAAGAACCAAACAAAAAAGGGCAATAAGAACACAAAGAAGTTTGAAATAGTGAAAAGTGTAACAAAACCTTTTTTTTTGCTTTAGATAATTTATCCAATTTCTTTATTCTTTCATTTTTATTGGCAGTTTCCGAAGATTTATTTTATAAGAAGGCCTACACTATTAAAAAAGATATTTTTGTGTCTCACACAAGTCCCGTCCCGCTCAAAACACTCGCTGCCCAGGACCTTCCTTGCCACTCCTCAGTCTTTGCACACAGCGAGTCACACCATGAGGTGTCAAGCTCTCACTACTGATAGAGGAAGCAGCCTGATCAGCTTCAGTGAAAATGCTCTATTTATCGATGGCAAAAATGCACCAATCTCAACGTACCTGTGTTACAGTGATGCCTTAAAGGAGTCCCTACACATCTAGCCACAAACCCTTTTCATTCCCTGCATGGTCATGAAGTGCGACTCCATTTTAGGCAACAACAGGGATGGGAATTATTTCACCTGATGCCAGACCCCTTCAGTGCAGATGTCTCTGGCTTATCGAGTTGTCTGGACGTCCCTTTCTAGTCAATGGAAAGAAAAAAGTTGTCCCACTGAGAGGTCTTGAGATGCTTCTCCTGCTGACCAGCCAATGCTCCAGAAAGGTTCCCATAGTTCCTGGGTCACATTTCACGCCGCCTCATGGGAACACAGCTACAAAGGGCATCTCAGGCAGCAATGGCCTCTATATGTGTCTATAAAGGCCTGAATGTAAAGTTTTCGTCATTGGGTGAAATCTATGCAAAAAATAGCTCTATGCAAGAGTAGAAAAAATCTTCATTTTCAGAACTTTAAACCTTCTTTATCAATTGCAATGAATATTTTCTTTCTTTTTGATTGGCAGCACCATATGCATGCACTGCAGAAATTACTCTGTGTGAGTGTATATATTTATATAGATGTACAGTTAGTCAATGCGATACCTTTCCTACCAACACTCTGAATGGAGCATTCTTCTTCTGAGAAACTACTGTATTCCAATTGACATGTCTTCTCTCTCTTCTTCTGCCTCTCTGCCCTCTCCTCCTCTGCCTAGTTTGTCTTTACAGAGGCCTCATGGCCCCTCTGCCCTTCAGGGAGGTCTCCTGGGGGATCCTGACAAGCACATCCTGAATGAGCTGAAATCAGCTCTTCAGCAGCCCTGGGCTCTGCTTTTTGTCTTACTTCTCCACCATCTCATGATCATTGCAGCTATGGCTGCCCTCAGCCTTTACATCCCCATCTATATCTGTTTTGCTTGTGACTGACAGAGTCCAGCCGTTGTTGGCTCATTGATTGCCTGGGCCAAGAAATTGTTTTCAGCACTCTCCAGGAATATCCTGGACTGCTTGTGCCCAGGCCGACTGCCCTGCCAGCAGATTTCAAGGTGGTTAAACTACCCTGTGAGAGCCAGGATCTGTGACCATGAGGCTTCCCCCAGCTGCCTACACAAGGTTTCAGCTGCTTCCCTTCCCTCCTCAGGTGGCCGTTAGCAAACGCTACCAGAATGTCAACCACACTGGTGTGTCCCCTTATCCTTAGTACAAGGTCTCAACTGGCTCATAACCTGCTCCAAGGCAAAGCCCTGTGCACTCCAGCCACCCCTTTGCACAGAGCACACCTGCACCTCCTCACCATCCCAGCATGCCTTCCCCAGGAACCCAGTTTCACCCTGCCACATGAGCTGTCCCAGCACGTGTGTGTAATTCCATGGGGATAGGGGAGAGGGAGGTGCCAGCAAAGGGGACATGGCTGGGATGTTGACTGTGGGGCCCAGAAGAGAGGACAACTCAGAAGAGGGGCAGGACAGAAAAAGATCAAGTGACACACGTGCAGTGTTGATGGTGAGGTCACCTCTTGTACAGCAACCTCATGGGCTGGGTTCTGGTAGGAGCCATTCTGAGGACAAGAAGACAATCACACCACCACTCATCCCACCACCAGAGATGATATACGGGCAGGAGGATGGGGAGAGGCAGGCAAAGGGGACATGGCTGCAGTGCTGATTGTGAGGTCACTTCCACTGCAGCTGCCTGATTGGCCCTCAGCAGATGTGCTGGCCAGCAGGCTTTGGGATGTCACCCAGTGCCTCAGAGAGTCCACCCAGCAGAAATGACTGCCCTGGGGAGAGGATGGGGTGACGCAGGTGACAGGGACCCATCTGGGTGCTGACTACAAGGGCAAATCTGCTGCAGCCACCCACCAGCCCGTGGCCGGCAGGCCATCAGGCACGGCTCATGGCCACCCTGCTCAGGACTAGCCCTCTGCAGCAGACCTGCCACCAAGCAGTGCACAGCTCCTCGCCTATGTCTCCTCTGAGCCCAGCGTGCTGACCCTGCATCCCAGAGACACCATAGACATTATCTGGAGGTTTTCTCTGGCAGCTTGACCTTCCCAAAGTAGCACGTGATGTATTACTACCCAGCAGAGAGTTGGGTTTATTTGTTTGTTTGTTTGTTGGTTTGTTTTTATAGTGTAATGCCAAGAAGGAGTCATTCTGCAGGCTCCAATGTACAGTTGGATGATGGGTGGGTGAGCTGAACTGTGCAAGGCCTGCTGGGACAGCCCTGCACCACCCTACAAGGGACTGACCCTCACTTGCTCTTCTCCACACCCCACTGCCAACAGGGGACCTTTGTCCAAATCAGCCTCAGATCCACACTTGCGATTTCATCTCAGAGGGGCTTCACTTGCAAAGAAGAGTCCACGAGTGAGCTAATGCCCACGCTGTGCCCCAGCTGATCAGGCAGGAGCTTCAGAACCTGCAGGCCTCAACCAGCTCAGGGACACAGTGCAAAACGTGCTCAGCTGAGTTGGACACCTCAACTGTCAGGTCAGAAATGACTGCCTTAGAGAAGAGAGGAGCATGTGGAAAGGTGAGGGACATCATTCTGAGGGGGCTTGCAAGTTATCTGCATAAAACAACTTCAGCTTTGCAATCTGATTCTCAGCTATGACCTGTGAAGTATTAACAGCTGACGTGCAGGCAAGTGCCTGAGCATCACTACTCACTGTAGTCACCGCACATCTGGGAGAAGTGTTTTCAAAGGCCAACTATTTTCTGAAGATATATTTTGTCTTTGGAAGTTTCCCTTATTTTACCCATTTCAAAAGCTAATGACTGTGGCACCGCCGCTTGAAAGGGCACCTCTGAGTGCTCCACCTTGGCAAGACCATTTCCTTGTTAACTGTGTGGGTGAAAAAAGTCCCACGTGATCCAAACTGCTCTGTGAGGCCTCCTGCTGGATGTCAGACCCTGGGTGTCTGCTTTTAGAGCCCAGGGCAGCATGCAGGGTGAAGCAGGGAGCCCCAAAGCAGAGAGACCTTCAGCAGGAAGGTCTGAAGACCCTCTCCAGAATTCACTGGATTGGAGGGGGGTTAACTGGATGGTTAAGTAAGGGCTAATTGGGGGATACTACTGCATTATAAGCAAAGAGTTTCTAGAGTCCTGCCACATGAGAAGAAAAGAGTGTCTGCACCAGTTATGGATACGAGTAGTATCTCCACTTAGCCTTTGCTAATAGGAGAAGGAGGCAGCTGCTATGCCTCCAGCCTAAAAAATCTTGTGTTTGGACAGATCCCAGAAGTGTTAACTTCAAGAATCTCCAACAAGGAACCCTTTCTGAAAGATGACCTCTTCTACTCCAAATACTCTAAGCTGCATATTTCTATGTATTTCACAGCATATGTGGGATATCTGGCTGCAGATCCTGGCAAGAGCTTTGGAAAGTCAAGTCCTGAACCTCAGCAGGCAGAAGGCAGCAGGCTGCCAGCATCCCTGGCTCATGCCACCAGGGCAGCCTGGGCCCTGAGAGCCAAGCACCACCTCACCTCGCAGCGCTCCCCAGCTCCCCAGCCTGGCGGCACTCCCCATGCAGAACACTGCTCTCTCCAGACATGTTCTCCCATTCCGAGCAGCAAGACCCTGGGGCCACTGCCCTTCCCCACCACAGGGCACCCCACCACTGGCACATGGTGGTGATGTGTGACTCCTATTTTATGCCCTGACAAGTTGAGACACGGATGTCGAATAAGAACAACTGGGGTGAAGGGAGGTGACTGCTTTTCAGGACATGAGGGGAAATTTCTCTGCTTTCTTCCTGGCCGTGTCATCTCCATGTCAGTGACCTACTGAGCCCCCAGATGACACCAGCTGAGGTCACAGTAGGATATGCTGCATCACAGGGAGGTCTCCCCGGTGCCATGGCGGAGTCCTCACTTCCCTGTGAGGCCCGGGCACTGCTGGGCACTGCTCACGTGCTCCCCACTGCTGCCATTCAGAGCTGCTCCATGGCATGGAGTAGGGACAGGAGGCAGTGGGGCTACCTTAGGGAGGCTCACCGACAGGCAGAGGAGCAGGGACACATTGGAGAGGAGTTTTGGGTGACGAGACGGGAAGAACATCCTTTTTCCCCGGTTGGACAGGCAAGTTGAGCACAAAGGGACAAGCGAGATGGAGGACTGCTGGACTGACACAATCAGCCTGCACTGCAGTTCCTTGTTCCCAGCGCTCCTGCAGCTCTCCACCAAGGGTAAGGGCTTTGGGAGCTCCTTCCTGAGGTGTTGCACACAGAGTGCTGATTCCAGAAATGGCTGTGGGTCCTGGGCCTTGGGGGTGGCTGGACAGGGTGGGGGCTGCCACAAGAGCCCTGCCTGAGGGTCCCACCTGGCTCAGGGGACAATGTGGCAGCCAGGAATCCTGGGTCCTGTAGCTGGGGCTGCCCTGAGTACCAAGGCTCCTCTGGCGCCAGCTCCATCCCCTCATGGCAGGGGCAATCCAGGTCCAGGTTTCCCTGGCAGTGGGTCCCCCTTTGGGATATGGCTCTGGCACGAAAGGGGTCCTGTGTCCTGGAGACTGGGGTATCCTGCAGCTCCTGTGGGGCCCTCAAGAGCCTGCTGGAAATGCCCATGTTGGAAATGGATCCTTCACCTTGTAATAACCCCAAGGTGTCTACTTGTTTGGGAGAACCTCTCTTCCTTCCCTGTGGATCCATTTATGCTTCCCACTTGGCAGAGCATGGTTTGGGCTCAGAGATCTTGTCCTCAGATGGCCACAGCCCCTGTCCTCCTGCAAATGGAGGTCAGACCTCTGCACCCAAAAGACAGCAGGTTTGGGGGAGCAGCCTGGAAACAGGTGGGGGTGCCATAGCCACCCCACAAGTCCCTGCTGACACCAAACATTTTCCTCTGAGCCGTAGGGGCAATGCTGGGGGGAGTCCAGCAGGGCCATCTGCCCCAGCCCCCTCCCAGCCACACACCTCCACTGCCCAGCACCAGCAGGCCCAGAGCTGCTCTGCCCTGGCTGCCCTATGCCCCCGGGACTCCTCAGCCCTCCAGAGCGACCCCCAGGACCCAACCCGGCCCCACAGAGAGCAGCCCCTGCCTGGCCACGGCCCAGCCCTGCTGGGTGCAGTGCAAGGGCTGCCGAACCCCGGGGCTGCCGGGGCCCCAGGGGTGACAAGGCTCTGCCCTGCCCTGCACTGGGGGCAGCAGGACGCTGCCCGCTGGCTCTGGCGCCCCAGCCATGCCGAGGGCCCCCACGACGGCACCAGCACAGGCCCGGGGGGGGGGGGGTGCTGCTCCCCTGCACCTGGCACAGCCCCAGGTGTGGGGCAGCCAGGAGCCCCGCAGGGCCCCTGAGGCAGAGCCCAGCCCTGGCAGGGCAGTGGCCGTGCCCCAGGGCCCCACACAGCCCAGCCACATGGGGCCGTGCTGCCCCCAGGTCCTGCGACACATCGCACTGCCCTGCACCGCCGCCCACAACATGGCGCCTCACCGGGGGGGAAGGGGGAGGAGCCGCCCGTGGGGTCACACAGGGCCTCAGTGTTGCCATGGCATCGCCCCCAGTGCTGCCCTCCTATTGGCCGGACAGGGGAGGAGGGTAGGGCAGGGTTTGACTGGTGGCTCTGTCAGCCAATCAGAGTGCGGCATGTGGAAAAAGCAGCCCAGAAAGGGGAGCGGGAGCCAAGCTGGAGGGAGGAAGCGGGTGTGAGCAGGGCTGGCAGGGCTGGCAGGGCTGCGGGTGCCTTCAGCTGCTGGCAGGTGCCCTCCCGCCGGGGTGGGGGCAGCGGTGCTGGCAATGGGGCTGCTTTCCTGCAGGAGCTGCAGCAGGAGCTGGTGGGGTCATGACTACGGCACAGAGCGACCGGGGACAGAGCGGGCAGCTGCCCTTCAGCCAGACCTGCTGGTCTGCCCCGAGCAGCTGGGCCGGGGCAGCTGCTGGGGTTGGGGGCAGGAAGCTGTGCCCCTGCCGGGGGTCGGAGATCCATTTGGAAGCGTTTCCCTGAGCTGCTGCTGCCACTGCAGCCCCCAGGTGCTGCTCAGAGCTGCGTTTGGGAGCTGCTGGGCAAAGTGTGAGCAGGCTGCTGGTGTCCTTGCGAGGGGCCCTTCCCAATGGCCTCGTTTGTTCTGAAAACGGCATTTGTGAGTGTCTCTGAGAGTCCTGCAGGTGGGAAGTGAGCAGGCCCCGGGCTGTGAGCGGATGTTCAGAGGCAGTGCCTGTTGCAAGGCCTTGGAGGCCTAGAAGGGAATGGATGGGATGGAGAGCTGGGCTTTGTGTGTTGTGGGGCGCTTGGGGGTGCCCTGTGTGCTGCCATGTGTGGTGCTGTGACCTGTGTGTCGCTGATGCAGAGGTGGGTGTTGGCTGCCAACCCTCTGTGAGGTGTAGGGGTAGCGGCGTGTTACAATGCAGGGTGCCCTGTGGTAGAGCCAGGTGGTGGCCCCAGTGTTTTGCTGCTCAGCATGGGAGGAGGTGGCTGGAGAGAGCAGTGCTCTGCTCCCAGAGCCCAGCCTGCCATCACGGTGTCCTTCTGGGAGACCTGGGTGAGGACTGTTGGTGACCGTGCTGCCTCCTTGGAGCATCGTGATGCGAGGCAGGGCTGCTCGCAGTTTGGTGGTTTCTGTCAGCTGAGGTCTGGCTTGCAGTTTCGGAAGGTCTTGATGCTTCTGTGAGTTTTTGGGATTTTACTGACTTCCCCTGGAGAAAGTCATCTTCTCCCTCCTTAAAGGCTTTCTGTTGCAGCTGGACCCTCATTGCATCTTCCCACCCCAGACCCTAATCCATTCCGATCCCTCAGAGAGATGGGTAGTTAATGAAAGCAGTCAGAGCCATTTCTGCACTTTGTGCCTACGCAGACCCTTGCAGACAGGGGAGATGCCACCTCATGAGAAGTCAGGCCTCTGAGGGCGATGGGTGGCTCTGAGACACCTGTACTTGGTGAGCAGTGGAGGCGGCATCTCCAAAGCTGCTGATCCCTTTGGCAAGAGTCTCAGTATGGCAGAATCCTTGAAGCTGCAATGGGGGAGACGTGGAGGTAAGGATCCAATGCCCTGCTCAAGGCAGGTCTCAGAAGATGAGGTGTCTTGGGTCCTTTTCCAGGGAAGTTTTGATCAGGCTCTCACCAATACAGCTCAGCATGGAGGGGAGACATTTGCCCCTGCCTGTTGAGACTCTGTAAGGCCAGCAGAACTGACAGTAACACTCTGATTCTTTCTTTCTTTCTAGGTTGCTCCACTCCTGGAGGTTCCCAGTGCAGTCCTGGAGCCCCTGAGGGTGGAGGCAGGATGCCAGGGTGTGTCCCTGTGCCTGTCAACATCTTTGCCAACATCTGTGAAAGAAGCTGCAAGTGGATGAGAAGAGGCTATGTATGGATGGAAAGACTTCCATAAATGTGCCTGGCTTCTCTGGGTGACTTGGGGTGTTGGTTCACCTCCTGCTACTTCTGCTATGCTCCAAATTCCATGTCCCACAACTGCTGTTACTGCCAGCCCGCTCAGCAAATGCTGTAGTGCCCCCTCTTTTTCCTAGAAGGTTGTGGTGCCATGTAGGACGAGTCCAAGACCCTTATTGATAAATGCCCGCATGTCTTGAGTGCCTTTGTGTGAGGGCCGCAAAGCCTCAGTAGCTTGACCTGAGGAAGTCTCAGAGCTCTTGGGCCCCTGGCTCTGCGAGGGGTGAAGATGTGTCCAGGGCCAGGTTGCCCATGGCACCCAGCCCTCAGTGCCCTGTGAAGGCAGCTGTGGAGCCTGGACTGCTGCTGCAGAGGCTGCGCAGCCAGGACAGCTGGCATTTCAGCAGCCGTCCAGTGTGGGGCTGTCTCATTGCTTGGGCCTCATGTCAAAGCCTCTGCACCTTTTTTTCCTTCCCCGGGGCTCCTTGTCCAAGTAAGTAAAGGAAAGGACTCGAGGTTCCTTTGGGCTCAGGAGGCCTTCCGGACTCTCAGCTGTTTCTACACTGTATCTCTATCTTTTGTATTACTAAAGAAAATCCCCATCCCTGCCATCCCTAGGTGGAGGTTCCTGAGGGGATGGAGGTGGAAAGCAGCAGCCTGCTGTGCCCAAAGAAAGCAGGATCCTTCCCTCTGAAAAGAGCAGCATCTCCCAAGGAGCCAGCTCTGTCCCCGATCTTGTGCTGCTCATTTGCACAGGCCTTGTGAGCCCAGAGTGCCTTGGCCACCTTGTGGTGTCACCACAAGAGCTTTGCTGTGTGTCTGGGTTGAGGAGCCAAGGGAAGGCAGCGAGCAGAGCAGTGCCTGGGGAGTGTGCAAGTGGCGAGTGTCCTGCATGCATCTCTTCTTGGTGGCACCTGGTTGTATCAAGCAGAAGAGGCAGCTTTGTGGGGCAGAGACAGTGTGTTTGTAGACTAGGTGGCAGAGCAGAGGTGTGGCATCAGGTTGATGCCTGGTGCAGTGCTGAGTTGATGTGACAGTGTGAGCAACCCTTTGCAGTGCAGCTGCTCCCTCAGCTGGTCTCTGTCCCTAGAAGTGCACCAGAAATGGAAGTGGCGTCCTGCTGTCATTGTGTAGGTGCTGCAGTGCAAAGGCTCCCAGTTTGGACTTAATGGCACTAAAGGAAAAGCAAGACCAATCGTTCCCTTTTGTGATTTGTGTGCAGGGTGACAGAGTGGAGCTGTCGCATGAGCTGGAGAGAGTCTTGCCAGGAGATGAAAGGTGTTTGCAGAAGACTGTTCTGTACGGAGTGATAACAGCTTAATCAAGGGACATGCAAGTGGCCCAGGTGAGCTTCTCCTCTCCTCTCACTTCAGCCTCAGCACCTGACAGACCAGCTCGATGCATATTGCTGATGTCTATGTTTGTGAAGTCATTCGGGCTCAGGATCTGCTAGGCCACCAGCAGACACATTGCTTCTTTTTGTACAGGTGCAGGAGCACTTGGTAGAGCAGCAGTATGGAGGTTAGTGCTGTTTGTGCTTCTGGGGATGGTGTGCCTCAGTCCATGCTAGGCCAGCAGCATGCACGTGGCTTCAATGCAGACTGTGAGGTCACTTTTGTTTGAGTATTGAGAGGCCAGTGGTGGGCACATGGCTGCTGTTTTCGCTTGTGAGGTCATTCTTGCCTTCCTATATAATAGGCCAGCAGATGGCACCCGGCTTTGCTGAAGCCTGTGAAGTCACTACTTCCTCGGAATGGGATAGGCAAGCAGCAAGCCACGTCCTTTGATACACACTGTTAGGCCAGTTCTGCATCTATAAATGACAGCCAACAAGGAAACACGATATCACTGTTTGCGATTCTGAGGTCAGTGGTGGCTCAGTGCCTGCTAGGCCAGTGCTAGGTGCGTGGGTGCTGTTTGCGGTTGTGAGGTCAGTGGTGGCTCAGTGCCTGCTAGGCCAGTGCTAGGTGCGTGGCTGCTGTTTGTGGTTGTGTGGTCAGTGGTGGCTCAGTGCCTGCTAGGCCAGTGCTAGGTGCGTGGCTGCTGTTTGTGGTTGTGTGGTCAGTGGTGGCTCAGTGCCTGCTAGGCCAGTGCTAGGTGCGTGGGTGCTGTTTGTGGTTGTGAGGTCAGTGGTGGCTCAGTGCCTGCTAGGCCAGTGCTAGGTGCGTGGGTGCTGTTTGTGGTTGTGAGGTCAGTGGTGTCTCAGTGCCTGCTAGGCCAGTGCTAGGTGCGTGGCTGCTGTTTGTGGTTGTGATTTCAGTGGTGGCTCAGTGCCTGCTAGGCCAGTGCTAGGTGCATGGCTGCTGTTTTCAACTGTGAGGTCAGTGGTGGCTCAGTGCCTGCTAGGCCAGTGCTAGGTGCGCGGCTGCTGTTTTCAATTGTGAGGTCGGTGGTGGCTCAGTGCCTGCTAGGCCAGTTCTAGGTGCGTGGGTGCTGTTTGTGGTTGTGAGGTCAGTGGTGGCTCAGTGCCTGCTAGACCAGTGCTAGGTGCGTGGGTGCTGTTTGTGGTTGTGAGGTCAGTGGTGGCTCAGTGCCTGCTAGGCCAGTGCTAGGTGCGTGGGTGCTGTTTGTGGTTGTGATTTCAGTGGTGGCTCAGTGCCTGCTAGGCCAGTGCTAGGTGCATGGCTGCTGTTTTCAACTGTGAGGTCACTTGTGGCTCAGTGCCTGCTAGGCCAGTGCTAGGTGCGTGGCTGCTGTTTGTGGTTGTGAGGTCAGTGGTGGCTCAGAGCCTGCTAGGCCAGTGCTAGGTGCATGGCTGCTGTTTGTGGTTGTGAGGTCAGTGGTGGCTCAGTGCCTGCTAGGCCAGTGCTAGGTGCGTGGCTGCTGTTTGTGGTTGTGAGGTCACTTGTGCCTCAGTGCCTGCTAGGCCAGTGCTAGGTGCGTGGCTGCTGTTTGTGGTTGTGAGGTCAGTGGTGGCTCAGTGCCTGCTAGGCCAGTGCTAGGTGCGTGGCTGCTGTTTTCAATTGTGAGGTCAGTGGTGGCTCAGTGCCTGCTAGGCCAGTGCTAGGTGCATGGCTGCTGTTTTCAACTGTGAGGTCAGTGGTGGCTCAGTGCCTGCTAGGCCAGTGCTAGGTGCGCGGCTGCTGTTTTCAATTGTGAGGTCAGTGGTGGCTCAGTGCCTGCTAGGCCAGTGCTAGGTGCGTGGGTGCTGTTTGTGGTTGTGAGGTCACTTGTGCCTCAGTGCCTGCTAGGCCAGTGCTAGGTGCGTGGCTGCTGTTTGTGGTTGTGAGGTCAGTGGTGGCTCAGTGCCTGCTAGGCCAGTGCTAGGTGCGTGGCTGCTGTTTTCAATTGTGAGGTCAGTGGTGGCTCAGTGCCTGCTAGGCCAGTGCTAGGTGCATGGCTGCTGTTTTCAACTGTGAGGTCACTTGTGGCTCAGAGCCTGCTAGGCCAGTGCTAGGTGCGTGGGTGCTGTTTGTGGTTGTGAGGTCAGTGGTGGCTCAGAGCCTGCTAGGCCAGTGCTAGGTGCGTGGGTTCTGTTTGTGGTTGTGAGGTCAGTGGTGGCTCAGTGCCTGCTAGGCCAGTGCTAGGTGCGTGGGTGCTGTTTGTGGTTGTGATTTCAGTGGTGGCTCAGTGCCTGCTAGGCCAGTGCTAGGTGCGTGGCTGCTGTTTTCAATTGTGAGGTCAGTGGTGGCTCAGTGTCGGAGTGGGGGAACGGACCCGGAGTAACGATGAGTCTCAATATGAGTATGGTCGTTCTCCCTTTATTAGAGCTTACACAGAGTAAATATAGACAGGCGATAGAGCATGCACTAGCAATAGCTGTATGATTGGTTTACAGTCTTTTCATGTGCCTAAGGCGAATACACGATTGGTGCAAAGTTGCTGTTCCCGTGGAGGGGCTTGTCGGCCCCCTCCTTTACTTGTTTACCACTACTTGCCTTCCCCTTCTGTAATGGTCTAGGAATGCTCAAGGACAGTTCACATAGCTGCAGGGATCCTCCCTCTATTGTGAAGACAGGATTGCTCACTTCTAAGAGATCATGCCCCTTTTCACTTAAGCATTTTCCACAACTGTTCTGTACTCGGTGGTGCCTCCAACTCTGAACCCCCTCATCTACAGCATGAGGAACAAGGAGCTCAAGGATGCACTGAGGAAACTGATTCAGCTGGTACTAGTCCAGCAGAAATAACCTGCCCATCCCTCTTCACAAGGGGTTTCTAATTTCTCTCAGACAACTCTTGTGCTTTGCGCATTCTCCCTGTGATAAGTGTTTTAGTCCACAAATGTCTGAATTCATTCCACTTCTCCAGGAGCACAAACCCAGTCTGTCTGACCCAGAGGCCTTCTGTGAATACGTCTATCACTGTGTCAGATGCAGTCTCTTTAATAAAAGAGGATATCTTCACTTCAGTGCATGAAGGTTGGGCTCTTCTTCCAAAGCTGGAGCTGAGAATGTGCTCAAGGACTTTCACCCTGAAAGGGCCTGTTGCTTTTCAGAGGCTCTCCTTGGGCTCAAGGCGATGAACTCAAGAGGTGATTTGTTAGGGAACAAAGGCTGGATTCAGCTCTCACTTGTGGGTGCCCAGTGCTCCTGGAGGTGGTGAATGGTCAAGCAGTATCTGCCATATGAAAGGGATGGAGACTGATGCCTGTCCTTCTCAAAGGGAGTATGGATTCCCCCAGGAGAGCACAGGGCATCTCCAGGGGCACCATGTGCCTCGGGGTGGGCAGTGAATGGAGCTTCAGAAGATCAAGTGGAGTCACCCAAAGGTAAAGGGATAAACCAATGAATGTCCAGGCTAGTGAGAGCTCTTCAATCCCAACATGACAGTTTAAATAAAGCAGTTCCTCCGAACAAAGTTTCTCCATTCCAAGTGTTGGTAGCAAATGTATTTTGATGAATAATGTGTGTGTGTGTGTGTGTATGTGTATAAGTATATATATATATGTACACTCGAATAGAAAGGGTTCTACCTGTAGTGCATGAACATGGTGCTGCCAATTAAGAAGAAACAAAAAAATATATGGCAGTGGTAAAAACTGTGTTTTGAAGTTTTGGAAAAGAGGATTTCTTGTCAATTGTTGCATTGAGTTATTTTTTGAGAATATCTCAACTTATGACTAGGATCTCCTTTCGGGGCTTGATTCATTTGGCCACATAGGGAGGCTGTGGCTGCCTGAGATGCCCTGGGATAGCTGTGTCGCCATGTGGTGCTGGAAATTTTGGAGGCAGCTCCTGCAGACCTTAGCTGGTCTTTAGGATAGGTATCTCAAAACAACTCTATTGAGACAACTTAGTTCCCTCTTTGGACAAGAAAGGGAAGTGCAGAGAACTGGATTTGACAGAGACATCTGCACTGATGGGGTCTGGCCTGGAGTGAGATCAGCCTCCTCTTTGTTGTCAATGAGCTCCCTTCTTGCCGCGTTCTATGTGTCCTGCCTAGTTAAGAGATGGGAATCGGGGCTTCCAGAGCCAGACATTTCCACCTCTTTCAGATACCCATCCTCTGGTGAGACAATTTGTAATGCTGGAATCAGTCTCCCTTCAGTGCTTAGAGAAGGCCCATTGGTGATTATTTTAGTCTACTTCAATGAACGTGATGAAAGAGTGGAAATCTTCAGGAAGGGTATTAATGGCGGGAGAAGAAATATCGATCTGCCCTTGACCTTGTGTTTCCACTGCTCTGTCTATTAGGCTGTGGATAAAATCTAAGTGATCTCACATATCTCCACATGTCCTGATTAAATTGGTCATTTCTAAAGGCGTCTTTGCATCAGACTCTCTGGGCATAGGCACTTTCCATAGTTTCCCAGTTTCCTCCTCCCCTTGCTCTTTATCCTTTCAGGTAGCTCTCAACTCTCCAGTTGCTGCTCTGAGCTGCTGGGAGTCTGAAGCTTGCCTTGTCTTTCAGCAGTCTGCTTGTCTCTTTAGCCACCTCCTTTGTTGTGTTTCTTGTCTATCCTTTCCTATCTATCTGTCAAAAACATTTCAAGGAAGGTTACGTCTTGTGGGCAGTAGACCTCACTGGAGGCAGCTTGGACTTGACATACAGTTGAGGAGTGTCTTGTATCTTTTATTAAACTGTTCCAAATTTTAGTTTTGTTTTTTTCTTATTAAGAAAAATCCTTCTGTGTCTGCTTGCAGCTAGTTCTCAAAGGAAAGCAGGTGGGAACTGGTGCACATGAGCTGTAACATTCAGCTACAGCTTTGAGTGGTAAAAGGTTGGATTTTCACAGGAGTGATGTGAAGTCCCCAGTGGCTGCTGAGGGAAATGGCAGGGCTGGGGAGCTGGTGAGGAAGGTTCTCCATACATGTCTCCTATCAAAAACACTGCTTTTCCTACATGCCCTGACTTCATTAGGAGACACTGTGGGTCAGTATGAATTGGGGAATGTGGGTATGACTTATTCTGAGAACTGAAGAATCAAGAAAGCTTAAGAAGCAGACATCTTTCTTTTCATGTGCACATTGAAATCTTCCTAATTTCAATACACTCCTGCAAACTTTCCAATTAGCGACACAAGAATTGAAGAGCTGAAGAAAGTTATGGAAAGAGGCATGGCTCCTTAGGGGGTTTTGCATTTTAATTACCCCTCAATGTATTTGCGGCTGAGCCCATGAACTTCAGATCCTGAGAGGAGGCTGAAGCAACTTCTCAAGAAGTTAAAATCAGAAGCAAATCCCAAGTTTCTTAGAGCATTAATGGGTCCCATTGAGGGCCATAATCAACAAAGTTTCCCCAGGGGCTGATTAGAGGAGAAAGTTGGAGGCCCTGATTGCAGGTAGGCAAAGGCAATGTGAGGGTGACTCTGATGCCAAGTCAACCCTTGCTGTGTTTTATCAAGCAAAGTGGCCAAGCACAGACACCCAGCTCCTGAGAAGGGAGATCCTTTCCCCCATGTGGTGCCTGGGGGCAGTGTGCAGGTGGGGGTGTTCAATGCTGAGTGCAGGACAATGACAGGACACCTCCTGGGATCCCCTGGTGGGCAAGGGGACAGTGAGGCCCCGGTGTCTCCTGGTAGGCCTTGGTGACACAGACGACAGCCATAGGACAAAAACCTCTGTTCTTTTGGGCCCTTCAGCCTTGCCAATGCCCTCAGCTGCCTCCACCACAGACTGTCTTACACTGTCCATGCCTGCTGCTGGGTGCCTGCAGACTGTAGGCACCAACCTGCTTCCCCACCTTGCTCTCACCTCCGGATCTCCCTCCCTTCACTGATGTCTCTCCATGCTCACTGCCTGTTCCTTGAAACACAGAGCCAGGGGCTGATCACAGACTCCCTCTGGGTGACCTTTTGCACCACAGCACTACTCTTTGAGTGACATTGATTCATGTTAATGTCTGGTTTGAACCTCCCAAGCTGCAGATTGTGACTGTTTCCCCTTCAAATGAGGGTGCAAGGCAAACAAAACCAGGGCCAATGGGGAAAGAATAAACACAGGTGGGATGTTTGTATGGGAAAGTATTTTCTATTGTCCTCCCAACACAGACCTTGCTTCATCTTCTTGATGGCCTGCTCATAGGTATTGCAAGGCTGCTATTAGCACCACCCCCCCCAAAGCCAGCTCTTCTCCAGGCTGAACAAGCCCTGTTCACTCACAAAGCTAGTGCTCCAGATCTGCAGCCATGTTGGGGGCCCTCTGCTGAACCTGCTCCCAGTTATCATCATCTTTCTTGTACCAGGGAGCACCAAACTGCATGCAGTAGTGTCCATTCGGTCTAAGGAGTGTGTACTAGAGGAGGGTTATCACTTCCATGGATCTCCTGGCCGTGCTCCTGTTCACACGGCCAAGGATGCTGTTGGCCTTCCTTGCTGCCTGGGCACACAGCTGTCTCATATTTTGCCTTCTGTCTAGCAGGACCCTCAGGTCCTTTGCAGCAGAGCTGCTCCATGGCAAGCCAGTCCCTGGCCTGTATCTTTGCAGGGTGTTGGTCTGTCCCAGGTGCAGGAAGCTGGCATTTGCCCTTGCTGAATTTCACGAGATTCCTGGCAGCCCATTCCTCCTGCCTGTCCAGGGCCCTCTCAGTGGCAGCCCTCAAGCATAAGACTGGTGCCCCTCGCCCACTTTGGAGTCATCTACAAATGTGATGAAAGTTACCTCCTCCAGGTCACTCATCAAAGTGTTAAAGAGGACAGGTCCCAGCAGAGACCCTGTGGTGCTCCATTTCTCTTCTGGCCTCCAGGAAGAGAACTACCCTATTCACCACAACCCTCTGAGCCTGATCATCCAACCAGTTCTTAGCTACCTGGTTGTCTACCCATGCAGTCCTTAATGTCCAAGCTTGTATGCAAGTGTATTGAGGGAGACAGTGTAAAAAGCCTTGTTATAGTCAAGGTAACTGTTCTGCATTGTTCTCCGATCATCCACCAATACAGTTCTTTTAACACAGAAGGCCATGAGGTTGGGGAGGCATGTTTTACTCTCAGTAAATCCATGCTGACTGTTCCCAGTGGCCTTCTTCTGCTTCAGGGACCCAGAAATGCAATCAGAGAGGACTCACTCCGTGACACACTCCTGATCCAAGTGAAGCTGAACAGCTTGTAGTTGTGAGATAGCGGCCAGCTCTCAGTATCCTCGGCTGTAGCCCATCCAATCCCATACGCTTGTATGGGTTGAGTTCTCCCAAGTAAACCCTGACTCAACGCTCATGCCCTGCTGGTTGTTTTTCACCTTGGCAGTCCTGACTCTAGGACAATGGCCTGGAAGACCTTGTTGGTGGGGACTGAAGCAAAGGCTTTGAGTTCCCCAGACCTATCTAACATCTGCTGTTACTGAAGCAACAGCAGTTCATCTCTGTGCCCTTGACATCCGTTGCAAATGTCAGTCTTAGAGGGGCTTTGGCTTTCCTATCGGCTTCCCAGCTTCCCTGGACAATCTTTCTAAATTCTTCCTTTGCAGCCTCTCCATGCTTCCCACTCCCTCCTGTTGTTCAGTCGTGAGTTCCCTGTTCAGCCACCCTGTCTCCTGAGACATCTACTTGCTTTCCTCGGTAACAGCACGGGCCATTCTTGAGCTTGGAGGATGCTGTCCTTAAAGACTGGCCAGCTTTCCCAAGCTCCCCTGCCCTTCAGAGCTGCCTCCCATGGGATCCCTCTACCAGGCCCCCCAGTAGGCCAAATTCTGCTCCTCTGACATCCTCAGCTTCATAGTGAGTGGAGCTCTTGCAGTAGTAGGCAGCAAGTGTCATTTCAGATGGCCAAGGATATCCTCCTCCTGGTCGCCAGCTGATGCTCTAGAAGGATGTGGGGCTCACAATTGCTCCATCAGAGCTAGCAGACACTTGCACATGTCTTGGACCACCTCTGACACTTCAAATGTCCAAAGGTGTGTGTGTGTGTGTGTGTGTGTGTGTACAGCTGACTCCCTCCCTCCATCTCCACTGATTACAGTGCGGGCTTAAACAAGGAGCTCCCATGCAGACAGGCATTTTGTGCACACTAAAACTTGGGCAAGGGGAATCCCATGTCATATGAGATTGTGGAGTGCATGGGAGGGAACTGAATCCCACTCCATCCCAGGGGATTCTCAATGGGCATTAGATGTAATGATTAACTCCTCTAGATCAGTCCCTGAAGCACAAGTAAATGAACTCCTTTCTTGTCATTCTGCAGGTGTCCTGTTTTCTTATGAGATGGGAGCAGGGCCTTCTAGAGTGGGATGTTTCCACCTCTCCTAGAAAACCATCCTGTGATGAGACAAACTGCAGTGCTGGACTGAGTCTCTCCCCATGGTTTAGGGAGGGACCTTTGGGGATTACTTTAGTCTCCTTCAGTGGACATTTCTCAGGGTTGACCGTGCTGCCTTTCAGGAACTGTCAGCCCCAGCGTCCCAGGAACATTTTGAGGGTGTGCAGGGGACAGAGAAAGTAATGTCTTCAGCTGAGCTTCTGCTCCTGAGCTGCGCCTGGCTCCTGGGACCACAGGAGCCCATGGCAACCTGGCAGGCGCTGCAGAGCGACAGCTCTGTCCAGGAGCAGCTCCTCTTAAAAGAGCAGCAAGACTCAGGGCACTGCCTACAGGGGCCCGGATGAGATGAGTGACTCAGAAGTTAAAGACAGTTGGTTAAAGACAGAGACATGGTGGGATAGCTCGCATGACTGGAGTGCTGTCATGGATGGCTACGTGCTTTTTAGGAAAGACAGGCCAGGAAAGCGAGGTGGTGGAGTTGCTCTTTATGTGAGAGAGCACCTGGAATGTATTGAGCTGTGCCTAGGGGTGGATGAAGAGCGAGTCGAGAGCTTATGGGTAAGGATCAAAGGGCAGGCTAATAGAGGTGACACTGTTGTGGGTGTTTACTACAGGCCACCTGATCAGGATGAGGAAGTCGATGAGGCCTTCTACAGACAGCTGGAAGTAGCCTCACGATCCCAGGCCCTGGTTCTCATGGGGGACTTCAACCACCCCGATATCTGCTGGAAAGACAACACAGCTAGGCACAAACAGTCCTGGAGATTCCTGCAGAGCATTGGTGACAACTTCCTGACACAGGTGGTGGAGGAGCCAACAAGGAGAGGTGTGCTGCTGGACCTCGTACTAACAAACAAAGAAGGACTGGTGGAAGATGTGAAGGTTGGGGGCTGCCTTGGCTGCAGTGACCATGAGATGGTGGAGTTCAGGATCCTGCGAGGAGGCAGCAGGGCGCCAAGTAGGATCAAAACCCTGGACTTCAGGAGAGCAAACTTTGGCTTCTTCAGGGACCTACCTGGAGGAATCCCATGGGTGAGGGCCCTAGAAGGAAGGAGTGTTCAAGAGAGTTGGTTAATATTCAAACATCACTTCCTCCAGGCTCAAGAGCGGTGCGTCCCTATGAGTAGGAAGTCAAGCAAAGGAGGCAGGAGAGCTGCATGGATGAGCAAGGAGCTCCTGGCAAAACTCAACCAGAAGAAGGAAGTCTACAGAAAGTGGAAAGGGGGACAGGCCACTTGGGAGGAATATAGGAACGCTGTCAGAGTATGCAGGGATGCAACGAGGAAGGCTAAGGCCCGTTTGGAATTAAATCTGGCGAGAGATGTCAAGGACAGCAAGAAGGGCTTCTTCAAATACATCAGCAGCAAGAGGAAGACTAGGGAAAATGTGGGCCCTTTGCTGAATGGGGTGGGTGCCCTGGTGACGAAGGATGCAGAGAAGGCAGAGTTACTGAATGCCGCCTTTGCTTCAGTCTTTACTGGTCAGGCCAGCCCTCAGGAACCCCAGACCCTGGAGGCAAGAGAGAAAGTCTGGAGAGAGGAAGACTTTCCCTTGGTGGAGGAGGAGTGGGTTAGAGATCATTTAAGCAAACTTGACACCCACAAATCTGTGAGCCCCAATGGGATGCACCCACGAGTGCTTAGGGAGCTGGCGGATGGTATTGCTAAGCCACTCTCCATCATCTTTGAAAGGTCATGGAGAAGAGGAGAGGTGCCTGAAGACTGGAAGAAAGCCAATGTCACCCCAGTCTTTAAAAAGGGCAAGAAGGAGGACCCAGGGAACTACAGGCCAGTCAGCCTCACCTCCATCCCTGGAAAGGTGATGGAGCAGCTCATCCTGAAGGCCATCTCCAAACACGTGGAGGACAAGAAGGTGATCAGGAGCAGTCAGCATGGCTTCACCAAAAGGGGAAATCATGCCTAACCAATCTGATAGCCTTCTATGATGGAATGACTGGCTGGGCAGATGAGGGGAGAGCAGTGGATGTTGTCTCCCTCGACTTCAGCAAGGCTTTTGACACTGTCTCCCATAACATTCTCATAGGCAAGCTCAGGAAGCGTGGGTTAGATGAGTGGCCAGTGAGGTGGATTGAGAACTGGCTGAATGGCAGAGCTCAGAGGGTTGTGATCAGTGGCGCAGAGTCTAGTTGGAGGCCTGTAGCTAGCGGTGTCCCCCAGGGGTCAGGCCTGGGTCCAGTCTTGTTCAACTTCTTCATCAATGACCTGGATGAAGGCACAGAGTGCACCCTCAGCAAGTGTGCTGATGATAACAAACTGGGAGGAGTGGCCGATACCCCAGAGGGCTGTGCTGCCATTCAGAGAGACCTGGACAGGCTGGAGAGGTTGGCAGAGAGGAACCTCAAGAAGTTCAACAAAGGCAAGTGCAGGGTCCTGCACCTGGGGAGGAATAACCCCATGCACCAGTACAGGTTGGGGGCTGACCTGCTGGAAAGCAGCTCTGCAGAGAAGGACATGGGAGTGCTGGTGGACACCAAGTTAAGCATGAGGCAGCAATGTGCCCTTGTGGCCAAGAAGGCCAATGGTATCCTGGGGTGCATCAGGAAGAGTGTTGCCAGCAGGTGGAGGGAGGTGATCCTCCCCCTCTACTCAGCCCTGGTGAGGCCACATCTGGAGTACTGTGTCCAGTTCTGGGCTCCCCAGTATAAGAGGGATGTGGCACTACTGGAGCAAGTCCAGCAAAGGGCTACAAAGATGATTAGGGGACTGGAGCATCTCTCTTATGAGGAAAGGCTGAGAGAGCTTGGCCTGTTTAGCTTGGAGAAGAGAAGGCTGAGAGGAGATCTTATCAACGTGTACAAGTATCTGAAGGGAGGGTGTCGAGAGGATGGGGCCAGACTCTTTTCAGTGGTGCCGAGCGACAGGACGCGAGGAAATGGGCACAAACTGAAACACAGACACTTCCGCCTGAACATGAGGAAAAACTTTTTCACTGTGAGGGTGACCGAGCACTGGAAGAGGTTTCCCAGAGAGGCTGTGGAGTCTCCTTCTCTGGAGATATTCAAAACACGCCTGGATGCAATCCTGTGCAATGTGCTCTAGGTGACCCTGCTGAGCAGGGGGGTTGGACTAGATGATCTCCAGAGGTCCCTTCCAACCTCAGCAATTCTGTGATTCTGTGATTCTGTGGCGTGTTACAGTGCGGAGTTCCCTGTGGTGGAGCAAGGTGGTGGTGCCAGTGTTTTGCTGCTCAGCATGGGAGGAGGTGGCTGGAGAGAGCAGTGCTCTGCTCCCAGAGCCCAGCCCGCCATCACGGTGTCCTTCTGGGAGAGCTGGGTGAGGACTGTTGGTGACCGTGTTGCCTCCTTGGAGCATCGTGGTGCGAGGCAGGGCTGCTCCCAGTTTGGTGGTTTGTGTCAGCTGAGGTTCAGGCTTGCAGTTTGGGAAGGTCTTGATGCTTCCGTGAGTCTTTGGGATTTTACTGACTCCCCTGGAGAAAGTCATCTTCTCCCTCCTTTAAGGCTTTCTGTTGCATCTGGACCCTCATTGCATCTTCCCACCCCAGACCCTAATCCATTCCGATCCCTCAGAGAGATGGGTAGTTAATGAAAGCAGTCAGAGCCATTTCTCCACTTTGTGCCTACGCAGACCCTTGCAGACAGGGGAGATGCCACCTCATGAGAAGTCAGGCCTCTGAGGGCGATGGGTGGCTCTGAGACAGCTGTCCTTGGTGAGTGGTGGAGGCGGCATCTCCAAAGCTGCTGATCCCTTTGGCAAGAGTCTCAGAAGAGCAGATTCCTTGAAGCTGCAATGGGGGAGACATGTGGAGGTAGGGCTCCAACGCCCTGCTCAAGGCAGGTGCCAGTAGAGGAGGTGTCTTGGGTCCTTTTCCAGGGACGTTTTGATCAGGCTCTCACCAATACAGCTCAGCATGGAGGGGAGACATTTGCCTCTGCCTGTTGAGACTCTGTAAGGCCAGCAGAACTGACAGTAACACTCTGATTCTTTCTTTCTTTCTAGGTTGCTCCACTCCTGGAGGTTCCCAGTGCAGTCCTGGAGCCCCTGAGGGTGGAGGCAGGATGCCAGGGTGTGTCCCTGTGCCTGTCAACATCTTTGCCAACATCTGTGAAAGCAGCTGCAAGTGGATGAGAAGAGGCTATGTATGGATACGAAGGCTTCCATAAATGCGCCTGGCTTCCCTGGGTGACTTGGGGTGTGGCTTCACCTCCTGGTACCTCTGCTGTGCTGCCAATTCCGCATCCCACAACTGCTGTTACTGCCAACCCCCTCAGCAAATGCTACTGTGTCCCCTCCTTTTCCTAGAAGGTTGTGGTGCCATATAGGACAAGTGCAAGACCCTTATAATAAATGCCCACATGTCTTGAGTGCCTTTCTGTGAGGGCCGCAAAGCCTCCATAGCTTGACCTGAGGAAGTCTGACAGCTCTTGGGCCCCTGGCTCTGCGAGGGGTGAAGATGTGTCCAGGGCCAGGTTGCCCGTGGCACCCAGCCCTCAGTGCCCTGTGAAGCCAGCTGTGCAGCCAGGACTGCTGCTGCAGAGGCCGCGCAGCCAGGACAGCTGGCATTTCAGCAGCCGTCCAGTGTGGGGCTGTCTCATTGCTTGGGCCTCATTTCAAAGCCTCTGCACCCTTTTTCCCTTCCCTGGGGCTCCTTGTCCAAGCAAGTAAAGGAAAGGAACTGAGGTTCCTTTGGGCTCAGGAGGCCTTCCGGACTCTCAGCTGTTTCTACACTGTATCTGTATCTTTTGCATTTCTAAAGAAAATCCCCATCCCCCCATGCCTAGCTGGAGGTTGCTGAGGGGATGGAGGTGGGAAGCAGCAGCCTGCTGTGCCCAAAGAAAGCAGGATCCTTCCCTCTGAAAAGAGCAGCATCTCCCAAGGAGCCAGCTCTGTCCCCGATCTTGTGCTGCTCATTTGCACAGGCCTTGTGAGCCCAGAGTGCCTTGGCCACCTTGTGGTGTCACCTCAAGAGCTTCGCTGTGTGTCTGGGTTGAGGAGCCAAGGGAAGGCAGCGAGCAGAGCAGTGCCTGGGGAGTGTGCAAGTGGCGAGTGTCCTGCATCCATCCCTTCTTGGTGGCACCTGGATGTATCAAGCAGAAGAGGCAGCTCTGTGGGGCAGAGACAGTGTGTTTGTAGACTAGCTGGCACAGCAGAGGTCTGGCGTCAGGTTGATGCCTGGTGCAGTGCTGAGTTGATGTGACAGTGTCAGCAACCCTTTGCAGTGCAGCTGCTCCCTCAGCTGGTCTCTGCACCTAGAAATGCACCAGAAATGGAAGTGGCGTCCTGCTGTCATTGTGTAGGTGCTGCAGTGCAAAGGCTCCCAGCTGGGACTTGATGGTACTAAAGGAAAAGCAAGACCAATTGTTCCCTTTTGTGATTTGTGTGCAGGGTGACAGAGTGGAGCTGTCGCATGAGCTGGAGAGAGTCTTGCCAGGAGATGAAAGGTGTTTGCAGAAGACTGTTCTGTATGGAGTGATAACAGCGTAATCTGGGGACATGCAAGTGGCCCAGGTGAGCTTCTCCTCTCCTCTCACTTCAGCCTCAGCACCTGACAGTCCAGCTCGATGCATATGGCTGATGTTTGTGTTTGCGAAGTCATTCGGACTCAGTATCTGCTAGGCCACCAGCAGACACATTGCTTCTTTTTGTACAGGTGCAGGAGCACTTGGTAGAGCAGCAGTGTGGAGATGAGTGTTGTTTGTGCTGCTGGGGATGGTGTGCCTCATCCATGCTAGGCCAGCAGCATGCACGTGGCTTCAATGCAGACTGTGAGGTCACTTTTGTTTGAGTATTGAGAGGCCAGTGGTGGGCACATGGCTGCTGTTTTCGCTTGTGAGGTCATTCTTGCCTTCCTATATAATAGGCCAGCAGATGGAATGTGGCTTTGATGAAGCCTGTGAAGTCACTGCTTCCTCGGAATGGGATAGGCAAGCAGCAAGCCACGTCCTTTGATACACACTGTTAGGCCAGTTCTGCATCTATAAACGACAGCCAACAAGGAAACACTATATCACTGTTTGCGATTCTGAGGTCAGTGGTGGCTCAGTGCCTGCTAGGCCAGTGCTAGGTGCGTGGCTGCTGTTTGTGGTTGTGAGGTCAGTGGTGGCTCAGTGCCTGCTAGGCCAGTGCTAGGTGCGTGGCTGCTGTTTGTGGTTGTGATGTCAGTGGTGTCTCAGTGTCTGCTAGGCCAGTGCTATTTGCGTGGCTGCTGTTTGTGGTTGTGTGGTCAGTGGTGGCTCAGTGCCTGCTAGGCCAGTGCTAGGTGCGTGGCTGCTGTTGGTGGTTGTGAGGTCAGTGGTGGCTCAGTGCCTGCTAGGCCAGTGCTAGGTGCGTGGCTGCTGTTTTCAATTGTGAGCTCCCTTGTGGCTCAGTGCCTGCTAGGCCAGTGCTAGGTGCGTGGGTGCTGTTTGTGGTTGTGAGGTCCCTTGTGCCTCAGTGCCTGCTAGGCCAGTGCTAGGTGCGTGGGTGCTGTTTGTGGTTGTGAGGTCACTTGTGGCTCAGTGCCTGCTAGGCCAGTGCTAGGTGCGTGGCTGCTGTTTGTGGTTGTGAGGTCAGTGGTGGCTCAGTGCCTGCTAGGCCAGTGCTAGGTGCGTGGGTGCTCTTTGTGGTTGTGAGGTCAGTGGTGGCTCAGTGCCTGCTAGGCCAGTGCTAGGTGCGTGGCTGCTGTTTGTGGTTGTGAGGTCACTTGTGCCTCAGTGCCTGCTAGGCCAGTGCTAGGTGCGTGGGTGCTGTTGGTGGTTGTGAGGTCAGTGGTGGCTCAGTGCCTGCTAGGCCAGTGCTAGGTGCGTGGGTGCTGTTTTCAGTTGTGAGGTCAGTGGTGGCTCAGTGCCTGCTAGGCCAGTGCTAGGTGCGTGGCTGCTGTTTGTGGTTGTGAGGTCAGTGGTGGCTCAGTGCCTGCTAGGCCAGTGCTAGGTGCGTGGCTGCTGTTTGTGGTTGTGAGGTCAGTGGTGGCTCAGAGCCTGCTAGGCCAGGGCTAGGTGCGTGGCTGCTGTTTTCAGTTGTGAGGTCAGTGGTGGCTCAGTGCCTGCTAGGCCAGTGCTAGGTGCGTGGCTGCTGTTTGTGGTTGTGAGGTCACTTGTGCCTCAGTGCCTGCTAGGCCAGTGCTAGGTGCGTGGCTGCTGTTTGTGGTTGTGAGGTCAGTGGTGGCTCAGTGCCTGATAGGGCAGTGCTAGGTGCGTGGGTGCTGTTTGTGGTTGTGAGGTCAGTGGTGGCTCAGTGCCTGATAGGCCAGTGCTGGTCATGTGCCTGCTCTTTTCAATTGTGAGGTCATTTGTGGCTCAGTGTCTGATATTAAACTATCTTTTCTCTTTTGTTCATTCTCGGGCACTGGTAGTGAGCAGAGGCATTTAGATTCTCTTTTTCTTTTTTTTTTTAGTTTTCTTGGTAGCAATACGGTGCCTCCTGGTTGGAGCACAAGGAGGGACCCCAAGCAGTTTTTTGTTATACCTTTTAAGGAATAGTAAGTTGTTACATATTCAGTACTTCAGTTTACATAACTACCACATCTATCCACGACTCTTATTTCTGCCAATCCCCTTGCCATGTTATTGTATGATGTAGATCCATGGCAGCCTTTATGGTCCATCTTATAACTGTTCATTAGCTGATTTGCACCTCTTCTGGTGGTACCTTTGAACAACTTTTGTACAGCTGCCTGGGTTAGACCGGCTTCTTTGCAGTTCTTCAGCTTTGAACGAAAACCAGGGCTAAGACAAGGTCAGATAAGATGTTCTGCTGGCAGGGCACCGTGACTTTGCCTGTTCTTCCTCTGCAAAAGCTCGAGTATAGTGGACATTTTCTTAACATTCCCTCCTTTTATTTTTAAGCATACGTGCCTTCAATGTTATGCTGGTCTAGACTTAGGTCCCCTTACACACGAGACGCAAGTGGAACATATTAGACGCATGCAGGAGACACAACAGAAAAGCACAGTTCCTAATGCCAGAATTAACATTAAAATTATTCAAACACATCTGGTCCACACTCCCAGATGCGGTAGCCATGACCACAGCCACAACCAGTCTGCTGCTAGGGCATTAGACAGGGCCTGCTCTTTGGGTATTCGATGGAAGGTACGAACAGATTGTTGAATGACATTTACAGCATATTCAATTTGTTTTGATATGTTTGCGTGAAAACAACAGGCGGTGTTTACCAGCACACACACTCCTCCCTGTGTGGCCAACAGGCAATCTAAAGCCCATCGATTTTGGACGGCAGATTGAGAGAGAGAGTTCACTTCAATTTGTAGATTTTTTGAGACATTGAGGCGTTTTGATAGTCATAAGGGACCAGGCGTCCAGTGGTGCAGGTGCCAGCCCATCCTGGTGGAAAACTCTTGTAGGCGTTGGTTCCACGTAAGCAGAATGACACGGATGTCACAATGGTTGATTTCCCTACTAGGATGGTCTTGTTTCTCTGCCCTGTCCCCTATCAGGCACTGAGGAACAAGTGACCTCACAACCACAAAGAGCAGCCACATCACTAGTACTAACCTATCAGGCACTGAGGGATAAGTGACCTGATGTCATACTACGAAGGTTTGATAGTAACGACTGAGACAGTAAAGTAATAAAAAAACTACGTTTACTTCCTCACGCAAGCTCTTAGATTAGTACCATCCATTAAAATAATGTGATTATTAATTTGGAAAGGATAGCCTGAAAAAGGGTAGCCCGAAGTCATTGATTATTGATTCAGAAAGGATAGCCCGAAATAATGCAATTACTGCTTTAGAAAGGATAACCCGAAACCGTCAGTTACTGCGCTAGTAATTGGAAGCACTGCTTATCCCTACTTCAAAGCTTTCTTGTTCACTCTCTTAGTGAGAGGACTCTCAACCTCGAGGAGTTACCTTAACCCAGTGTCCCAGGAAAAGGGGAGGGGGGGATACTCATAGTCCAGCCGGAGAGGATGGTCAGGTCACATTCCCGTCCCTGCTCCAACTCTCTTAGCTGCCAAGTCTCTTTTTATACGGCTGGGGCTCTGGACAAACACTGCTTTTGCTGACCTCTGCGAGTTTCATAATCACAGGACTGTCTGCTTGGGAGGACCCTGCTAGCGAGGCAAGACCACAACCCCTCCGTATCGCTTCTCCCCTCCCTGCGGGTCCATGCAGATTCCTTGGCCTTGTCAGGCGGCAGAGTTCTTTAGCTGTTAGCTCTTCTAGTCTGCAGCCTTGAGCATATCAGTTGGCAGACTTTTTCAGTCCTGTTAACTCTTAACTCACTTGACAGTCCTTGCTGAATTCCATGAGGTTACTGACAGCCCATTCCTCCTGCCTCTCTAGGTCCCTCTGAATGGCAGCCCTCATCTACAACCCATCCAGTTGTCTGCTCTTCTAGACTCCAACGTTCTAACGTGCATGCAAGAATATTGTGGGAGACAGTGTCAAACACCTTGCTGAACTCTCTTTAAAGGACATTTACTCTTCTCCATCAACAAATACAGTTATTTATTCATAGAAGGCAATCAGGTCGGTGAGGCAGAATTTAGCCTTGGTAAATGCATGCTAACTGTTCCCAGGCACCTTCTTCTCCTTCATGTGCCCAGAACTGTGTTTTGAGAGGATTCGCTGCATGATTCACTGCTAACCAAAGTGTGGCTGAACTGCCTGCAACTCCCCAGGTTGCCCTTGTGGCCTTTTTGGAAGATGGATGTAACAATTGCCTTTCTGCAGTCATTGGGACTTCACCCCATCTCCACAACCTTTCAAAGATGATAGCGAGTGGCCTTGCAGGGACTGCACTCAGCTCTCTCAATGTCCTTGTCCAATGTCCTCATCTGCAGCCCATCCAAACTCTTTGACTTGTATCATTTGAACTCTCTCAAGTAATCCCTCACGAACCTCATCCACTGTTGGCTGTTTTTCTCCTCTGGAGTCCTGACTCAAGGCACAACACTCCGGGAGACCTTCCTTGTGGAAACAAAGCTGACAAGGGGTTGAGCTACTCAGGCCTATCTGCATCTGCCGCTACAAGATTCCCTGTCCCATTTAGCAGTGAGGCCACATTTTCCTTTCTATTCTTTGATTCTTATGGAGGCAGTAGCAGCTCATCCTCATGCCCTTGACATGCCCTGCAAGTGTCAATCCTCGGGGAGCTTTTTCTTCCCTAACACCAAACCCATGACCCTGGACAATATTTCTAAATGCCTCCTTTGCCTCTCCCTTCTTGCCCTTCTGTATGCTGCCCTATTGCCCTGGAGCTAATGTGTGAGGTCCCTGTTTAGCCAGGTTGGTCCCCTGAGATAGCTGCTAGTTTTACTGAGTGTGGGGATGGAGCATCCTTGTGTTTGGCAGGTGCTGTCCTTAAAGACCTGCCAGCTTTCCTGAGCTCCTGGGCCCTTGAGAGCTGCGTCCCATGGGTTTCCCCCCAGCAGTCCCTTGAACAGGCCAACGTCTGCTCCTCTGAGTTCCAGGGTCTGTACTCTGCTACTGTCCTTCCACGCTCCCCTCAGGATTTGGGACTCCACTTTCTCATGGTCACTCTAGGCAAGGCTGACACTATCCTGTTCCTGATCTCTTCCTCCTTATTTGCAATTTCCAGATCCAGGAAAGCATCACCCTTATCCGGCTTCTGCATGTCCATCTGCGCATGCCTGTGCCCCAGGCTGCCTGCACTTGTGTATATTTGGGCTGCAGAGCCTCAGCTGTGGCACAGAGAACAGATTTGTAATGGTGAAACCTGTTACCATGAGCCAAGGACACCATGTGTGCAATGGCCCGACTTCAGAGCAGAGCCATGCTGGACTAGATAACAGGTGGCAATGTAATGGTGAAAGGAGGTTCCCACTAAGAGAGCAAAGGCTTCAGTGCTCAAGGCCAGGGAGAAACAGAGCTGGGCTGTGCAGAAATGGCAGGAGAGGGGTTGGCTACCTGAACTGACTTTGTAGCACCTTGTGACCTGTGACAGAGGTGAACCAATTTCCAGGAAGGACAATTGTCACTGGGAGATTCCCTGGGCCTGAGCAGCCTGTGATCCAACCAACCTGTGGACATCACTAGCACAGTCCCTGTTCACACGATCCTGGGGGTGAGAAGTTGTTCATGGAGAGAAAAGCTGGAAGTGTTTGAGAGTGCAGAGACTAGAGCAGAGACCTTGGTGTGATGTGCCTCCCATCTATGCAACACTGTTGGATGCAGACGGGATGGATTTTGCCTAAAGGCAATGGAGGGATTCAGTTGTTTGGGCCCTGGTAGGAAACCGGAGTTGCCCTGGGGTGCACTCCCAGGAACCACTCCAAAAGGACATGGCTTTCCTGTAGGTCCCATGCTATATTTGCTAGAGACCTGGGGTTGTGCTACCCTGCCTATGGCCTACCTTTATGTCAGTGAATAGTGTCTGCACTGAATTGCATTTGCTATTTGCATTGTGCAGTTCTGCTTGTGTCTCAGCCTCATAATGAGTGGAGCTCTAGTTGCAGTAGGTATCTAGGGTCATTTCAGATGGCCAAGGCCATTCCCCACCTGGCCCCCACCTCAGGCTCTAGAAGGATGTGGGTGTCATAGTTGCTCCATCAGAACAAGCAGACACTGGCACATGCCTTGGTCCACCTCTCTCTCTTCAACTGTCAACAGGTGTTTGTGTGCAACCAGATGACTCTCACGCTCTGTCTCCAGTGATCACAATGGGAGCTTAGACAAGGAGCTCCCATGCAGACACCTCTGTTGTGCTCACTTCAGGTTTGGCAAAGGGAATCTCACCTCCTGTGTGTTTGTGGAGTTCACAGGAGGGATCCGAATCCCACTCCAGCCCAGGGGTTTCTAACCTGCCATAAGGTGCGCAGACTGACTCATCTGAACCAACACCTGAACCATGGGGAAATGGACTCCCTTCTTGTACACTTCAAGGTGTCCTGCCTAGTGAAGGCATAGGAATAGGGGCTTCCAGAGGGGGACGTTTCCACCTTTCATAGATAACCATCCTCTGATGAGACAAATTGCAATGCTGGAATCAGTCTTCCTTCAGTGCTTTGAGAGGGACCATCAGTGATTATTTTAGTTTATTGGAGTGAACATTTCCCAGGAGGAGGGAGCACAAGGGACAGAGAAATTCATGATTTCAGCTGGGCCTCTGCTCCTGAGCAGGCCAGGCCCCTGGGATGGAGGGAGCTCATGGCAACCGGGCAGCACTGCCCAGAGACAGCTGTGTGCAGCGGCAGCTCCTCTGCAAAGAGCAGCAGAGTTCCAGGCACTGCCTGCTGCTGCTGACATGAGAAGAGACAAAGCAGAGAGAAGTGCAAGGCAGTGTGGAGTGGGAGGAGAGAGGAGAGCTCCTTGTGGGAGAAATCTTCACAGCCCCTGACAAGGTAAGTCTCTGGCTGCAGGGCAACGCTACTGAGGTTCCTGGAGGGGTCTTCTGAACCCATCCCATCCCATCACTCATAGGATTTTCAGCTTCTCTCTGCTGGCTTCTCCAGTGCAGAGGAGGGGGCAGACGTGCTTCAGAGCAGGGACTCTCTATCATACCATCTCAGGGACAGGGCATGCTGCTACCATCTCCCAGGGATCCTGCAGGGGTGTGAAGCTGAGGTGTGCACACAGGTCTGCCCAGTACTGTAACTCGGAGCAGTGTCCCTGTGCCCCAGGTTGCTGCGTTCCTGTCTAAGTGACTCTGACGTCTGCTAGGGTCAGCACTCAGCCTGCCCGGGGAGCTCCCCATGGGGCTGCTCTGTCAGGGCAGGTTCATTCTCCTGCTGAGAGGGTGCTGTGTGGGTCAGGGCTGCTCATAGCTCCAGCTCATGCACAGGACATTTCCAAGGGGACTTTTCAAAAGGAAAGTGAAGGCAGGGATTTCCTGAAAGAGAAGCCGATTTCCTGACATGGTGCTTTACACTTCCTACCACCTGGCAAGGGAAAAATGGAAATGGAGCTGTCAGGCTTGGACAACAGACTGAGACTCATGAACAGTTTCCAGGAGCAGACAACGTGTCTGCTAGGAACTTCTGAAAGTCCCTCCAGCCACTCCTTAGTCTATAGACAGCACCAGCTTCCCCTTTGCTGGCCTCATCTGGGTTTGTCTGACCTGCTCCTTAGCACCTGCAAACATGGGGATGGCCCTGGGCAGTGCCCTGCTACTGGGGGGTTTCTGCAGGAGAGACCTGAGCTCCCTGAGGGAGGTGTCGGCACTGCAGGGCCTGACCATGACTTGCTCAACTCCATCCCCCCCTAACGTTTCTGTTTGGCACTTCCCTCTCATTGCCTGCCCATCTCCGCTGCCTGGAGCTGTCCCTGCTGGCAGCTCTTTCTCAGTCCCAGTGTCTTTTCCTGGTCAGTGCTCACAGACCCCCTCCCACCCTCTGTGTGCTCATTCCTGCCCTCCACAAACCTCCCACAGGCAGGGCCCTGTCCAGGGGCATCTCTGTGCTTGCAGGTTCTAAGGAGCAGCTCAGGCAAACCCTCACGAGGCCAAGAAGGTGATGGTGGTGCTGTCTGTAGGCTGAGGTGTGGATGAAGGGACTTGCTGACGTTTCTCTCAGACCTTTTGGGGGTGTTCAGCTGCAGTTAAGACACCAGCCCTGTGTGTCCTGCATGGTGTTCCCTTCCTGCCAGTGAGAAGCCCCAATCCCCTTCCAAACTGTGAGGCTCCTGGCAATGCATTTCATCAGGCTGGGGAATGAGCTGACTCTCCTTTTAGGAGAGTCCATCTTTAGGATCCTTGACTGCTTCTCGGGGCTGTGCTGTCAAGCTGCAAGTTGCCCTCCAGAAAAGCACAGCTTCCCTGGAGCATTTCTGTAAGATCTGAGAGTCCTTGGTCTGGTCATGTGAGTGAGAAACCTTGTCACACTCTTCATCATTCTCTCCATGTCGGGGCTGAGAGCGAAGAATTTGGAAATCTTCACCGTGACACTGAACTCCTCCACTCCCAGCTCAGTCCAGTGTCCAGTTTCTTTCTTAGCGGAATTTGTGAATGTGGTTGTCCTTCATCTGAGTGAGGTGCAAGTGCAGGGCAATGAGGGGCAAGACTCATGGACAGACCAGGTCCCGTGACCCTATTCAAAGTCACAGCGAGTCCTTTTTTGCTCTTGGGATGCACAAGGGCACATGCTGAGAGCAATTGAACTGCCAAAGATTTCTACCACCTCAAAGAATGCTCCCACTGCGAGATGGAGGCATCTAAAATACAAACATACATACATATATATGAGTGTGTGTGTGTGTGTGCGTGTGTGCGCGTGTGTGTATACACCAACATATGTGTGTGTGTGTGTGTGTGTATGTATGTATGTATGTATGTATATCCTCAGACTCCTCTAGTGATTATTTTGCAGAGAAAAATGGGTTTCCAAATGTTGAACAACCCTTCCACATGCGCAGTGGACATAATCTGCTGCAGCATGTGTGCATCAGAGCTAGTCACTTCCCATTCTCTCTGCAGTGCCTGCAGGAAGGGTAAACTGGCGTGAGGGCAGGGTCTATCTCATTGAGACAGAGACATCTAGAAAGGGTCAGGTCACCCCCTGCCTTCACTTGACTGTTTCTCTGCCTTCCTGGAGTGGCAGCTGGTGTGACTGATTCAGATACAGACACCTCTGTTCTGTGTAAACAGAGCTGCAGAAAGGGAGCTGAGTAAAGGTAAAGGGCAGAGGAAAGGTGGCCGTTTCTATGAGAAACAGAGTGGGTTTGGCTCATGGAAGCCTGCTCTAACTTACTACTGTCTTTTCCTCCTTGGACAGTCCACAAAGCCCCGAGGAAGCAAATGTCCAACAGCAGCTCCCTCAATGAGTTCCTCCTCCTGGCATTTGCAGACATGCGGGAGCTGCAGCTCTTGCACTTCTCGCTCTTCCTGGGCATCTACCTGGCTGCCCTCCTGGGCAATGGCCTCATCATCACAGCTGTAGCCTGTGACCACCACCTCCACACCCCCATGTACTTCTTTCTCTTCAACCTCTCCCTCCTCGACCTCAGCTCCATCTCTGTCACTGTCCCCAAATCTATGGCCAATTCTCTGTGGGACACCAGGGCCATTTCCTACTCGGGATGTGCTGTCCAGGTCTTCTTCTTCTTTTTTTTATTTACAGCAGAGTTTTATCTCCTCACAGTCATGGCCTATGACCGCTACGTTGCCATCTGCAAACCCCTGCACTACGGGACCCTCATGGGCAGCAGAACTTGTGTCAAAATGGCAGCAGCTGCCTGGGCCAGTGGTTTTCTCCATGCTCTCATACATACCGCTAACACATTTTCCATACCACTGTGCCAAGGCAACACAGTGGACCAGTTCTTCTGTGAAATCCCCCAGATCCTCAAGCTCTCCTGCTCAGGCACCTACCTCAGGGAAGCTGGGCTTATTGTGGTTGGTGCCTGTTTATCTTTGGGGTGTTTCATTTTCATTGTGCTGTCCTACGTGCAGATCTTCACTGCTGTGCTGAGGATGCCCTCTGAGCAGGGCCGAAACAAAGCCTTTTCCACGTGCCTCCCTCACCTGGCTGTGGTCTGCCTGTTCATCAGCACCTCATTTTTTGCCTACCTGCAGCCCCCCTCTATCTCTTCCCCAGCTCTGGATCTGGTGCTGGCCGTTCTGTACGCGGTGGTGCCTCCAGCAGTGAACCCTCTCATCTACAGCATGAGGAACAAGGAGCTCAAGGAGGCACTGAAGAAACTGGTTCAGTTTGTGCTGTTTCAGCAGCAATAAGCTGCCCATGTCTCCTCACAAATGATTTCCAATGAATCTGAGGCAACATTTGTGGTTGGGGCATTCTATCTGTGATAGAAAAAGCGTGTTTGTACAGGAACGTCTGAATTCATCTCACTTCTCCAGAGGCACAAAACCCATTTATCTGACCCAGAGGCTTTGTGTAAATCTTCCGAGCACTGTGTCAAGGCTGGCCTCCCTTGCAACATCTCTGTAATAAAAGGGGATTTCATCAGTACACTGCCTGAAGGCTGCGCTCTTCTTCCAAAGTGGGAGCCAAGAATGCACTCTGGGAATTGTCCCCAAAAAGCTCCTTTTGCTGTGCCTGTTTTTTCCGTGGGCTAAGGAGGATGTGTTCATAGGGTGAATGTGTGAGGGAATGAGGGCTGGATTCAGCCCTCACTTGGGGGTGCCCAGGGTCCCCAGAGAGGGTGAGTGCTCACGCGGTGTCTGCTGGGGGCTGTCTCAAATATTAGAGGGCTGGTGACAGATTCCCCCCTTCTGGAAGGCAATATGGAGCCACCCGGTTGAGCACAGGGTATCTCCAGGGACAGCATGTGCCTGGAGAGGCCAGTGAGTGGAGACTCACAAAACTAAGTGGAGTCACCCAAAGTCAAGTGCCAAACCGAGGAATGCACCAAATCAGGGCTCTGCAATCTCAGGAGAGGCAGTGGGGACTCCTCAGGCACAGGGAAGGCAGCCTCAAGAGCGGTTCATGTCACCTACAATGAAAAACCATGGCTGGATCTAATGACCCACCTAACCCCATCCTGAGCCATTGGAAATGCCTTGTGATTGCTCTGAGCATCTTCCACAGCCACAGATCCCTGGGGAGGGAGTTGTCAGGTGCAGTGATGCTGGGCCAGCCGGGTCTGCCCTGACCAGCACGGCCAGTGTGGAGTCACCCCAGGGCCTCACAGCCTGCTGGCCCTGCAGAGCAGCATCACCAGCCCGGGTAGCACAGCGGAGGGGGTGCAGGAATAGCTGGGCAGGCCAGCATGGACACACTGACCTGCAGAAAGTCTCTCTTGGGAGGAGGGATGTCTCTTGAGAAGAGCAAAGGAACAGTTGGGTGCTTGCAGGGAGGAATAAATGAAAACCTGTTTCTATGTGTGTCAACTCAGGGCAGGCTGCTCTGTCGCCGGACACTTTCACTAACTGAATCTGTTCATTGTATCATATATCATCGTTCCCTCCCTTTCCTCTAACCATTTTCCAGTTTCCAGTTTCCAACCAATGTTGAGGAACCTTGGTGTTGTGTTTGAGAAAGCTGTCAAGTTGATGCAAGGTTACTCCAAGTGATACTGATGTATTAAATGGTGTAAAAAAAGACATTGTTTGTTCAGTCATATGAGAAGTTAACCAGAAGTCTGCGTGGTGATTTGGTCAAAAAACAGAGGTCATGCTACAATGGCTTTTGTTGCCTTCCATGTCTGGAGTACCCATGTCACCCTATTGTCAGAACCATGTGCAGCTTCCCATCCAGTGTTTTATTACATAGAGCTACGTTTAGACTAACTTTAGATCTTAGGGTTAGTGCAACATGATTGCCTACAATCAGTCCTTAACCTCGTGCTATTACAGATGGTGTTTCTCTTGTAACTATAGTTTTGAAGATGGGTTGTGACTGATCTCCAATACCCGAGTTGTCCCATGGGCAACGTGAAAAGGCAGAACGTGTTAGAGACACGTTTCAGGTGTTTTTTTTCCAGTTATCAGTGTTCCCACAGTTAGCAGGTAACACCCCATCTCCCTGCAAGAGAAGACACCCAGGTCTTGGACATAACCCAGGCCTCACTTAGAGTTAACTTACTCTCTTCAGAGTCTACAGCATCCCATGCTCCTTTTTCATGGGAAAAGAGCAGAGTCACCCAGACTGATCCCCAAGCTGGATGTTTAACCACAGCCTCACCCCCAGGACTTTGATGGGGTTTTATTTCTGTTTTAACAGGAATTCATGCAGCTACTGACACAAACCCCTTATCTATGGGCCTTCCCATAAGAGTTTGTCACTTATTTAGCCACCTTACAACTTCCCACAAGTGGGATCCCCACTTAGAAGTATTCTATGAGAGAAGAGTCACTCTTGTGCAGCTGTTGTTTCTGTTGGCCACTCCATCTGTCTACTACCCCATTACTTGGAGGTTGATACCATAGGCGAAAGGTCTACTGACCACTGTTTGAAGCACACCACGTTTGCAATTCTTTATTCTTAAAATGCAATCCATTATCAAATGATATTTCTCTGGGAAAGGGTAAAGTAGCAAACCAGCAGTTCAAACCAGCAAGTCTTGCTAGTCCAGTTGTAGCTCAGGTGGGGTGCATCTTCTTCCAATTCTAACCATGCAGGGCCAGGTATAGCCCTTTCCACCCTGCTCTCCCCCAGCACCTCTTCCCTGAATTTGGGGTGCCCTGCACAATGTCCTTCCTTGTGGGTGAAGGGGGACCCCAGTTCTCCAAGAAAGAGGCTGCAGCCTCAGCACTTGTGGCAAGGGGTCGCACAGCAAAATGGCCATGGGAGCTCCCTGCCCCGTTGCTGCTCATCTTTGAGAGCTGCTGGGGGGGGCAGTTGGTGTTAGGAGTTGTGGGAGGGGGTCCCTCGCAGGAGTGGTCCCTCCCAGAGAGCTGGAGTGCCCTCCTGTGGGGTCTGGACTCCCATCACAGAGAGCATTGGGGACCATCTGCCTGCAGTGCCACCAAGGACAGAGCCCCAGGAAAGGTGCAAGATGCAGAGAAGAACATGGGAAGGGCCCCGGGGGAGAGGAATCCAAAGGGGTCAGGAAATGGGATGTGTGGGAAGGCCATGACTTCCAGGTAGGAAGGGTGTTTCTCTGGTCTCCCACCAAAAGGAACCTGGTGATGACTGACCCCGGCTTTCCAATGCCAAAGTGTGGTAGGGGATACCCAGGAATACTTGGGGGTTATCCAGGGTTTGGGGGGGCAGCAATTTGGGGGGCTCTTTTGGGAGATACTCAGGGCCATTTAAGGAATGTGGAGTCCTGGGCGGTGTGAACAGCAGCACAGCCAGGAGATGGAGGGAAGTGATTATCCCCCTCTACTAAACACTGCTTAGAGCCCTTCTAGATACTGCATCCAACTGGGGCTCCCTGTAGAAGAACGCTGTTGATCACATGGAGGGAGTCCAGTGGCAGGCCCCCGAGGTTGTTGAGGGCTGCAGCACTTGCCCTGTGAGGGATCAGGGCTTGTTCAGTGCAGAAAAGGGAAGGTTTTGCAGAGGACTCATAGCAGCTTCTCAGCTGAAAGTTGCCACTGATAATGAACCAGGTTTTTACAGGAATCCATGGCAGGAGAATGAGAGGCAACGGCTATAAGCAGAAACAAGTGCAGTCAAAATTGTATAGAAGGAAGAAAAATCAATGAGGACCATGGAGCATTTGAAGTGGGGTCCAGAGGGGTTAGGGACTCTCTCTTCTGGCAGGCTTGCAGGACGCAGCTGGACAAAGCCCTGAGGAACTTGGTGTGAATTCAGTGTTGATTCCTAAGTGAGCAGGATATTGGACTAGCGTCCTCCCAAGGTCCCTTCCAGCCTCAATGATTTGGTGATTCTGTCCTCTCTGGTGATAGCCACTGCAATTCTTGCAGGCAGCAAATCCTTTTCTGCACGTGGGTTAGCACCTGACATGGCCTCCTGAGAACCAGCCCCTCCTAGTGGTGTGAGGTTGCCTCTTGGGCCTGAAAGGTTTCCAGTTCAAGGTTTCATTATGAGTGACTGCTTGTCCAGAGTGAGTCCTCTTCACAGCCTACAACACCTGAACATTACAACACGATGCCAAATGAGTGTGACAAATGCAGAAAATCATGGCATGAGGGTGATTGCACTCTAACATCCATGAGGTCCTTTGCTGATCCAAGAATATCCAGAAGGATTGGAAGAGCCTTAAACCTCCTAGACATACACAGGTAATGTTGACTTTGTCACTCTGGGAGGTGAGGGAGCTGTGTTTGTTCAGCCTGGAGAAGAGAAGGCTTTGGGGACACCTAATAGCAGCCTCCCCATGCCCACCAGAATGTCACCAAGGAGATGGAGCCAGGCTCTTCACTGTTGTGCATGAGGCAAGGGTGAAGGCCAATGGGCATTAGGTGAAAGAAGAGAGGTTCAGGCTGGGTGTAAGGAGAAACTTTTTACCCATCCAGAGAGTCAAGCACGGGGGCAGGTTGCCCAGAGAGTGTGCCATCTCCATCCTCAGAGGTTTTCAAGTCCTCAGTGAGTAAAGCCCTGAGCAACCTGATTCGACCTGTTAGCTGACCCTGCTGTGGGAAGGAGGTTGGGCCGGAGACATCCTGGGGTCCTTTCCAGATGGAATGATACTGCATTTCCTTCCACCTCGAGTCTTCTCTTGACCCTGGGAAAACACTCAGCTTGCTTGTGATCATGGAAGCAAATCTCCCAAAAGTGTGATCAGATCAACTGCATGTTCCTTCTCCTGCTCCACTCAGAGTCATTCAGGTTCTGGACTGCTTGGCAGCTGCACCCAAATAGCTTTTTTTTTTCTTTTTTTTTTGCTTCATCTTTTATTGCATTTTCCCTCTTTTCCAACATCCAAGTTCTTTTTAGATACCCTCCCCTGCAGCCAGCCAACTCCTGTTTATTCTATCTCCATTGGCCCTGGTTTTGCTCTCTTCATGCAGCTTTTCTGAGCTGCTTGCCATGGTGATCCCTACCTTTGCCAGCAGTCCCTTTAAACGACTACCTCCGCTTCTTACCCGTAGTGTCCTGCAGGTCCTCCTGCTGTTATCCTGTCAGAGGCACCGCAAGACAGGATGAGCCATCTGCAAACACTCATTTACAGCTGACACAAGGGAGCTTCAGTCCAGAGGGGCCTTGAGAAACTTGGGGATTTGGCCAACAGAAACCTCATGCTGTCGTAAAAGGAGCAGTGGCAGGTCCTGCATCAGGGGACAGAACAGCCTGTGCATCAGGAGAGGCTGGCACCTGACTGTCAGAGGAGTGACCCTGAGGAGAAGGGCCTGGACATTACGAGGGATGCCATATGAGCCAGCGGTGCACGCTCACTGCAAATGAGGCCCGCTGCATACAAGGCTGCTTCAGGAAGCATGTGGCCACCCAGACAAGTGGAAATATCATCCCCCTCGACTCAGCCCTGGTGTGGCTGCATCTGGAATAGCGTGTCCAAGTGTGTGGACTGCCCAGTGCTGGAGGAATGGGGAGAAACTGGAGAGGGTCCAGAGGAGTCTTCCAAGATGGGGTTGGGGGCCTGAAGGAGAGGCTGAGGGACCTGGGCTTCTTCAGCCTGGTGAAATGGAGGCAAAGGGCAGTACAGTAGTAGCCTCCGAGTGCTTGAAGAGATCATGGATCTTTTCTTGGTAGAGGTAAATAACATGAGAAGGGGAAACCAGGCTAAAACGGCAACTCACAACTCAGTTCCAGGGCAATAAGGCAGCATAGAAGAAGTGGAAAGAGGGAGAGGCTGAAAAGGAGGAATTCAAAAATATTGTCCAGTAAAGTAGGGATGGTGTTAGGGAAGCCAAAGTTCTCAGAGGGTACACACTGGCAGGGGACATCAAAGGCAAGGAGAAGAGCTGCTACTGCTCCAGGAATGATAAAGAATAAAAGGAAAATGTTGGCTCTTTGCTGAAGGGGGCAGAGAACCTAGTAAGAGCAGATGTAGGTAGGTCTGAGGAGCTCAGTGCCTTTTTGGCTTCTGTCTTCTCCAGCAAGGTCTCCCGGGCTGTTGTGCCTCGATTCAGGGCTCCAGGCAAGAAAAGCAACCAGCAGGGGATGAGGGCTGAGTGAGGGATGACTTGCAAGAACTCCACCCCTACAAGCCAGTGGGATTGGAACGGCTGCACCCATGGACACTGAGAGAGCTGGCTGCAGTTGTAGCAAGGCTGCCCTCTGTCATCTTTGAAAGGTCATGGAGATGGGGTAGGTCCCAATAACTGCAGAAAGGCAAATGTTACATCCACTCTCAAGAAAGGCCCGGAGGGCAACCCAGAGAACGACAGGCCATTCAGCCTCAACTGGTTGAGGAGTGTGTCATGGAGTGAGTCCACTCATTTCTGGGCACATGAGGAAGAAGAAGGTGATAGGGAAGAGGCAGCATGGATTTGTCCAGGGTAAATTGTGCCTCACCAACCTGATCGCCTTCTAGGATTGCATAGCTCTATTTGTGTTTGGAGAGCAGAAAATGCCTTTCAACTTGATTTGAGCAAGGTGTTTGACACTGTCTCCCACAATGGCCTTGTGGAATACAATTCAGAAATTTACCACCTAGATGGGTGGACAACCAGATGACTTGATTAGTGACATGGAAGAGGCAATACTCACTATGCTTGCTGAGGACAAAAATACTGCAGGGGGGCCCAGCCATATGCTTGAGGGCTGCTATTCAGAGGGCCCTGGACAGGCAGGAGGAATGGGCTGTCAGTACGTGGAGTCCAGGGTATGAGCCACCTCCTCTGCAGCCAGACCTCTGGCAGAGGAGAGGGGCATCTCTTCTGCCACAGGCCCATTTCATGCTGCCTGACAAGGGGGCTGAGACCGACTGCCCTGCAATATCATTGTCTGTGAGGCAGCATGCCCAACTGGGTAAGCTGAAGGCTTTCCTAAGTCCCCCCCCCCTCTCTCTCTCCTCGCCTCCTTTGGCACCAGGATCATGGTGTTGCTGCTTGTTTCCCCTCCTGTCCATGCTGCTCCTCTTCTTGCTCTTGGGACAACTTCTTCACACTGCTGCCAGATGGGATGAGAAGTGTAATGCTTTCTTGTATCTGAAAATTTCAAACAAGGAGGAACTGATCAGGGATGGGAGAGTATGTGTCACCCTTCTCTACTGTAACCATGAAAATGTGGATTCCCAGATGCTGAGAAGAGTGAGGAAGGACAGTAGCAGAATACAGACCCTGGACTTGAGAAGAGCAGATTTTGGCCTCTTCAGGGGACTGCTGGGGGGGAACCCATGGGACGCAGCTCCAAAGAGCCCAGGAGCTCAGGAAAGCCAGCACGTCTTTAAGGAGAGCACCTGCCAAGCACAAGGATGGTTCATCCCCATACTCAGTAAAACTAGTAGATATCTCAGGGGACCAACTTGGCTAAACAGGGACCTCGCACCTTAGCTCCAGGGTGATAGAGCAGCATACAGAAGGGCAAGGAGGGAGAGGCAAAGGAGGCATTTAGAAATATTGTCCAGGGTCATAGGCTTGGTGTTAGGGAAGAAAAAGCTCCGCTAGCACTGACATTTGCAGGGGATTTCAAGGGCATGAAGATGAGCTGCTACTGCCTCCATAAGAATCAAAGAATAGAAAGGAAAATGTGGCCTCACTGATAAATGGGACAGGGAATCTTGTAGCAGCAGCTGCAGATAGGTCTGGGCAACTCAACCCCTTGTTAGCTTCCGTTTCCACAAGCAAGGTCTCCCGGAGTGTTGTGCCTTGAGTCAGGACTCCAGAGGAGAAAAGCAGCCACCAGTGGATGAGGGTCGTGAGGGATTACTTGTGAGAACTCAGAGGATAAAAGTCAATGAGGATGGACGGGCTGCAGTCAAGGATGCTGTGAGAGCTGACTGCTGTTCCTCCAAGGCCACATGCTATCATCTTGAAAGGTTGTGGAGATGGGCTGAAGTCCCAATGACTGCAGAAAGGCAATTGTTACATCCATCTTCCAAAAAGGCCACAAGGGCAACCTGGGGAGCTGCAGGCAGTTCAGCCTCCCTTTGGTGAGGAGTGAGTCATGGAATGAATCCTCTTGGATCACATTTCTGGGCACATGAAGAAGAAGAAGGTGCCTGGGAACAGTTAGCATGCATTTACCAAGGGTAAATGATGCCTTGCCAACCTCATTGCTTGCTATGAATAGGTAACTGTGTTTGTGGATGGAGAAGAGTAAAAGTCCTTTAAATAAACTTCAGCAAAGTGTTTGACACTGTCTCCCACAATGTTCTTGCAAGCACGTTAGAACATTACAGTCTAGAAGAGCAGACAACTGGATGCGTTGCAGATGGGGGCTGCCATTCAGAGGGACCTAGAGAGGCAGGAGGAATGGGCTGTCAGGAACCTCATGGAATTCAACAAGGACAAATGCCAGGGCTTGCACCTGCGACAAACCAACACCCCACTGTGTCACAGGCTGGGGCCTGAGTGCCTGGGGAGCAGCTCTGTGGAAAAGGACGTGAGGGTGCTGGGGGACAGGAGGCAAAACATGAGACAGTAGTGTTCTCTGGTAGTAAAGAAGGCCAGAAGCATCGTGGGCTGTATGAGCAGGAGCACAGCCAGGAGGTCGAGGGAAATGGTGATCGCCTTCTAGTCAGTATTCGTTAGACACCATCTAGAACACTGCATCCAGGTTTGGGTTCCCAGAACAAGAAAGAGGTTGATAACTGGGAGTGAGTCTGGCCGAGGACCCTCACAACAGTCAGGGAGCTGGAGCACTTGCTTTGGGAGGAAGCATTGGAACTTGTTGCCCAGAAAGTGCTGTGCAGTCTCCTCCTTTGGAGGCTGCCAAGACCAGGCTGGATGAAGCTGAGAGCAACCTGCTCTGACCCCAGACCTGACCCTGCTACAGCTTGTCAGGAGCAAGGAGATTGGACTGGAGACCCCCTGAGGCCCCTTCCACCCTGAAGGTGTCCATGGTTCTTCCCACTCTCAGTCTTCTCTTGTGGATGTCAGGGAAAGCATGCAGGTGCCCTGTGACAGTGGAAGCAGGCCATCTTTCTTGTCCTCCTCCACTCAGAATTATTCAGATGCAGGGCTTCTTGGCAGGAATCCCCCAGACAGTCCTGATCAATCCCTGGCTTCACTTTTAATTTTTTTTTTTTTTCTTTCACCCCTCCTAAGTCTGTCTTTTTTACCATTCTGATCCCATTCCATACAGCGCACACCACCCTGATCAACCTTAGCTCATTGGCACTGTTTTGTTTTGTTTTTGTTGCTGTTGTTTTGTTTTTTTTTTTCTTCTGACAAAGTGGAGCTTCAGTCCCAAAGGATCTTCAGAAACTCAAGTGATTCGGACAACAGATACCTCGTGAAGATTTACAAGAGAAGTCAAATCCTGTGCCTAGGTTGGAATAACCCCATCCATGAGTAGAGGTTGAGGGACCTGGGCTTCTTTATGGTGCTGAAGTGGAGGCAAAGGGCAGTAGAGCAGGAGCCTGATTGCATGAAGGGTGGTTTCAGAGATGATGGAGCTTTTCTTGTTAGGGGGAAAGAGCATGAGAAGGGGAAAGAGCCACAAACTGCATCTTGAGAGGTTCCCACTGGACTTCAGGTCAAAAGAATGTCACTCATAGGGTAGTGCTGAGGTGCAACAGGTCACCCAGAGGGAGTCTGTGATCAGCCCCTTCCTTTGTGTTTCAAGAAAAAGCAAGTGAGGACAGGAAGACATCAGGAGAGGTGGGGATATCACAGGGTGAGAGCAAGGCGGGGAAGCAGCTTGTGTGTGTACAGTCTGCAGGGAAACAGGCACAGGTGTGCGAAAGCACAGGACAGCCTGTGGTGGAGATGGCCGAGGGCACTGCCAAGGCTGAAGGCTCAAAACACAGCTAGATCCTTGTCCTCTTGGCCATGGCTGGTGTCTCTGACACCGAGGCCCATGAGAAGACACCATTCCTTAAAGCACTGTGGCCTTGCTGCCTCCTTGTCCCCTGGGAGCCCAGGAGGTGCCATATCATGGTCCTGCACTTGGCATTGTGCACCCCCACCCCCACACTGCCCCCAGGAAGAGCCCTGAGCAATGCGTGATGGAAAGCATCACCCTTCCCAGGAGCTGGCTGTCAGTGCCTGGTTGCTCTGCTTGGTAACACACGTCAAGGTCAACCTGGCATCACAGCCACCCCCACATTGCCTTTGCCTACCTGCAATCAGGGCCTCCAAATTTTCGGATCTAATCAGCCCCTGGGGAGCCTTTGTTGATTATGGCCCTTGGTGGGACCCATTATGCTCCAAGAAACTTAGGATTTTCTTCTGACTTTAACTTCTTGAGAGGTTGCTTCAGCCTCCTCTCAGGATCTGAAGTTCATGGGCTCAGCCCCAAATACACCGAGGGGTCATTAGAATGTAAAAATCCCTAAGGAGCCATGCCTCTTTCCATAACTTTCTTCAGTTTGTCAATTCTTGTATGGTTAACTGGAAAGTTTGCAGGAGTGTATTGAAATTAGGCAGATTTCAATGAGCACCCGAAAGAAAGACGTCTGGTTCTTAAGCTTTCTTGATTCTTCAGTTTTCAGAATAAGTCACACCCACATTCCCCAATTCATACTGACCCACAGTGTCTCCTAATGAAGTCTGGACATGTAGGCAAAGCAGTATTTTTGATAGGAGACATGGATGGAGAACCTTCCTCCCCAGCTCCCCAGCCCTGCCATTTCCCTCAGCAGCCACTGGGGACTTCACATCACTCTTGTGAAAATCGAACCTTTTGCCACTCAAGGCTGTAGCTGAATGTTACAGCTCATGTGCACCAATTCCCACCTGCTTTCCTTCGAGAACTAGCTGCAGACAGACACAGAAGGGTTTGTCTTAAGAGAAAACAAACAAAAATAAAATTTGGAACAGTTTAATAAAAGATACAAGACACTCCTCAACTTTATGGTAAGTCCACGCTGCCTCCAGTGAGGTCCTCTGCCCACAAGGCATAACCTTCCTTGAAATGTTTTCCACATATAGATTGGAATCACAGAATCACAGAATCACAGAATCACTGAGGTTGGAAGGGACCTCTGGAGATCATCTAGTCCAACCCCCCTGCTCAGCAGGGTCACCTAGAGCACATTGCACAGGATTGCATCCAGGCGCGTTTTGAATATCTCCAGAGAAGGAGACTCCACCACCTCTCTGGGCAACCTGTTCCAGTGCTCTGTCACCCTCACAGTGAAAAAGTTTTTCCTCATGTTAAGATGGAAGTGTCTGTGTTTCAGTTTGTGCCCATTGCCTCGCGTCCTGTCGCTGGGCACCACTGAAAAGAGTCTGGTCCCATCCTCTCGACACCCTCCCTTCAGATACTTGTACACATTGATTAGATCCCCTCTCAGTCTTCTCTTCTCCAGGCTAAACAGGCCCAGCTCTCTCAGCCTTTCCTCATAAGAGAGATGCTCCAGTCCCCTAATCATCTTTGTGGCCCTTCGCTGGACTTGCTCCAGTAGTGCCACATCCCTCTTGTGCTGGGGAGCCCAGAACTGGACACAGTACTCCAGATGTGGCCTCACCAGGGCTGAGTAGAGGGGGAGAATCACCTCCCTCCACCTGCTGGCAACACTCTTCCTGATGCACCCCAGCATACCATTGGCCTTCTTGGCCACAAGGCCACATTGCTGCCTCATGCTTAACTTGGTGTCCACCAGCACTCCCAGGTCCTTCTCTGCAGAGCTGCTTTCCAGCAGGTCAGCCCCCAACCTGTACTGGTGACTGGGGTTATTCCTCCCCAGGTGCAGGACCCTGCACTTCCCTTTGTTGAATTTCATGAGGTTCCTCTCTGCCCACCTCTCCAGCCTGTCCAAGTCTCTTTGAATGGCAGCACAGCCCTCTGGCGTATCGGCCACTCCTCCCAGTTTTGTATCGTCAGCAAACTTGCTGAGGGTGCACTCTGTGCCTTCATCCAGGTCATTGATGAAGAAGTTGAACAAGACTGGACCCAGGACTGACCCCTGGGGGACACCGCTAGCTACAGGCCTCCAACTAGACTCTGTGCCACTGAGCACAACTCTCTGAGCTCTGCCATTCAGCCAGTTCTCAATCCACCTCACTGTCCACTCATCTAACCCGCACTTCCTGAGCTTGTCTATGAGGATGCTATGGGAGACAGTGTCAAAAGCCTTGCTGAAGTCTAGGTAGACAACATCCACTGCTCTCCCCTCATCTACCCAGCCAGTCATTCCATCATAGAAGGCTATCAGATTGGTTAGGCATGATTTCCCCTTGGTGAAGCCATGCTGACTACTCCTGATCACCTTCTTTTCCTCCACATGCTTGGAGATGGCTTCCAGGATGAGCTGCTCCATCACCTTTCCAGGGATGGAGGTGAGGCTGACTGGCCTGTAGTTCCCTGGGTCCTCCTTCTTGCCCTTTTTAAAGACTGGGGTGACATTGGCTTTCTTCCAGTCCTCGGGCACCTCTCCTGTTCTCCATGACCTTTCAAAGATGATGGAGAGTGGCTTAGCAATAATGTCCGCCAGCTCCCTCAGCACTCGTGGGTGCATCCCATCAGGGCCCATGGATTTGTGGGTGTCAAGTTTGCTTAAATGATCTCTAACCCACTCCTCCTCCACCAAGGGAAAGTCTTCCTTCCTCCAGACTTTCTCTCTTGCCTCCAGGGTCTGGGGTTCCTGAGGGCTGGCCTGAGCAGCAAAGACTGAAGCAAAGGTGGCATTCAGTAACTCTGCCTTCTCTGCATCCTTCGTCACCAGGGCACCCACCCCATTCAGCAAAGGGCCCACATTTTCCCTAGTCTTCCTCTTGCTGCTGATGTATTTGAAGAAGCCCTTCTTGCTGTCCTTGACATCTCTCGCCAGATTTAATTCCAAACGGGCCTTAGCCTTCCTCGTCGCATCCCTGCATACTCTGACAACATTCCTATATTCATCCCAAGTGGCCTGTCCCCCTTTCCACTTTCTGTAGACTTCCTTCTTCTGGTTGAGTTTTGCCAGGAGCTCCTTGCTCATCCATGCAGGTCTCCTACCTCCTTTGCTTGACTTCCTACTCATAGGGATGCACCGCTCTTGAGCCTGGAGGAAGTGATGTTTGAATATTAACCAACTCTCTTGAACACTCCTTCCTTCCAGGGCCCTCACCCATGGGATTCCTCCAAGTAGGTCTCTGAAGAGGACAAAGTTTGCTCTCCTGAAGTCCAGGGTTGCGATCCTACTTGGTGCCCTGCTGCCTCCTCGCAGGATCCTGAACTCCACCATCTCATGGTCACTGCAGCCAAGGCAGCCCCCAACCTTCACATCTTCCACCAGTCCTTCTTTGTTTGTTAGTACGAGGTCCAGCAGCACACCTCTCCTTGTTGGCTCCTCCACCACCTGGGTCAAGAAGTTGTCACCAATGCTCTGCAGGAATCTCCAGGACTGTTTGTGCCTAGCTGTGTTGTCTTTCCAGCAGATATCGGGGTGGTTGAAGTCCCCCATGAGAACCAGGGCCTGGGATCGTGAGGCTACTTCCAGCTGTCTGTAGAAGGCCTCATCAACTTCCTCGTCCTGATCAGGTGGCCTGTAGTAAACACCCACAACAGTGTCACCTCTATTAGCCTGCCCTTTGATCCTTACCCATAAGCTCTCGACTCGCTCTTCATCCACCCCTAGGCACAGCTCCATACATTCCAGTTGCTCTCTCACATAAAGAGCAACTCCACCACCTCGCTTTCCTGGCCTGTCTTTCCTAAAAAGTACGTAGCCATCCATGACAGCACTCCAGTCATGCGAGCTATCCCACCATGTCTCCGTAATGGCAATGAGATCATGGCCCTGCGACCGCACAGATATCTCTAGTTCTTCCTGTTTGTTCCCCAAGCTGCGTGCATTGGTGTACAGGCATTTCAGGGAGGTGATCGAGCATGCAGGTTTCCCAGGAGGGCTAAAAGAGGGTCCTCCATAGCCACATCCCATGCGCACTTCCCTGGCTGCATTCACCTGTTGGAGGCATCCTGACTTGAGCAGTCTTTTGCCAACTACCCTGTCACTATAACTCTCCCCTTCCCCCATCTTTCCTAGTTTAAAGCCCTCCTTACCAGGTTGGCCAACCTGTTGGCAAAGACACGCGTGCCCCGCCTCGTGAGGTGGATCCCATCTCTCGCCATCAGTTGTCGATCTTCAAACAGGGTCCCATGGTCGTAGAAACCAAAACCCTGTTGCCAACAGCAGCGGCGCAGCCAGTCGTTAACCTGGAAAGTCCGTCTCCTCCTCCTCCCATCCATCCCCCTCACTGGCAGGATTGAGGAGAAGATGACCTGGGCTCCCAGACCCTTGACCACCATCCCCAGAGCTCTGAAATCCTGCTTGATGGTCTGCAGTTTGCCCTTGGTGTCATTGGCGCCCACATGGAAGAGCAGCAGTGGGTAATAGTCCGAAGAATGGACGAGCCTTGGCAGTCTTTGCATGACATCTCTCACACGAGCCCCCGGCAGGCCACAAACCTCTCTAGACAAGAGGTCAGGTCGGCAGATAGATGCCTCCGTCCCCTGTAGCAGGGAGTCCCCCACAACAATCACCCGCCGCTTTTTCCGGGTGTTCTGGTAGGGCACAGGGTCTGTTGTCCCGGTTACTTCCCTGGCAGCCATGCCCATCTCCTCCTCATCCTGGAGGGCACTAAACCTGTTCTTCAGCTTCAGGTCTTCAGGAGGAGTAGGAGCCTTTCTCCTCCCACGAGCAGTGACCAGTTTCCAGCCTTCTTCTATGATGTTATGATGTACCGTTTCACACGGCACAGAGCCCTCTGGCAACTCCACTGCTGCAGGGGGTTGGGACTCCTGGAGCTGTACAGTCTCCGAGAATACCCTGTCTATCTCTTGCTCTGCTTCTCGGATGCTGCACAGCCTACTGACCTCCTCCCGTAACTCCCTTACCTGACGACACAGCTCGTCAACAGCAGCACACCTCCTGCAGGAGAGCTGGCTGCCAGCCCAGGCCTCCCGGAGAGGCCCCAAGCACTCCCTGCAGCCTGAGACCTGTAGAGCTGCATCTACTGTCAGAGGGCCAGTCTGGGTCCAAGCCTCTGACACAGCAACTCCAGCAGCCGCTGGGGAACGCGCTGTGCGGCATGTCACGACCATATTGGGGAAGTGTACACCACAGGGAACAGAAATGAAGGTCCCTTCGCCCGTCCCTTCGCGCGCCCTTCTGCGCGAACTGCTGCGCAAACTGCTGCGTCTGTTCGCTGACTCTCTTAGCTGCGCTCTGGGAGGTCAGTGGTGGCTCAGTGCCTGCTAGGCCAGTGCTAGGTGCGTGGCTGCTGTTTGTGGTTGTGAGGTCAGTGGTGGCTCAGTGCCTGCTAGGCCAGTGCTAGGTGCGTGGCTGCTGGTTGTGGTTGTGAGGTCAGTGGTGGCTCAGTGCCTGCTAGTCTAGCGCTAGGCGCGTGGCTGCTGTTTTCAATGTGAGGTCAGTGGTGGCTCAGCGCCTGCTAGTCTAGCGCTAGGTGCGTGGCTGCTGTTTTCATTTGTGAGGTCACTTGTGGCTCCGTGCCTGCTAGGCCAGTGCTAGGTGCGTGGCTGCTGTTTGTGGTTGTGAGGTCAGTGGTGGCTCAGCGCCTGCTAGGCCACTGCTAGGTGCGTGGCTGCTGTTTGTGGTAGTGAGGTCAGTGGTGGCTCAGTGCCTGCTAGGCCAGTGCTAGGTGCGTGGCTGCTGTTTTCAATTGTGAGGTCAGTGGTGGCTCAGTGCCTGCTAGGCCAGTGCTAGGTGCGTGGCTGCTGTTTGTGGTAGTGAGGTCAGTGGTGGCTCAGTGCCTGCTAGGCCAGTGCTAGGTGCGTGGCTGCTGTTTGTGGTTGTGAGGTCAGTGGTGGCTCAGTGCCTGCTAGGCCAGTGCTAGGTGCGTGGCTGCTGTTTGTGGTTGTGAGGTCAGTGGTGGCTCAGTGCCTGCTAGGCCAGTGCTAGGTGCGTGGGTGCTGTTTGTGGTTGTGAGGTCAGTGGTGGCTCAGTGCCTGCTAGGCCAGTGCTAGGTGCGTGGCTGCTGTTTGTGGTTGTGAGGTCACTTGTGGCTCAGTGCCTGCTAGGCCAGTGCTAGGTGCGTGGGTGCTGTTTGTGGTTGTGAGGTCAGTGGTGGCTGAGTGCCTGCTAGGCCAGTGCTAGGTGCGTGGCTGCTGTTTGTGGTTGTGAGGTCGCTTGTGGCTCAGTGCCTGCTAGGCCAGTGCTAGGTGCGTGGCTGCTGTTTGTGGTTGTGAGGTCAGTGGTGGCTCAGTGCCTGCTAGGCCAGTGCTAGGTGCGTGGCTGCTGTTTTCAATTGTGAGGTCACTTGTGGCTCCGTGCCTGCTAGGCCAGTGCTAGGTGCGTGGCTGCTGTTTGTGGTAGTGAGGTCAGTGGTGGCTCAGTGCCTGCTAGGCCAGTGCTAGGTGCGTGGCTGCTGTTAGTGGTTGTGAGGTCAGTGGTGGCTCAGTGCCTGCTAGGCCAGTGCTAGGTGCGTGGGTGCTGTTAGTGGTTGTGAGGTCAGTGGTGGCTCAGTGCCTGCTAGGCCACTGCTAGGTGCGTGGCTGCTGTTTGTGGTAGTGAGGTCAGTGGTGGCTCAGTGCCTGCTAGGCCAGTGCTAGGTGCGTGGGTGCTGTTTGTGGTTGTGAGGTCAGTGGTGGCTCAGTGCCTGCTAGTCTAGCGCTAGGTGCGTGGGTGCTGTTTGTGGTTGTGAGGTCAGTGGTGGCTCAGTGCCTGCTAGTCTAGCGCTAGGTGCGTGGGTGCTGTTAGTGGTTGTGAGGTCAGTGGTGGCTCAGTGCCTGCTAGTCTAGCGCTAGGTGCGTGGCTGCTGTTTGTGGTAGTGAGGTCAGTGGTGGCTCAGTGCCTGCTAGGCCAGTGCTAGGTGCGTGGCTGCTGTTTGTGGTTGTGAGGTCAGTGGTGGCTCAGTGCCTGCTAGTCTAGCGCTTGGTGCGTGGCTGCTGTTTTCAGTTGTGAGGTCACTTGTGGCTCCGTGCCTGCTAGGCCAGTGCTAGGTGCGTGGCTGCTGCTTGTGGTTGTGAGGTCAGTGGTGGCTCAGTGTCTGTTAGGCCAGTGCTAGGTGCGTGGGTGCTGTTTGTGGTTGTGAGGTCAGTGGTGGCTCAGTGCCTGCTAGGCCAGTGCTAGGTGCGTGGGTGCTGTTGGTGGTTGTGAGGTCAGTGGTGGCTCCGTGCCTGCTAGGCCAGTGCTAGGTGCGTGGCTGCTGTTTTCAATTGTGAGGTCAGTGGTGGCTCAGTGCCTGCTAGGCCAGTGCTAGGTGCGTGGGTGCTGTTTGTGGTTGTGAGGTCAGTGGTGGCTCAGTGCCTGCTAGGCCAGTGCTAGGTGCGTGGGTGCTCTTTTCAGTTGTGAGGTCAGTGGTGGCTCAGTGCCTGCTAGGCCAGTGCTAGGTGCGTGGGTGCTGTTTTCAATTGTGAGGTCAGTGGTGGCTCAGTGCCTGCTAGGCCAGTGCTAGGTGTGTGGCTGCTGTTTTCAATTGTGAGGTCAGTGGTGGCTCAGTGCCTGCTAGGCCAGTGCTAGGTGCGTGGCTGCTGTTTTCAATTGTGAGGTCACTTGTGGCTCAGTGCCTGCTAGGCCAGTGCTAGGTGCATGGCTGCTGTTTTCAATTGTGAGGTCAGTGGTGGCTCAGTGCCTGCTAGGCCAGTGCTAGGTGCGTGGGTGCTGTTTGTGGTTGTGAGGTCAGTGGTGGCTCAGTGCCTGCTAGGCCAGTGCTAGGTGCGTGGCTGCTGTTTGTGGTTGTGAGGTGAGTGTTGGCTCAGTGCCTGCTAGGCCAGTGCTAGGTGCGTGGGTGCTGTTTGTGGTTGTGAGGTCAGTGGTGGCTCAGTGCCTGCTAGGCCAGTGCTAGGTGCGTGGCTGCTGTTTGTGGTTGTGAGGTCCCTTGTGACTCAGTGCCTGCTAGGCCAGTGCTAGGTGCGTGGGTGCTGTTTTCAATTGTGAGGTCAGTGGTGGCTCAGTGCCTGCTAGGCCAGTGCTAGGTGCGTGCTGCTGGTTGTGGTTGTGAGGTCAGTGGTGGCTCAGTGCCTGCTAGGCCAGTGCTAGGTGCGTGGCTGCTGTTTTCTATTGCGAGGTCACTTGTGGCTCAGTGCCTGCTAGGCCAGTGCTAGGTGCGTGGGTGCTGTTTGTGGTTGTGAGGTCAGTGGTGGCTCTGTGCCTGCTAGGCCAGTGCTAGGTGCGTGGCGGCTGTTTTCAATTGTGAGGTAACTTGTGGCTCAGTGCCTGCTAGGCCAGTGCTAGGTGCATGGCTGCTGTTTTCAATGTGAGGTCAGTGGTGGCTCAGTGCCTGCTAGGCCAGTGCTAGGTGTGTGGCTGCTGTTTTCAATTGTGAGGTCACTTGTGGCTCAGTGCCTGCTAGGCCAGTGCTAGGTGCGTGGCTGCTGTTTTCAATTGTGAGGTCAGTGGTGGCTCAGTGCCTGCTAGGCCAGTGCTAGGTGCATGGCTGCTGTTTTCAATGTGAGGTCAGTGGTGGCTCCGTGCCTGCTAGGCCAGTGCTAGGTGCCTGGGTGCTGTTTGTGGTTGTGAGGTCAGTGGTGGCTCAGTGCCTGCTAGGGCCGTGCTAGGTGCGTGGCTGCTGTTTTCAGTTGTGAGGTCACTTGTGGCTCAGTGCCTGCTAGGCCAGTGCTAGGTGCCTGGGTGCTGTTTTCAGTTGTGAGGTCACTTGTGGCTCAGTGCCTGCTAGGCCAGTGCTAGGCGCGTGGCTGCTGCTTGTGGTTGTGAGGTCACTTGTGGCTCAGTGCCTGCTAGGCCAGTGCTAGGTGCGTGGCTGCTGTTTGTGGTAGTGAGGTCAGTGGTGGCTCAGCGCCTGCTAGGCCAGTGCTAGGTGCGTGGGTGCTGTTTTCAATTGTGAGGTCACTTGTGGCTGAGTGCCTGCTAGGCCAGTGCTGGTGATGTGGGTGCAGTTTTTGTTTGTGATGTCACTTGTGGCTCAGTGCCTGATAGGCCAGTGATGGTCCTGTGGGTGGAGTTTGTGCTTGTGATGTCACTTGTGGCTGAGTGCCTGCTAGGCCAGTGCTGGTCACATGGCTGCAGTTTGTGGTTGTGAGGTCACTTGTGGCTCAGTGCCTGCTAGGCCAGTGCTAGGTGCGTGGCTGCTGTTTGTGGTTGTGAGGTCAGTGGTGGCTCAGTGCCTGCTAGGCCAGTGCTAGGTGCGTGGCTGCTGTTTGTGGTTGTGAGGTCCCTTGTGACTCAGTGCCTGCTAGGCCAGTGCTAGGTGCATGGCTGCTGTTTGTGGTTGTGAGGTCCCTTGTGACTCAGTGCCTGCTAGGCCAGTGCTAGGTGCGTGGGTGCTGTTTGTGGTTGTGAGGTCAGTGGTGGCTCAGTGCCTGCTAGGCCAGTGCTAGGTGCGTGGCTGCTGTTTGTGGTTGTGAGGTCAGTGGTGGCTCAGTGCCTGCTAGGCCAGTGCGAGGTGCGTGGCTGCTGTTTGTGGTTGTGAGGTCAGTGGTGGCTCAGTGCCTGCTAGGCCAGTGCTAGGTGCGTGGGTGCTGTTTTCAGTTGTGAGGTCAGTGGTGGCTCAGTGCCTGCTAGGCCAGTGCTAGGTGCGTGGCTGCTGTTTGTGGTTGTGAGGTCAGTGGTGGCTCAGTGCCTGCTAGGCCAGTGCGAGGTGCGTGGGTGCTGTTAGTGGTTGTGAGGTCAGTGGTGGCTCAGTGCCTGCTAGGCCAGTGCTAGGTGCGTGGCTGCTGTTTTCAATTGTGAGGTCACTTGTGGCTCCGTGCATGCTAGGCCAGTGCTAGGTGCGTGGGTGCTGTTTGTGGTTGTGAGGTCAGTGGTGGCTCAGTGCCTGCTAGGCCAGTGCTAGGTGCGTGGCTGCTGTTTGTGGTTGTGAGGTCAGTGGTGGCTCAGTGCCTGCTAGGCCAGTGCTAGGTGCGTGGCTGCTGTTTTCAGTTGTGAGGTCAGTGGTGGCTCAGTGCCTGCTAGGCCAGTGCTAGGTGCGTGGGTGCTGTTTGTGGTTGTGAGGTCAGTGGTGGCTCAGTGCCTGCTAGGCCAGTGCTAGGTGCGTGGCTGCTGTTTGTGGTTGTGAGGTCAGTGGTGGCTCAGTGCCTGCTAGGCCAGTGCGAGGTGCGTGGGTGCTGTTTGTGGTTGTGAGGTCCCTTGTGACTCAGTGCCTGCTAGGCCAGTGCTAGGTGCGTGGCTTCTGTTTGTGGTTGTGAGGTCACTTGTGGCTCAGTGCCTGCTAGGCCAGTGCTAGGTGCGTGGGTGCTGTTTGTGCTTGTGAGGTCAGTGGTGGCTCAGTGCCTGCTAGGCCAGTGCTAGGTGCGTGGCTGCTGTTTGTGGTTGTGAGGTCAGTGGTGTCTCAGTGCCTGCTAGGCCAGTGCTAGGTGCGTGGCTGCTGGTTGTGGCTGTGAGGTCAGTGGTGGCTCAGTGCCTGCTAGGCCAGTTCTAGGTGCGTGGGTGCTGTTTGTGGTTGTGAGGTCAGTGGTGGCTCAGTGCCTGCTAGGCCAGTGCTAGGTGCGTGGGTGCTGTTTGTGGTTGTTAGGTCCCTTGTGACTCAGTGCCTGCTAGGCCAGTGCTAGGTGCGTGGCTGCTGTTTGTGGTTGTGAGGTCAGTGGTGGCTCAGTGCTTGCTAGGCCAGTGCTAGGTGCGTGGGTGCTGTTTGTGGTTGTGAGGTCAGTGGTGGCTCAGTGCCTGCTAGGCCAGTGCTAGGTGCGTGGCTGCTGTTTGTGGTTGTGAGGTCAGTGGTGGCTCAGTGCCTGCTAGGCCAGTGCTAGGTGCGTGGGTGCTGTTTGTGGTTGTGAGGTCCCTTGTGACTCAGTGCCTGCTAGGCCAGTGCTAGGTGCGTGGCTGCTGTTTGTGGTTGTGAGGTCAGTGGTGGCTCAGTGCCTGCTAGGCCAGTGCGAGGTGCGTGGGTGCTGTTAGTGGTTGTGAGGTCAGTGGTGGCTCAGTGCCTGCTAGGCCAGTGCTAGGTGCGTGGCTGCTGTTTTCAATTGTGAGGTCACTTGTGGCTCCGTGCATGCTAGGCCAGTGCTAGGTGCGTGGGTGCTGTTTGTGGTTGTGAGGTCAGTGGTGGCTCAGTGCCTGCTAGGCCAGTGCTAGGTGCGTGGCTGCTGTTTTCAATGTGAGGTCAGTGGTGGCTCAGTGCCTGCTAGGCCAGTGCTAGGTGCGTGGCTGCTGTTTGTGGTTGTGAGGTCAGTGGTGGCTCAGTGCCTGCTAGGCCAGTGCTAGGTGCGTGGCTGCTGTTTGTGGTTGTGAGGTCAGTGGTGGCTCAGTGCCTGCTAGGCCAGTGCTAGGTGCGTGGGTACTGTTTGTGGTTGTGAGGTCACTTGTGGCTCAGTGCCTGCTAGGCCAGTGCTAGGTGCGTGGCTGCTGTTTGTGGTTGTGAGGTCAGTGGTGGCTCAGTGCCTGCTAGGCCAGTGCTAGGTGCGTGGCTGCTGGTTGTGGTTGTGAGGTCAGTGGTGGCTCAGTGCCTGCTAGGCCAGTGCTAGGTGCGTGGCTGCTGTTTGTGGTTGTGAGGTCAGTGGTGGCTCAGTGCCTGCTAGGCCAGTGCGAGGTGCGTGGGTGCTGTTTGTGGTTGTGAGGTCAGTGGTGGCTCAGTGCCTGCTAGGCCAGTGCTAGGTGCGTGGCTGCTGTTTGTGGTTGTGAGGTCAGTGGTGGCTCAGTGCCTGCTAGGCCAGTGCTAGGTGCGTAGCTGCTGGTTGTGGTTGTGAGGTCAGTGGTGGCTCAGTGCCTGCTAGGCCAGTGCTAGGTGCGTGGCTGCTGTTTGTGGTTGTGAGGTCAGTGGTGGCTCAGTGCCTGCTAGGCCAGTGCGAGGTGCGTGGCTGCTGTTTGTGGTTGTGAGGTCAGTGGTGGCTCAGTGCCTGCTAGGCCAGTGCGAGGTGCGTGGGTGCTGTTTGTGGTTGTGAGGTCCCTTGTGACTCAGTGCCTGCTAGGCCAGTGCTAGGTGCGTGGCTGCTGTTTGTGGTTGTGAGGTCAGTGGTGGCTCAGTGCCTGCTAGGCCAGTGCTAGGTGCGTGGCTGCTGTTTGTGGTTGTGAGGTCCCTTGTGACTCAGTGCCTGCTAGGCCAGTGCTAGGTGCGTGGCTGCTGTTTGTGGTTGTGAGGTCAGTGGTGTCTCAGTGCCTGCTAGGCCAGTGCTAGGTGCGTGGCTGCTGGTTGTGGCTGTGAGGTCAGTGGTGGCTCAGTGCCTGCTAGGCCAGTTCTAGGTGCGTGGCTGCTGTTTGTGGTTGTGAGGTCAGTGGTGGCTCAGTGCCTGCTAGGCCAGTGCTAGGTGCGTGGCTGCTGTTTGTGGTTGTGAGGTCAGTGGTGGCTCAGTGCCTGCTAGGCCAGTGCTAGGTGCATGCTGCTGGTTGTGGTTGTGAGGTCAGTGGTGGCTCAGTGCCTGCTAGGCCAGTGCTAGGTGCGTGGGTGCTGTTTGTGGTTGTGAGGTCCCTTGTGACTCAGTGCCTGCTAGGCCAGTGCTAGGTGCGTGGCTGCTGTTTGTGGTTGTGAGGTCAGTGGTGGCTCAGTGCCTGCTAGGCCAGTGCTAGGTGCGTGGGTGCTGTTTGTGGTTGTGAGGTCAGTGGTGGCTCAGTGCCTGCTAGGCCAGTGCTAGGTGCGTGGGTGCTGTTTGTGGTTGTGAGGTCAGTGGTGGCTCAGTGCCTGCTAGGCCAGTGCTAGGTGCGTGGCTGCTGTTTGTGGTTGTGAGGTCAGTGGTGGCTCAGTGCCTGCTAGGCCAGTGCTAGGTGCGTGGGTGCTGTTTGTGGTTGTGAGGTCAGTGGTGGCTCAGTGCCTGCTAGGCCAGTGCTAGGTGCGTGGCTGCTGTTTGTGGTTGTGAGGTCAGTGGTGGCTCAGTGCCTGCTAGGCCAGTGCTAGGTGCGTGGCTGCTGTTTGTGGTTGTGAGGTCAGTGGTGGCTCAGTGCCTGCTAGGCCAGTGCTAGGTGCGTGGCTGCTGTTTGTGGTTGTGAGGTCAGTGGTGGCTCAGTGCCTGCTAGGCCAGTGCTAGGTGCGTGGGTACTGTTTGTGGTTGTGAGGTCACTTGTGGCTCAGTGCCTGCTAGGCCAGTGCTAGGTGCGTGGCTGCTGTTTGTGGTTGTGAGGTCAGTGGTGGCTCAGTGCCTGCTAGGCCAGTGCTAGGTGCGTGGCTGCTGGTTGTGGTTGTGAGGTCAGTGGTGGCTCAGTGCCTGCTAGGCCAGTGCTAGGTGCGTGGCTGCTGTTTGTGGTTGTGAGGTCAGTGGTGGCTCAGTGCCTGCTAGGCCAGTGCGAGGTGCGTGGGTGCTGTTTGTGGTTGTGAGGTCAGTGGTGGCTCAGTGCCTGCTAGGCCAGTGCTAGGTGCGTGGCTGCTGTTTGTGGTTGTGAGGTCAGTGGTGGCTCAGTGCCTGCTAGGCCAGTGCTAGGTGCGTAGCTGCTGGTTGTGGTTGTGAGGTCAGTGGTGGCTCAGTGCCTGCTAGGCCAGTGCTAGGTGCGTGGCTGCTGTTTGTGGTTGTGAGGTCAGTGGTGGCTCAGTGCCTGCTAGGCCAGTGCGAGGTGCGTGGCTGCTGTTTGTGGTTGTGAGGTCAGTGGTGGCTCAGTGCCTGCTAGGCCAGTGCGAGGTGCGTGGGTGCTGTTTGTGGTTGTGAGGTCCCTTGTGACTCAGTGCCTGCTAGGCCAGTGCTAGGTGCGTGGCTGCTGTTTGTGGTTGTGAGGTCAGTGGTGTCTCAGTGCCTGCTAGGCCAGTGCTAGGTGCGTGGCTGCTGTTTGTGGTTGTGAGGTCCCTTGTGACTCAGTGCCTGCTAGGCCAGTGCTAGGTGCGTGGCTGCTGTTTGTGGTTGTGAGGTCAGTGGTGTCTCAGTGCCTGCTAGGCCAGTGCTAGGTGCGTGGCTGCTGGTTGTGGCTGTGAGGTCAGTGGTGGCTCAGTGCCTGCTAGGCCAGTTCTAGGTGCGTGGCTGCTGTTTGTGGTTGTGAGGTCAGTGGTGGCTCAGTGCCTGCTAGGCCAGTGCTAGGTGCGTGGCTGCTGTTTGTGGTTGTGAGGTCAGTGGTGGCTCAGTGCCTGCTAGGCCAGTGCTAGGTGCATGCTGCTGGTTGTGGTTGTGCGGTCAGTGGTGGCTCAGTGCCTGCTAGGCCAGTGCTAGGTGCGTGGGTACTGTTTGTGGTTGTGAGGTCACTTGTGGCTCAGTGCCTGCTAGGCCAGTGCTAGGTGCGTGGCTGCTGTTTGTGGTTGTGAGGTCAGTGGTGGCTCAGTGCCTGCTAGGCCAGTGCTAGGTGCGTGGCTGCTGGTTGTGGTTGTGAGGTCAGTGGTGGCTCAGTGCCTGCTAGGCCAGTGCTAGGTGCGTGGCTGCTGTTTGTGGTTGTGAGGTCAGTGGTGGCTCAGTGCCTGCTAGGCCAGTGCGAGGTGCGTGGGTGCTGTTTGTGGTTGTGAGGTCAGTGGTGGCTCAGTGCCTGCTAGGCCAGTGCTAGGTGCGTGGCTGCTGTTTGTGGTTGTGAGGTCAGTGGTGGCTCAGTGCCTGCTAGGCCAGTGCTAGGTGCGTAGCTGCTGGTTGTGGTTGTGAGGTCAGTGGTGGCTCAGTGCCTGCTAGGCCAGTGCTAGGTGCGTGGCTGCTGTTTGTGGTTGTGAGGTCAGTGGTGGCTCAGTGCCTGCTAGGCCAGTGCGAGGTGCGTGGCTGCTGTTTGTGGTTGTGAGGTCAGTGGTGGCTCAGTGCCTGCTAGGCCAGTGCGAGGTGCGTGGGTGCTGTTTGTGGTTGTGAGGTCCCTTGTGACTCAGTGCCTGCTAGGCCAGTGCTAGGTGCGTGGCTGCTGTTTGTGGTTGTGAGGTCAGTGGTGGCTCAGTGCCTGCTAGGCCAGTGCTAGGTGCGTGGCTGCTGTTTGTGGTTGTGAGGTCCCTTGTGACTCAGTGCCTGCTAGGCCAGTGCTAGGTGCGTGGCTGCTGTTTGTGGTTGTGAGGTCAGTGGTGTCTCAGTGCCTGCTAGGCCAGTGCTAGGTGCGTGGCTGCTGGTTGTGGCTGTGAGGTCAGTGGTGGCTCAGTGCCTGCTAGGCCAGTTCTAGGTGCGTGGCTGCTGTTTGTGGTTGTGAGGTCAGTGGTGGCTCAGTGCCTGCTAGGCCAGTGCTAGGTGCGTGGCTGCTGTTTGTGGTTGTGAGGTCAGTGGTGGCTCAGTGCCTGCTAGGCCAGTGCTAGGTGCATGCTGCTGGTTGTGGTTGTGAGGTCAGTGGTGGCTCAGTGCCTGCTAGGCCAGTGCTAGGTGCGTGGGTGCTGTTTGTGGTTGTGAGGTCCCTTGTGACTCAGTGCCTGCTAGGCCAGTGCTAGGTGCGTGGCTGCTGTTTGTGGTTGTGAGGTCAGTGGTGGCTCAGTGCCTGCTAGGCCAGTGCTAGGTGCGTGGGTGCTGTTTGTGGTTGTGAGGTCAGTGGTGGCTCAGTGCCTGCTAGGCCAGTGCTAGGTGCGTGGGTGCTGTTTGTGGTTGTGAGGTCAGTGGTGGCTCAGTGCCTGCTAGGCCAGTGCTAGGTGCGTGGCTGCTGTTTGTGGTTGTGAGGTCAGTGGTGGCTCAGTGCCTGCTAGGCCAGTGCTAGGTGCGTGGGTGCTGTTTGTGGTTGTGAGGTCAGTGGTGGCTCAGTGCCTGCTAGGCCAGTGCTAGGTGCGTGGCTGCTGTTTGTGGTTGTGAGGTCAGTGGTGGCTCAGTGCCTGCTAGGCCAGTGCTAGGTGCGTGGCTGCTGTTTGTGGTTGTGAGGTCAGTGGTGGCTCAGTGCCTGCTAGGCCAGTGCTAGGTGCGTGGCTGCTGTTTGTGGTTGTGAGGTCAGTGGTGGCTCAGTGCCTGCTAGGCCAGTGCTAGGTGCGTGGGTACTGTTTGTGGTTGTGAGGTCACTTGTGGCTCAGTGCCTGCTAGGCCAGTGCTAGGTGCGTGGCTGCTGTTTGTGGTTGTGAGGTCAGTGGTGGCTCAGTGCCTGCTAGGCCAGTGCTAGGTGCGTGGCTGCTGGTTGTGGTTGTGAGGTCAGTGGTGGCTCAGTGCCTGCTAGGCCAGTGCTAGGTGCGTGGCTGCTGTTTGTGGTTGTGAGGTCAGTGGTGGCTCAGTGCCTGCTAGGCCAGTGCGAGGTGCGTGGGTGCTGTTTGTGGTTGTGAGGTCAGTGGTGGCTCAGTGCCTGCTAGGCCAGTGCTAGGTGCGTGGCTGCTGTTTGTGGTTGTGAGGTCAGTGGTGGCTCAGTGCCTGCTAGGCCAGTGCTAGGTGCGTAGCTGCTGTTTGTGGTTGTGAGGTCAGTGGTGGCTCAGTGCCTGCTAGGCCAGTGCTAGGTGCGTGGCTGCTGTTTGTGGTTGTGAGGTCAGTGGTGGCTCAGTGCCTGCTAGGCCAGTGCGAGGTGCGTGGCTGCTGTTTGTGGTTGTGAGGTCAGTGGTGGCTCAGTGCCTGCTAGGCCAGTGCGAGGTGCGTGGGTGCTGTTTGTGGTTGTGAGGTCCCTTGTGACTCAGTGCCTGCTAGGCCAGTGCTAGGTGCGTGGCTGCTGTTTGTGGTTGTGAGGTCAGTGGTGTCTCAGTGCCTGCTAGGCCAGTGCTAGGTGCGTGGCTGCTGTTTGTGGTTGTGAGGTCCCTTGTGACTCAGTGCCTGCTAGGCCAGTGCTAGGTGCGTGGCTGCTGTTTGTGGTTGTGAGGTCAGTGGTGTCTCAGTGCCTGCTAGGCCAGTGCTAGGTGCGTGGCTGCTGGTTGTGGCTGTGAGGTCAGTGGTGGCTCAGTGCCTGCTAGGCCAGTTCTAGGTGCGTGGCTGCTGTTTGTGGTTGTGAGGTCAGTGGTGGCTCAGTGCCTGCTAGGCCAGTGCTAGGTGCGTGGCTGCTGTTTGTGGTTGTGAGGTCAGTGGTGGCTCAGTGCCTGCTAGGCCAGTGCTAGGTGCATGCTGCTGGTTGTGGTTGTGCGGTCAGTGGTGGCTCAGTGCCTGCTAGGCCAGTGCTAGGTGCGTGGGTGCTGTTTGTGGTTGTGAGGTCCCTTGTGACTCAGTGCCTGCTAGGCCAGTGCTAGGTGCGTGGCTGCTGTTTGTGGTTGTGAGGTCAGTGGTGGCTCAGTGCCTGCTAGGCCAGTGCTAGGTGCGTGGGTGCTGTTTGTGGTTGTGAGGTCAGTGGTGGCTCAGTGCCTGCTAGGCCAGTGCTAGGTGCGTGGGTGCTGTTTGTGGTTGTGAGGTCAGTGGTGGCTCAGTGCCTGCTAGGCCAGTGCTAGGTGCGTGGCTGCTGTTTGTGGTTGTGAGGTCAGTGGTGGCTCAGTGCCTGCTAGGCCAGTGCTAGGTGCGTGGGTGCTCTTTGTGGTTGTGAGGTCAGTGGTGGCTCAGTGCCTGCTAGGCCAGTGCTAGGTGCGTGGCTGCTGTTTGTGGTTGTGAGGTCAGTGGTGGCTCAGTGCCTGCTAGGCCAGTGCTAGGTGCGTGGCTGCTGTTTGTGGTTGTGAGGTCAGTGGTGGCTCAGTGCCTGCTAGGCCAGTGCTAGGTGCGTGGCTGCTGTTTGTGGTTGTGAGGTCAGTGGTGGCTCAGTGCCTGCTAGGCCAGTGCTAGGTGTGTGGCTGCTGTTTTCAATTGTGAGGTCACTTGTGGCTCAGTGCCTGCTAGGCCAGTGCTAGGTGCGTGCCTGCTGTTTTCAATTGTGAGGTCAGTGGTGGCTCAGTGCCTGCTAGGCCAGTGCTAGGTGCGTGGGTGCTGTTTGTGGTAGTGAGGTCAGTGGTGGCTCAGTGCCTGCTAGGGCCGTGCTAGGTGCGTGGCTGCTGTTTTCAGTTGTGAGGTCACTTGTGGCTCAGTGTCTGCTAGGCCAGTGCTAGGTGCCTGGGTGCTGTTTTCAGTTGTGAGGTCACTTGTGGCTCAGTGCCTGCTAGGCCAGTGCTAGGTGCGTGGCTGCTGTTTGTGGTAGTGAGGTCAGTGGTGGCTCAGCGCCTGCCAGGCCAGTGCTAGGTGCGTGGCTGCTGTTTTCAATTGTGAGGTCACTTGTGGCTGAGTGCCTGCTAGGCCAGTGCTGGTGATGTGGGTGCAGTTTTTGTTTGTGATGTCACTTGTGGCTCAGTGCCTGATAGGCCAGTGCTGGTCCTGTGGGTGGAGTTTGTGCTTGTGATGTCACTTGTGGCTGAGTGCCTGCTAGGCCAGTGCTGCTCACATGGCTGCAGTTTGTGGTTGTGAGGTCAGTGGTGGCTCAGTGCCTGCTAGGCCAGTGCTAGGTGCGTGGGTGCTGTTTGTGGTTGTGAGGTCAGTGGTGGCTCAGTGCCTGCTAGGCCAGTGCTAGGTGCGTGGGTGCTGTTTGTGGTTGTGAGGTCAGTGGTGGCTCAGTGCCTGCTAGGCCAGTGCGAGGTGCGTGGCTGCTGTTTGTGGTTGTGAGGTCCCTTGTGACTCAGTGCCTGAGAGGCCAGTGCTAGGTGCGTGGCTGCTGGTTGTGGTTGTGAGGTCAGTGGTGGCTCAGTGCCTGCTAGGCCAGTGCTAGGTGCGTGGCTGCTGTTTGTGGTTGTGAGGTCAGTGGTGGCTCAGTGCCTGCTAGGCCAGTGCTAGGTGCGTGGGTGCTGTTTGTGGTTGTGAGGTCAGTGGTGGCTCAGTGCCTGCTAGGCCAGTGCTAGGTGCGTGGCTGCTGTTTGTGGTTGTGAGGTCAGTGGTGGCTCAGTGCCTGCTAGGCCAGTGCTAGGTGCGTGGCTGCTGTTTTCAATTGTGAGGTCAGTGGTGGCTCAGTGCCTGCTAGGCCAGTGCTAGGTGCGTGGCTGCTGTTTGTGGTTGTGAGGTCAGTGGTGGCTCCGTGCCTGCTAGGCCAGTGCTAGGTGCGTGGCTGCTGTTTGTGGTTGTGAGGTCAGTGGTGGCTCAGTGCCTGCTAGGCCAGTGCTAGGTGCGTGGCTGCTGGTTGTGGTTGTGAGGTCAGTGGTGGCTCAGTGCCTGCTAGGCCAGTGCTAGGTGCGTGGCTGCTGTTTGTGGTTGTGAGGTCAGTGGTGGCTCAGTGCCTGCTAGGCCAGTGCGAGGTGCGTGGCTGCTGTTTGTGGTTGTGAGGTCAGTGGTGGCTCAGTGCCTGCTAGGCCAGTGCGAGGTGCGTGGGTGCTGTTTGTGGTTGTGAGGTCCCTTGTGACTCAGTGCCTGCTAGGCCAGTGCTAGGTGCGTGGCTTCTGTTTGTGGTTGTGAGGTCACTTGTGGCTCAGTGCCTGCTAGGCCAGTGCTAGGTGCGTGGGTGCTGTTTGTGGTTGTGCGGTCAGTGGTGGCTCAGTGCCTGCTAGGCCAGTGCTAGGTGCGTGGGTGCTGTTTGTGGTTGTGAGGTCCCTTGTGACTCAGTGCCTGCTAGGCCAGTGCTAGGTGCGTGGCTGCTGTTTGTGGTTGTGAGGTCAGTGGTGGCTCAGTGCCTGCTAGGCCAGTGCTAGGTGCGTGGGTGCTGTTTGTGGTTGTGAGGTCAGTGGTGGCTCAGTGCCTGCTAGGCCAGTGCTAGGTGCGTGGGTGCTGTTTGTGGTTGTGAGGTCAGTGGTGGCTCAGTGCCTGCTAGGCCAGTGCTAGGTGCGTGGCTGCTGTTTGTGGTTGTGAGGTCAGTGGTGGCTCAGTGCCTGCTAGGCCAGTGCTAGGTGCGTGGGTGCTCTTTGTGGTTGTGAGGTCAGTGGTGGCTCAGTGCCTGCTAGGCCAGTGCTAGGTGCGTGGCTGCTGTTTGTGGTTGTGAGGTCAGTGGTGGCTCAGTGCCTGCTAGGCCAGTGCTAGGTGCGTGGCTGCTGTTTGTGGTTGTGAGGTCAGTGGTGGCTCAGTGCCTGCTAGGCCAGTGCTAGGTGCGTGGGTGCTGTTTGTGGTTGTGAGGTCAGTGGTGGCTCAGTGCCTGCTAGGCCAGTGCTAGGTGTGTGGCTGCTGTTTTCAATTGTGAGGTCACTTGTGGCTCAGTGCCTGCTAGGCCAGTGCTAGGTGCGTGGGTGCTGTTTGTGGTTGTGAGGTCCCTTGTGACTCAGTGCCTGCTAGGCCAGTGCTAGGTGCGTGGCTGCTGTTTGTGGTTGTGAGGTCAGTGGTGGCTCAGTGCCTGCTAGGCCAGTGCTAGGTGCATGGCTGCTGTTTGTGGTTGTGAGGTCAGTGGTGGCTCAGTGCCTGCTAGGCCAGTGCTAGGTGCGTGGGTGCTGTTTGTGGTTGTGAGGTCAGTGGTGGCTCAGTGCCTGCTAGGCCAGTGCTAGGTGCGTGGCTGCTGTTTGTGGTTGTGAGGTCAGTGGTGGCTCAGTGCCTGCTAGGCCAGTGCTAGGTGCGTGGGTGCTGTTTGTGGTTGTGAGGTCCCTTGTGACTCAGTGCCTGCTAGGCCAGTGCTAGGTGCGTGGCTGCTGTTTGTGGTTGTGAGGTCAGTGGTGGCTCAGTGCCTGCTAGGCCAGTGCTAGGTGCGTGGCTGCTGTTTGTGGTTGTGAGGTCAGTGGTGGCTCAGTGCCTGCTAGGCCAGTGCTAGGTGCGTGGGTGCTGTTTGTGGTTGTGAGGTCAGTGGTGGCTCAGTGCCTGCTAGGCCAGTGCTAGGTGTGTGGCTGCTGTTTTCAATTGTGAGGTCACTTGTGGCTCAGTGCCTGCTAGGCCAGTGCTAGGTGCGTGGCTGCTGTTTTCAATTGTGAGGTCAGTGGTGGCTCAGTGCCTGCTAGGCCAGTGCTAGGTGCGTGGGTGCTGTTTGTGGTTGTGAGGTCAGTGGTGGCTCAGTGCCTGCTAGGGCCGTGCTAGGTGCGTTGCTGCTGTTTTCAGTTGTGAGGTCACTTGTGGCTCAGTGTCTGCTAGGCCAGTGCTAGGTGCCTGGGTGCTGTTTTCAGTTGTGAGGTCACTTGTGGCTCAGTGCCTGCTAGGCCAGTGCTAGGTGCGTGGCTGCTGTTTGTGGTAGTGAGGTCAGTGGTGTCTCAGCGCCTGCCAGGCCAGTGCTAGGTGCGTGGCTGCTGTTTTCAATTGTGAGGTCACTTGTGGCTGAGTGCCTGCTAGGCCAGTGCTGGTGATGTGGGTGCAGTTTTTGTTTGTGATGTCACTTGTGGCTCAGTGCCTGATAGGCCAGTGCTGGTCCTGTGGGTGGAGTTTGTGCTTGTGATGTCACTTGTGGCTGAGTGCCTGCTAGGCCAGTGCTGCTCACATGGCTGCAGTTTGTGGTTGTGAGGTCACTTGTGGCTCAGTGCCTGCTAGGCCAGTGCTAGGTGCGTGGGTGCTGTTTGTGGTTGTGAGGTCAGTGGTGGCTCAGTGCCTGCTAGGCCAGTGCTAGGTGCGTGGGTGCTGTTTGTGGTTGTGAGGTCAGTGGTGGCTCAGTGCCTGCTAGGCCAGTGCTAGGTGCGTGGCTGCTGTTTGTGGTTGTGAGGTCAGTGGTGGCTCAGTGCCTGCTAGGCCAGTGCTAGGTGCGTGTGTGCTGTTTGTGGTTGTGAGGTCCCTTGTGACTCAGTGCCTGCTAGGCCAGTGCTAGGTGCGTGGCTGCTGTTTGTGGTTGTGAGGTCAGTGGTGGCTCAGTGCCTGCTAGGCCAGTGCTAGGTGCGTGGCTGCTGTTTGTGGTTGTGAGGTCAGTGGTGGCTCAGTGCCTGCTAGGCCAGTGCTAGGTGCGTGGCTGCTGTTTTCAATTGTGAGGTCAGTGGTGGCTCAGTGCCTGCTAGGCCAGTGCTAGGTGCGTGGGTGCTGTTTGTGGTTGTGAGGTCAGTGGTGGCTCAGTGCCTGCTAGGCCAGTGCTAGGTGCGTGGCTGCTGTTTGTGGTTGTGAGGTCAGTGGTGGCTCAGTGCCTGCTAGGCCAGTGCTAGGTGCGTGGGTGCTGTTTGTGGTTGTGAGGTCAGTGGTGGCTCAGTGCCTGCTAGGCCAGTGCTAGGTGCGTGGGTGCTGTTTGTGGTTGTGAGGTCAGTGGTGGCTCAGTGCCTGCTAGGCCAGTGCGAGGTGCGTGGCTGCTGTTTGTGGTTGTGAGGTCAGTGGTGGCTCAGTGCCTGCTAGGCCAGTGCGAGGTGCGTGGGTGCTGTTTGTGGTTGTGAGGTCCCTTGTGACTCAGTGCCTGCTAGGCCAGTGCTAGGTGCGTGGCTTCTGTTTGTGGTTGTGAGGTCACTTGTGGCTCAGTGCCTGCTAGGCCAGTGCTAGGTGCGTGGGTGCTGTTTTCAATTGTGAGGTCAGTGGTGGCTCAGTGCCTGCTAGGGCAGTGCTAGGTGCGTGGCTGCTGTTTGTGGTTGTGAGGTCCCTTGTGACTCAGTGCCTGCTAGGCCAGTGCTAGGTGCGTGGCTGCTGTTTGTGGTTGTGAGGTCAGTGGTGTCTCAGTGCCTGCTAGGCCAGTGCTAGGTGCGTGGCTGCTGGTTGTGGCTGTGAGGTCAGTGGTGGCTCAGTGCCTGCTAGGCCAGTTCTAGGTGCGTGGCTGCTGTTTGTGGTTGTGAGGTCAGTGGTGGCTCAGTGCCTGCTAGGCCAGTGCTAGGTGCGTGGGTGCTGTTTGTGGTTGTGAGGTCAGTGGTGGCTCAGTGCCTGCTGGGCCAGTGCTAGGTGCGTGGCTGCTGTTTGTGGTTGTGAGGTCAGTGGTGGCTCAGTGCCTGCTAGGCCAGTGCTAGGTGCGTGGGTGCTGTTTGTGGTTGTGAGGTCCCTTGTGACTCAGTGCCTGCTAGGGCAGTGCTAGGTGCGTGGCTGCTGTTTGTGGTTGTGAGGTCAGTGGTGGCTCAGTGCCTGCTAGGCCAGTGCTAGGTGCGTGGGTGCTGTTTGTGGTTGTGAGGTCAGTGGTGGCTCAGTGCCTGCTAGGCGAGTGCTAGGTGCGTGGCTGCTGTTTGTGGTTGTGAGGTCAGTGGTGGCTCAGTGCCTGCTAGGCCAGTGCTAGGTGCGTGGCTGCTGTTTGTGGTTGTGAGGTCAGTGGTGGCTCAGTGCCTGCTAGGCCAGTGCTAGGTGCGTGGCTGCTGTTTGTGGTTGTGAGGTCAGTGGTGGCTCAGTGCCTGCTAGGCCAGTGCTAGGTGTGTGGGTGCTGTTTGTGGTTGTGAGGTCAGTGGTTGCTCAGTGCCTCCTGGGCCAGTGCTACGTGCGTGGGGGCTGTTTGTGGTTGTGAGGTCAGTGGTGGCTCAGTGCCTGCTAGGCCAGTGCTAGGTGCGTGGCTGCTGTTTGTGGCTGTGAGGTCAGTGGTGGCTCAGTGCCTGCTCGGCCAGTGCTAGGTGCGTGGGTGCTGTTTGTGGTTGTGAGGTCAGTGGTGGCTCAGTGCCTGCTGGGCCAGTGCTAGGTGTGTGGCTGCTGTTTTCAATTGTGAGGTCAGTGGTGGCTCAGTGCCTGCTAGGCCAGTGCTAGGTGCGTGGCTGCTGGTTGTGGTTGTGAGGTCAGTGGTGGCTCAGTGCCTGCTAGGCCAGTGCTAGGTGCGTGGCTGCTGTTTTCTATTGCGAGGTCACTTGTGGCTCAGTGCCTGCTAGGCCAGTGCTAGGTGCGTGGGTGCTGTTTGTGGTTGTGAGGTCAGTGGTGGCTCATTGCCTGCTAGGCCAGTGCTAGGTGCGTGGCTGCTGTTTTCAATTGTGAGGTAACTTGTGGCTCAGTGCCTGCTAGGCCAGTGCTAGGTGCATGGCTGCTGTTTTCAATGTGAGGTCAGTGGTGGCTCAGTGCCTGCTAGGCCAGTGCTAGGTGTGTGGCTGCTGTTTTCAATTGTGAGGTCACTTGTGGCTCAGTGCCTGCTAGGCCAGTGCTAGGTGCGTGGCTGCTGTTTTCAATTGTGAGGTCAGTGGTGGCTCAGTGCCTGCTAGGCCAGTGCTAGGTGCATGGCTGCTGTTTTCAATGTGAGGTCAGTGGTGGCTCCGTGCCTGCTAGGCCAGTGCTAGGTGTGTGGCTGCTGCTTGTGGTTGTGAGGTCAGTGGTGGCTCAGTGCCTGCTAGGGCCGTGCTAGGTGCGTGGCTGCTGTTTTCAGTTGTGAGGTCACTTGTGGCTCAGTGCCTGCTAGGCCAGTGCTAGGTGCCTGGGTGCTGTTTTCAGTTGTGAGGTCACTTGTGGCTCAGTGCCTGCTAGGCCAGTGCTAGGCGCGTGGCTGCTGCTTGTGGTTGTGAGGTCACTTGTGGCTCAGTGCCTGCTAGGCCAGTGCTAGGTGTGTGGGTGCTGTTTGTGGTAGTGAGGTCAGTGGTGGCTCAGCGCCTGCTAGGCCAGTGCTAGGTGCGTGGCTGCTGTTTTCAATTGTGAGGTCACTTGTGGCTGAGTGCCTGCTAGGCCAGTGCTGGTGATGTGGGTGCAGTTTTTGTTTGTGATGTCACTTGTGGCTCAGTGCCTGATAGGCCAGTGTTGGTCCTGTGGGTGGAGTTTGTGCTTGTGATGTCACTTGTGGCTGAGTGACTGCTAGGCCAGTGCTGGTCACATGGCTGCAGTTTGTGGTTGTGAGGTCAGTGGTGGCTCAGTGCCTGCTAGGCCAGTGCTAGGTGCGTGGCTGCTGTTTGTGGTTGTGAGGTCAGTGGTGGCTCAGTGCCTGCTAGGCCAGTGCTAGGTGCGTGGCTGCTGTTTGTGGTTGTGAGGTCAGTGGTGGCTCAGTGCCTGCTAGGCCAGTGCTAGGTGCGTGGCTGCTGTTTGTGGTTGTGAGGTCAGTGGTGGCTCAGTGCCTGCTAGGCCAGTGCTAGGTGCGTGGCTGCTGTTTGTGGTTGTGAGGTCAGTGGTGGCTCAGTGCCTGCTAGGCCAGTGCTAGGTGCGTAGCTGCTGTTTGTGGTTGTGAGGTCAGTGGTGGCTCAGTGCTTGCTAGGCCAGTGCTAGGTGCGTGGCTGCTGTTTGTGGTTGTGAGGTCAGTGGTGGCTCAGTGCCTGCTAGGCCAGTGCTAGGTGCATGGCTGCTGTTTGTGGTTGTGAGGTCCCTTGTGACTCAGTGCCTGCTAGGCCAGTGCTAGGTGCGTGGGTGCTGTTTGTGGTTGTGAGGTCAGTGGTGGCTCAGTGCCTGCTAGGCCAGTGCTAGGTGCGTGGCTGCTGTTTGTGGTTGTGAGGTCAGTGGTGGCTCAGTGCCTGCTAGGCCAGTGCGAGGTGCGTGGGTGCTGTTAGTGGTTGTGAGGTCAGTGGTGGCTCAGTGCCTGCTAGGCCAGTGCTAGGTGCATGGCTGCTGTTTGTGGTTGTGAGGTCAGTGGTGGCTCAGTGCCTGCTAGGCCAGTGCTAGGTGCGTGGCTGCTGTTTGTGGTTGTGAGGTCAGTGGTGGCTCAGTGCCTGCTAGGCCAGTGCTAGGTGCGTGGCTGCTGTTGGTGGTTGTGAGGTCAGTGGTGGCTCAGTGCCTGCTAGGCCAGTGCTAGGTGCGTGGCTGCTGTTTGTGGTTGTGAGGTCAGTGGTGGCTCAGTGCCTGCTAGGCCAGTGCTAGGTGCGTGGCTGCTGTTTGTGGTTGTGAGGTCAGTGGTGGATCAGTGCCTGCTAGGCCAGTGCTAGGTGCGTGGCTGCTGTTTGTGGTTGTGAGGTCAGTGGTGGCTCAGTGCCTGCTAGGCCAGTGCTAGGTGCGTGGCTGCTGTTTGTGGTTGTGAGGTCAGTGGTGGCTCAGTGCCTGCTAGGCCAGTGCTAGGTGCGTGGCTGCTGTTTGTGGTTGTGAGGTCAGTGGTGGCTCAGTGCCTGCTAGGCCAGTGCTAGGTGCGTGGCTGCTGTTTGTGGTTGTGAGGTCAGTGGTGGCTCAGTGCCTGCTAGGCCAGTGCGAGGTGCGTGGGTGCTGTTTGTGGTTGTGAGGTCAGTGGTGGCTCAGTGCCTGCTAGGCCAGTGCTAGGTGCGTGGCTGCTGTTTGTGGTTGTGAGGTCAGTGGTGGCTCAGTGCCTGCTAGGCCAGTGCGAGGTGCGTGGCTGCTGTTTGTGGTTGTGAGGTCAGTGGTGGCTCAGTGCCTGCTAGGCCAGTGCGAGGTGCGTGGGTGCTGTTTGTGGTTGTGAGGTCCCTTGTGACTCAGTGCCTGCTAGGCCAGTGCTAGGTGCGTGGCTTCTGTTTGTGGTTGTGAGGTCACTTGTGGCTCAGTGCCTGCTAGGCCAGTGCTAGGTGCGTGGGTGCTGTTTTCAATTGTGAGGTCAGTGGTGGCTCAGTGCCTGCTAGGCCAGTGCTAGGTGCGTGGCTGCTGTTTGTGGTTGTGAGGTCCCTTGTGACTCAGTGCCTGCTAGGCCAGTGCTAGGTGCGTGGGTGCTGTTTGTGGTTGTGAGGTCAGTGGTGGCTCAGTGCCTGCTAGGCCAGTGCTAGGTGCGTGGCTGCTGGTTGTGGCTGTGAGGTCAGTGGTGGCTCAGTGCCTGCTAGGCCAGTTCTAGGTGCGTGGCTGCTGTTTGTGGTTGTGAGGTCAGTGGTGGCTCAGTGCCTGCTAGGCCAGTGCTAGGTGCATGGGTGCTGTTTGTGGTTGTGAGGTCAGTGGTGGCTCAGTGCCTGCTGGGCCAGTGCTAGGTGCGTGGCTGCTGTTTGTGGTTGTGAGGTCAGTGGTGGCTCAGTGCCTGCTAGGCCAGTGCTAGGTGCGTGGGTGCTGTTTGTGGTTGTGAGGTCCCTTGTGACTCAGTGCCTGCTAGGCCAGTGCTAGGTGCATGGCTGCTGTTTGTGGTTGTGAGGTCAGTGGTGGCTCAGTGCCTGCTAGGCCAGTGCTAGGTGCGTGGGTGCTGTTTGTGGTTGTGAGGTCAGTGGTGGCTCAGTGCTTGCTAGGCCAGTGCTAGGTGCGTGGGTGCTGTTTGTGGTTGTGAGGTCAGTGGTGGCTCAGTGCCTGCTAGGCCAGTGCTAGGTGCGTGGCTGCTGTTTGTGGTTGTGAGGTCAGTGGTGGCTCAGTGCCTGCTAGGCCAGTGCTAGGTGCGTGGGTGCTGTTTGTGGTTGTGAGGTCCCTTGTGACTCAGTGCCTGCTAGGCCAGTGCTAGGTGCGTGGCTGCTGTTTGTGGTTGTGAGGTCAGTGGTGGCTCAGTGCCTGCTAGGCCAGTGCGAGGTGCGTGGGTGCTGTTTGTGGTTGTGAGGTCAGTGGTGGCTCAGTGCCTGCTAGGCCAGTGCTAGGTGCGTGGCTGCTGTTTGTGGTTGTGAGGTCAGTGGTGGCTCAGTGCCTGCTAGGCCAGTGCTAGGTGCGTGGCTGCTGTTTGTGGTTGTGAGGTCAGTGGTGGCTCAGTGCCTGCTAGGCCAGTGCTAGGTGCGTGGCTGCTGTTTGTGGTTGTGAGGTCAGTGGTGGCTCAGTGCCTGCTAGGCCAGTGCTAGGTGTGTGGGTGCTGTTTGTGGTTGTGAGGTCAGTGGTGGCTCAGTGCCTCCTGGGCCAGTGCTACGTGCGTGGGGGCTGTTTGTGGTTGTGAGGTCAGTGGTGGCTCAGTGCCTGCTAGGCCAGTGCTAGGTGCGTGGCTGCTGTTTGTGGCTGTGAGGTCAGTGGTGGCTCAGTGCCTGCTAGGCCAGTGCTAGGTGCGTGGGTGCTGTTTGTGGTTGTGAGGTCAGTGGTGGCTCAGTGCCTGCTGGGCCAGTGCTAGGTGTGTGGCTGCTGTTTTCAATTGTGAGGTCAGTGGTGGCTCAGTGCCTGCTAGGCCAGTGCTAGGTGCGTGGCTGCTGGTTGTGGTTGTGAGGTCAGTGGTGGCTCAGTGCCTGCTAGGCCAGTGCTAGGTGCGTGGCTGCTGTTTTCTATTGCGAGGTCACTTGTGGCTCAGTGCCTGCTAGGCCAGTGCTAGGTGCGTGGGTGCTGTTTGTGGTTGTGAGGTCAGTGGTGGCTCATTGCCTGCTAGGCCAGTGCTAGGTGCGTGGCTGCTGTTTTCAATTGTGAGGTAACTTGTGGCTCAGTGCCTGCTAGGCCAGTGCTAGGTGCATGGCTGCTGTTTTCAATGTGAGGTCAGTGGTGGCTCAGTGCCTGCTAGGCCAGTGCTAGGTGCGTGGCTGCTGTTTGTGGTTGTGAGGTCAGTGGTGGCTCAGTGCCTGCTAGGCCAGTGCTAGGTGCGTGGCTGCTGTTTGTGGTTGTGAGGTCAGTGGTGGCTCAGTGCCTGCTAGGCCAGTGCTAGGTGCGTGGCTGCTGTTTGTGGTTGTGAGGTCAGTGGTGGCTCAGTGCCTGCTAGGCCAGTGCGAGGTGCGTGGGTGCTGTTTGTGGTTGTGAGGTCAGTGGTGGCTCAGTGCCTGCTAGGCCAGTGCTAGGTGCGTGGCTGCTGTTTGTGGTTGTGAGGTCAGTGGTGGCTCAGTGCCTGCTAGGCCAGTGCGAGGTGCGTGGCTGCTGTTTGTGGTTGTGAGGTCAGTGGTGGCTCAGTGCCTGCTAGGCCAGTGCGAGGTGCGTGGGTGCTGTTTGTGGTTGTGAGGTCCCTTGTGACTCAGTGCCTGCTAGGCCAGTGCTAGGTGCGTGGCTTCTGTTTGTGGTTGTGAGGTCACTTGTGGCTCAGTGCCTGCTAGGCCAGTGCTAGGTGCGTGGGTGCTGTTTTCAATTGTGAGGTCAGTGGTGGCTCAGTGCCTGCTAGGCCAGTGCTAGGTGCGTGGCTGCTGTTTGTGGTTGTGAGGTCCCTTGTGACTCAGTGCCTGCTAGGCCAGTGCTAGGTGCGTGGGTGCTGTTTGTGGTTGTGAGGTCAGTGGTGGCTCAGTGCCTGCTAGGCCAGTGCTAGGTGCGTGGCTGCTGGTTGTGGCTGTGAGGTCAGTGGTGGCTCAGTGCCTGCTAGGCCAGTTCTAGGTGCGTGGCTGCTGTTTGTGGTTGTGAGGTCAGTGGTGGCTCAGTGCCTGCTAGGCCAGTGCTAGGTGCGTGGGTGCTGTTTGTGGTTGTGAGGTCAGTGGTGGCTCAGTGCCTGCTGGGCCAGTGCTAGGTGCGTGGCTGCTGTTTGTGGTTGTGAGGTCAGTGGTGGCTCAGTGCCTGCTAGGCCAGTGCTAGGTGCGTGGGTGCTGTTTGTGGTTGTGAGGTCAGTGGTGGCTCAGTGCTTGCTAGGCCAGTGCTAGGTGCGTGGGTGCTGTTTGTGGTTGTGAGGTCAGTGGTGGCTCAGTGCTTGCTAGGCCAGTGCTAGGTGCGTGGGTGCTGTTTGTGGTTGTGAGGTCAGTGGTGGCTCAGTGCCTGCTAGGCCAGTGCTAGGTGCGTGGCTGCTGTTTGTGGTTGTGAGGTCAGTGGTGGCTCAGTGCCTGCTAGGCCAGTGCTAGGTGCGTGGGTGCTGTTTGTGGTTGTGAGGTCCCTTGTGACTCAGTGCCTGCTAGGCCAGTGCTAGGTGCGTGGCTGCTGTTTGTGGTTGTGAGGTCAGTGGTGGCTCAGTGCCTGCTAGGCCAGTGCGAGGTGCGTGGGTGCTGTTAGTGGTTGTGAGGTCAGTGGTGGCTCAGTGCCTGCTAGGCCAGTGCTAGGTGCGTGGCTGCTGTTTTCAATTGTGAGGTCACTTGTGGCTCCGTGCATGCTAGGCCAGTGCTAGGTGCGTGGGTGCTGTTTGTGGTTGTGAGGTCAGTGGTGGCTCAGTGCCTGCTAGGCCAGTGCTAGGTGCGTGGCTGCTGTTTTCAATGTGAGGTCAGTGGTGGCTCAGTGCCTGCTAGGCCAGTGCTAGGTGCGTGGCTGCTGTTTGTGGTTGTGAGGTCAGTGGTGGCTCAGTGCCTGCTAGGCCAGTGCTAGGTGCGTGGCTGCTGTTTGTGGTTGTGAGGTCAGTGGTGGATCAGTGCCTGCTAGGCCAGTGCTAGGTGCGTGGCTGCTGTTTGTGGTTGTGAGGTCACTTGTGGCTCAGTGCCTGCTAGGCCAGTGCTAGGTGCGTGGCTGCTGGTTGTGGTTGTGAGGTCAGTGGTGGCTCAGTGCCTGCTAGGCCAGTGCTAGGTGCGTGGCTGCTGTTTGTGGTTGTGAGGTCAGTGGTGGCTCAGTGCCTGCTAGGCCAGTGCGAGGTGCGTGGGTGCTGTTTGTGGTTGTGAGGTCAGTGGTGGCTCAGTGCCTGCTAGGCCAGTGCTAGGTGCGTGGCTGCTGTTTGTGGTTGTGAGGTCAGTGGTGGCTCAGTGCCTGCTAGGCCAGTGCTAGGTGCGTAGCTGCTGGTTGTGGTTGTGAGGTCAGTGGTGGCTCAGTGCCTGCTAGGCCAGTGCTAGGTGCGTGGCTGCTGTTTGTGGTTGTGAGGTCAGTGGTGGCTCAGTGCCTGCTAGGCCAGTGCGAGGTGCGTGGCTGCTGTTTGTGGTTGTGAGGTCAGTGGTGGCTCAGTGCCTGCTAGGCCAGTGCGAGGTGCGTGGGTGCTGTTTGTGGTTTTGAGGTCCCTTGTGACTCAGTGCCTGCTAGGCCAGTGCTAGGTGCGTGGCTTCTGTTTGTGGTTGTGAGGTCACTTGTGGCTCAGTGCCTGCTAGGCCAGTGCTAGGTGCGTGGGTGCTGTTTTCAATTGTGAGGTCAGTGGTGGCTCAGTGCCTGCTAGGCCAGTGCTAGGTGCGTGGCTGCTGTTTGTGGTTGTGAGGTCAGTGGTGGCTCAGTGCCTGCTAGGCCAGTGCTAGGTGCGTGGCTGCTGGTTGTGGCTGTGAGGTCAGTGGTGGCTCAGTGCCTGCTAGGCCAGTGCTAGGTGCGTGGCTGCTGTTTGTGGTTGTGAGGTCAGTGGTGGCTCAGTCCTGCTAGGCCAGTGCTAGGTGCGTGGGTGCTGTTTGTGGTTGTGAGGTCAGTGGTGGCTCAGTGCCTGCTAGGCCAGTGCTAGGTGCGTGGGTGCTGTTTGTGGTTGTGAGGTCAGTGGTGGCTCAGTGCCTGCTAGGCCAGTGCTAGGTGCGTGGGTGCTGTTTGTGGTTGTGAGGTCCCTTGTGACTCAGTGCCTGCTAGGCCAGTGCTAGGTGCGTGGCTGCTGTTTGTGGTTGTGAGGTCAGTGGTGGCTCAGTGCTTGCTAGGCCAGTGCTAGGTGCGTGGGTGCTGTTTGTGGTTGTGAGGTCAGTGGTGGCTCAGTGCCTGCTAGGCCAGTGCTAGGTGCGTGGCTGCTGTTTGTGGTTGTGAGGTCAGTGGTGGCTCAGTGCCTGCTAGGCCAGTGCTAGGTGCATGGGTGCTGTTTGTGGTTGTGAGGTCCCTTGTGACTCAGTGCCTGCTAGGCCAGTGCTAGGTGCGTGGCTGCTGTTTGTGGTTGTGAGGTCAGTGGTGGCTCAGTGCCTGCTAGGCCAGTGCGAGGTGCGTGGGTGCTGTTAGTGGTTGTGAGGTCAGTGGTGGCTCAGTGCCTGCTAGGCCAGTGCTAGGTGCGTGGCTGCTGTTTTCAATTGTGAGGTCACTTGTGGCTCCGTGCATGCTAGGCCAGTGCTAGGTGCGTGGGTGCTGTTTGTGGTTGTGAGGTCAGTGGTGGCTCAGTGCCTGCTAGGCCAGTGCTAGGTGCGTGGCTGCTGTTTGTGGTTGTGAGGTCAGTGGTGGCTCAGTGCCTGCTAGGCCAGTGCTAGGTGCGTGGCTGCTGTTTGTGGTTGTGAGGTCAGTGGTGGCTCAGTGCCTGCTAGGCCAGTGCTAGGTGCGTGGCTGCTGTTTGTGGTTGTGAGGTCAGTGGTGGCTCAGTGCTTGCTAGGCCAGTGCTAGGTGCGTGGGTGCTGTTTGTGGTTGTGAGGTCAGTGGTGGCTCAGTGCCTGCTAGGCCAGTGCTAGGTGCGTGGCTGCTGTTTGTGGTTGTGAGGTCAGTGGTGGCTCAGTGCCTGCTAGGCCAGTGCTAGGTGCGTGGCTGCTGTTTGTGGTTGTGAGGTCCCTTGTGACTCAGTGCCTGCTAGGCCAGTGCTAGGTGCGTGGCTGCTGTTTGTGGTTGTGAGGTCAGTGGTGGCTCAGTGCCTGCTAGGCCAGTGCGAGGTGCGTGGGTGCTGTTAGTGGTTGTGAGGTCAGTGGTGGCTCAGTGCCTGCTAGGCCAGTGCTAGGTGCGTGGCTGCTGTTTTCAATTGTGAGGTCACTTGTGGCTCCGTGCATGCTAGGCCAGTGCTAGGTGCGTGGGTGCTGTTTGTGGTTGTGAGGTCAGTGGTGGCTCAGTGCCTGCTAGGCCAGTGCTAGGTGCGTGGCTGCTGTTTTCAATGTGAGGTCAGTGGTGGCTCAGTGCCTGCTAGGCCAGTGCTAGGTGCGTGGCTGCTGTTTGTGGTTGTGAGGTCAGTGGTGGCTCAGTGCCTGCTAGGCCAGTGCTAGGTGCGTGGCTGCTGTTTGTGGTTGTGAGGTCAGTGGTGGATCAGTGCCTGCTAGGCCAGTGCTAGGTGCGTGGCTGCTGTTTGTGGTTGTGAGGTCACTTGTGGCTCAGTGCCTGCTAGGCCAGTGCTAGGTGCGTGGCTGCTGTTTGTGGTTGTGAGGTCAGTGGTGGCTCAGTGCCTGCTAGGCCAGTGCTAGGTGCGTGGGTGCTGTTTTCAATTGTGAGGTCAGTGGTGGCTCAGTGCCTGCTAGGCCAGTGCTAGGTGCGTGGCTGCTGTTTGTGGTTGTGAGGTCAGTGGTGGCTCAGTGCCTGCTAGGCCAGTGCTAGGTGCGTGGCTGCTGTTTGTGGTTGTGAGGTCAGTGGTGGCTCAGTCCTGCTAGGCCAGTGCTAGGTGCGTGGCTGCTGTTTGTGGTTGTGAGGTCAGTGGTGGCTCAGTGCCTGCTAGGCCAGTGCTAGGTGCGTGGGTGCTGTTTGTGGTTGTGAGGTCAGTGGTGGCTCAGTGCCTGCTAGGCCAGTGCTAGGTGCGTGGGTGCTGTTTGTGGTTGTGAGGTCCCTTGTGACTCAGTGCCTGCTAGGCCAGTGCTAGGTGCGTGGCTGCTGTTTGTGGTTGTGAGGTCAGTGGTGGCTCAGTGCTTGCTAGGCCAGTGCTAGGTGCGTGGGTGCTGTTTGTGGTTGTGAGGTCAGTGGTGGCTCAGTGCCTGCTAGGCCAGTGCTAGGTGCGTGGCTGCTGTTTGTGGTTGTGAGGTCAGTGGTGGCTCAGTGCCTGCTAGGCCAGTGCTAGGTGCATGGGTGCTGTTTGTGGTTGTGAGGTCCCTTGTGACTCAGTGCCTGCTAGGCCAGTGCTAGGTGCGTGGCTGCTGTTTGTGGTTGTGAGGTCAGTGGTGGCTCAGTGCCTGCTAGGCCAGTGCGAGGTGCGTGGGTGCTGTTAGTGGTTGTGAGGTCAGTGGTGGCTCAGTGCCTGCTAGGCCAGTGCTAGGTGCGTGGCTGCTGTTTTCAATTGTGAGGTCACTTGTGGCTCCGTGCATGCTAGGCCAGTGCTAGGTGCGTGGGTGCTGTTTGTGGTTGTGAGGTCAGTGGTGGCTCAGTGCCTGCTAGGCCAGTGCTAGGTGCGTGGCTGCTGTTTGTGGTTGTGAGGTCAGTGGTGGCTCAGTGCCTGCTAGGCCAGTGCTAGGTGCGTGGCTGCTGTTTGTGGTTGTGAGGTCAGTGGTGGCTCAGTGCCTGCTAGGCCAGTGCTAGGTGCGTGGCTGCTGTTTGTGGTTGTGAGGTCAGTGGTGGCTCAGTGCCTCCTAGGCCAGTGCGAGGTGCGTGGGTGCTGTTTGTGGTTGTGAGGTCAGTGGTGGCTCAGTGCCTGCTAGGCCAGTGCTAGGTGCGTGGCTGCTGTTTGTGGTTGTGAGGTCAGTGGTGGCTCAGTGCCTGCTAGGCCAGTGCTAGGTGCGTAGCTGCTGGTTGTGGTTGTGAGGTCAGTGGTGGCTCAGTGCCTGCTAGGCCAGTGCTAGGTGCGTGGCTGCTGGTTGTGGTTGTGAGGTCAGTGGTGGCTCAGTGCCTGCTAGGCCAGTGCGAGGTGCGTGGCTGCTGTTTGTGGTTGTGAGGTCAGTGGTGGCTCAGTGCCTGCTAGGCCAGTGCGAGGTGCGTGGGTGCTGTTTGTGGTTTTGAGGTCCCTTGTGACTCAGTGCCTGCTAGGCCAGTGCTAGGTGCGTGGCTTCTGTTTGTGGTTGTGAGGTCACTTGTGGCTCAGTGCCTGCTAGGCCAGTGCTAGGTGCGTGGGTGCTGTTTGTGGTTGTGAGGTCCCTTGTGACTCAGTGCCTGCTAGGGCAGTGCTAGGTGCGTGGCTGCTGTTTGTGGTTGTGAGGTCAGTGGTGGCTCAGTGCTTGCTAGGCCAGTGCTAGGTGCGTGGGTGCTGTTTGTGGTTGTGAGGTCAGTGGTGGCTCAGTGCCTGCTAGGCGAGTGCTAGGTGCGTGGCTGCTGTTTGTGGTTGTGAGGTCAGTGGTGGCTCAGTGCCTGCTAGGCCAGTGCTAGGTGCGTGGCTGCTGTTTGTGGTTGTGAGGTCAGTGGTGGCTCAGTGCCTGCTAGGCCAGTGCTAGGTGCGTGGCTGCTGTTTGTGGTTGTGAGGTCAGTGGTGGCTCAGTGCCTGCTAGGCCAGTGCTAGGTGTGTGGGTGCTGTTTGTGGTTGTGAGGTCAGTGGTGGCTCAGTGCCTCCTGGGCCAGTGCTACGTGCGTGGGTGCTGTTTGTGGTTGTGAGGTCAGTGGTGGCTCAGTGCCTGCTAGGCCAGTGCTAGGTGCGTGGCTGCTGTTTGTGGCTGTGAGGTCAGTGGTGGCTCAGTGCCTGCTAGGCCAGTGCTAGGTGCGTGGGTGCTGTTTGTGGTTGTGAGGTCAGTGGTGGCTCAGTGCCTGCTGGGCCAGTGCTAGGTGTGTGGCTGCTGTTTTCAATTGTGAGGTCAGTGGTGGCTCAGTGCCTGCTAGGCCAGTGCTAGGTGCGTGGCTGCTGGTTGTGGTTGTGAGGTCAGTGGTGGCTCAGTGCCTGCTAGGCCAGTGCTAGGTGCGTGGCTGCTGTTTTCTATTGCGAGGTCACTTGTGGCTCAGTGCCTGCTAGGCCAGTGCTAGGTGCGTGGGTGCTGTTTGTGGTTGTGAGGTCAGTGGTGGCTCATTGCCTGCTAGGCCAGTGCTAGGTGCGTGGCTGCTGTTTTCAATTGTGAGGTAACTTGTGGCTCAGTGCCTGCTAGGCCAGTGCTAGGTGCATGGCTGCTGTTTTCAATGTGAGGTCAGTGGTGGCTCAGTGCCTGCTAGGCCAGTGCTAGGTGTGTGGCTGCTGTTTTCAATTGTGAGGTCACTTGTGGCTCAGTGCCTGCTTGGCCAGTGCTAGGTGCGTGGCTGCTGTTTTCAATTGTGAGGTCAGTGGTGGCTCAGTGCCTGCTAGGCCAGTGCTAGGTGCATGGCTGCTGTTTTCAATGTGAGGTTAGTGGTGGCTCCGTGCCTGCTAGGCCAGTGCTAGGTGTGTGGCTGCTGCTTGTGGTTGTGAGGTCAGTGGTGGCTCAGTGCCTGCTAGGGCCGTGCTAGGTGCGTGGCTGCTGTTTTCAGTTGTGAGGTCACTTGTGGCTCAGTGCCTGCTAGGCCAGTGCTAGGTGCCTGGGTGCTGTTTTCAGTTGTGAGGTCCGTGGTGGCTCAGTGCCTGCTAGGCCAGTGCTAGGCGCGTGGCTGCTGCTTGTGGTTGTGAGGTCACTTGTGGCTCAGTGCCTGCTAGGCCAGTGCTAGGTGTGTGGGTGCTGTTTGTGGTAGTGAGGTCAGTGGTGGCTCAGCGCCTGCTAGGCCAGTGCTAGGTGCGTGGCTGCTGTTTTCAATTGTGAGGTCACTTGTGGCTGAGTGCCTGCTAGGCCAGTGCTGGTGATGTGGGTGCAGTTTTTGTTTGTGATGTCACTTGTGGCTCAGTGCCTGATAGGCCAGTGCTAGGTGCGTGGGTGGAGTTTGTGCTTGTGATGTCACTTGTGGCTGAGTGCCTGCTAGGCCAGTGCTGGTCACATGGCTGCAGTTTGTGGTTGTGAGGTCAGTGGTGGCTCAGTGCCTGCTAGGCCAGTGCTAGGTGCGTGGCTGCTGTTTGTGGTTGTGAGGTCAGTGGTGGCTCAGTGCCTGCTAGGCCAGTGCTAGGTGCGTGGCTGCTGTTTGTGGTTGTGAGGTCAGTGGTGGCTCAGTGCCTGCTAGGCCAGTGCTAGGTGCGTGGCTGCTGTTTGTGGTTGTGAGGTCAGTGGTGGCTCAGTGCCTGCTAGGCCAGTGCTAGGTGCGTAGCTGCTGTTTGTGGTTGTGAGGTCAGTGGTGGCTCAGTGCTTGCTAGGCCAGTGCTAGGTGCGTGGCTGCTGTTTGTGGTTGTGAGGTCAGTGGTGGCTCAGTGCCTGCTAGGCCAGTGCTAGGTGCATGGCTGCTGTTTGTGGTTGTGAGGTCCCTTGTGACTCAGTGCCTGCTAGGCCAGTGCTAGGTGCGTGGGTGCTGTTTGTGGTTGTGAGGTCAGTGGTGGCTCAGTGCCTGCTAGGCCAGTGCTAGGTGCGTGGCTGCTGTTTGTGGTTGTGAGGTCAGTGGTGGCTCAGTGCCTGCTAGGCCAGTGCGAGGTGCGTGGGTGCTGTTAGTGGTTGTGAGGTCAGTGGTGGCTCAGTGCCTGCTAGGCCAGTGCTAGGTGCATGGCTGCTGTTTGTGGTTGTGAGGTCAGTGGTGGCTCAGTGCCTGCTAGGCCAGTGCTAGGTGCGTGGCTGCTGTTTGTGGTTGTGAGGTCAGTGGTGGCTCAGTGCCTGCTAGGCCAGTGCTAGGTGCGTGGCTGCTGTTGGTGGTTGTGAGGTCAGTGGTGGCTCAGTGCCTGCTAGGCCAGTGCTAGGTGCGTGGCTGCTGGTTGTGGTTGTGAGGTCAGTGGTGGCTCAGTGCCTGCTAGGCCAGTGCTAGGTGCGTGGCTGCTGTTTGTGGTTGTGAGGTCAGTGGTGGATCAGTGCCTGCTAGGCCAGTGCTAGGTGCGTGGCTGCTGTTTGTGGTTGTGAGGTCAGTGGTGGCTCAGTGCCTGCTAGGCCAGTGCTAGGTGCGTGGCTGCTGTTTGTGGTTGTGAGGTCAGTGGTGGCTCAGTGCCTGCTAGGCCAGTGCGAGGTGCGTGGGTGCTGTTTGTGGTTGTGAGGTCAGTGGTGGCTCAGTGCCTGCTAGGCCAGTGCTAGGTGCGTGGCTGCTGTTTGTGGTTGTGAGGTCAGTGGTGGCTCAGTGCCTGCTAGGCCAGTGCGAGGTGCGTGGCTGCTGTTTGTGGTTGTGAGGTCAGTGGTGGCTCAGTGCCTGCTAGGCCAGTGCGAGGTGCGTGGGTGCTGTTTGTGGTTGTGAGGTCCCTTGTGACTCAGTGCCTGCTAGGCCAGTGCTAGGTGCGTGGCTTCTGTTTGTGGTTGTGAGGTCACTTGTGGCTCAGTGCCTGCTAGGCCAGTGCTAGGTGCGTGGGTGCTGTTTTCAATTGTGAGGTCAGTGGTGGCTCAGTGCCTGCTAGGCCAGTGCTAGGTGCGTGGCTGCTGTTTGTGGTTGTGAGGTCAGTGGTGGCTCAGTGCCTGCTAGGCCAGTGCTAGGTGCGTGGGTGCTGTTTGTGGTTGTGAGGTCCCTTGTGACTCAGTGCCTGCTAGGCCAGTGCTAGGTGCGTGGCTGCTGTTTGTGGTTGTGAGGTCAGTGGTGGCTCAGTGCTTGCTAGGCCAGTGCTAGGTGCGTGGGTGCTGTTTGTGGTTGTGAGGTCAGTGGTGGCTCAGTGCCTGCTAGGCCAGTGCTAGGTGCGTGGCTGCTGTTTGTGGTTGTGAGGTCAGTGGTGGCTCAGTGCCTGCTAGGCCAGTGCTAGGTGCATGGGTGCTGTTTGTGGTTGTGAGGTCCCTTGTGACTCAGTGCCTGCTAGGCCAGTGCTAGGTGCGTGGCTGCTGTTTGTGGTTGTGAGGTCAGTGGTGGCTCAGTGCCTGCTAGGCCAGTGCGAGGTGCGTGGGTGCTGTTAGTGGTTGTGAGGTCAGTGGTGGCTCAGTGCCTGCTAGGCCAGTGCTAGGTGCGTGGCTTCTGTTTGTGGTTGTGAGGTCACTTGTGGCTCCGTGCATGCTAGGCCAGTGCTAGGTGCGTGGGTGCTGTTTGTGGTTGTGAGGTCAGTGGTGGCTCAGTGCCTGCTAGGCCAGTGCTAGGTGCGTGGCTGCTGTTTGTGGTTGTGAGGTCAGTGGTGGCTCAGTGCCTGCTAGGCCAGTGCTAGGTGCGTGGCTGCTGTTTGTGGTTGTGAGGTCAGTGGTGGCTCAGTGCCTGCTAGGCCAGTGCTAGGTGCGTGGCTGCTGTTTGTGGTTGTGAGGTCAGTGGTGGCTCAGTGCCTGCTAGGCCAGTGCGAGGTGCGTGGGTGCTGTTTGTGGTTGTGAGGTCAGTGGTGGCTCAGTGCCTGCTAGGCCAGTGCTAGGTGCGTGGCTGCTGTTTGTGGTTGTGAGGTCAGTGGTGGCTCAGTGCCTGCTAGGCCAGTGCTAGGTGCGTAGCTGCTGGTTGTGGTTGTGAGGTCAGTGGTGGCTCAGTGCCTGCTAGGCCAGTGCTAGGTGCGTGGCTGCTGGTTGTGGTTGTGAGGTCAGTGGTGGCTCAGTGCCTGCTAGGCCAGTGCTAGGTGCGTGGCTGCTGTTTGTGGTTGTGAGGTCAGTGGTGGCTCAGTGCCTGCTAGGCCAGTGCGAGGTGCGTGGGTGCTGTTTGTGGTTTTGAGGTCCCTTGTGACTCAGTGCCTGCTAGGCCAGTGCTAGGTGCGTGGCTTCTGTTTGTGGTTGTGAGGTCACTTGTGGCTCAGTGCCTGCTAGGCCAGTGCTAGGTGCGTGGGTGCTGTTTGTGGTTGTGAGGTCCCTTGTGACTCAGTGCCTGCTAGGGCAGTGCTAGGTGCGTGGCTGCTGTTTGTGGTTGTGAGGTCAGTGGTGGCTCAGTGCTTGCTAGGCCAGTGCTAGGTGCGTGGGTGCTGTTTGTGGTTGTGAGGTCAGTGGTGGCTCAGTGCCTGCTAGGCGAGTGCTAGGTGCGTGGCTGCTGTTTGTGGTTGTGAGGTCAGTGGTGGCTCAGTGCCTGCTAGGCCAGTGCTAGGTGCGTGGCTGCTGTTTGTGGTTGTGAGGTCAGTGGTGGCTCAGTGCCTGCTAGGCCAGTGCTAGGTGCGTGGCTGCTGTTTGTGGTTGTGAGGTCAGTGGTGGCTCAGTGCCTGCTAGGCCAGTGCTAGGTGTGTGGGTGCTGTTTGTGGTTGTGAGGTCAGTGGTGGCTCAGTGCCTCCTGGGCCAGTGCTACGTGCGTGGGGGCTGTTTGTGGTTGTGAGGTCAGTGGTGGCTCAGTGCCTGCTAGGCCAGTGCTAGGTGCGTGGCTGCTGTTTGTGGCTGTGAGGTCAGTGGTGGCTCAGTGCCTGCTAGGCCAGTGCTAGGTGCGTGGGTGCTGTTTGTGGTTGTGAGGTCAGTGGTGGCTCAGTGCCTGCTGGGCCAGTGCTAGGTGTGTGGCTGCTGTTTTCAATTGTGAGGTCAGTGGTGGCTCAGTGCCTGCTAGGCCAGTGCTAGGTGCGTGGCTGCTGGTTGTGGTTGTGAGGTCAGTGGTGGCTCAGTGCCTGCTAGGCCAGTGCTAGGTGCGTGGCTGCTGTTTTCTATTGCGAGGTCACTTGTGGCTCAGTGCCTGCTAGGCCAGTGCTAGGTGCGTGGGTGCTGTTTGTGGTTGTGAGGTCAGTGGTGGCTCATTGCCTGCTAGGCCAGTGCTAGGTGCGTGGCTGCTGTTTTCAATTGTGAGGTAACTTGTGGCTCAGTGCCTGCTAGGCCAGTGCTAGGTGCATGGCTGCTGTTTTCAATGTGAGGTCAGTGGTGGCTCAGTGCCTGCTAGGCCAGTGCTAGGTGTGTGGCTGCTGTTTTCAATTGTGAGGTCACTTGTGGCTCAGTGCCTGCTTGGCCAGTGCTAGGTGCGTGGCTGCTGTTTTCAATTGTGAGGTCAGTGGTGGCTCAGTGCCTGCTAGGCCAGTGCTAGGTGCATGGCTGCTGTTTTCAATGTGAGGTTAGTGGTGGCTCCGTGCCTGCTAGGCCAGTGCTAGGTGTGTGGCTGCTGCTTGTGGTTGTGAGGTCAGTGGTGGCTCAGTGCCTGCTAGGGCCGTGCTAGGTGCGTGGCTGCTGTTTTCAGTTGTGAGGTCACTTGTGGCTCAGTGCCTGCTAGGCCAGTGCTAGGTGCCTGGGTGCTGTTTTCAGTTGTGAGGTCCGTGGTGGCTCAGTGCCTGCTAGGCCAGTGCTAGGCGCGTGGCTGCTGCTTGTGGTTGTGAGGTCACTTGTGGCTCAGTGCCTGCTAGGCCAGTGCTAGGTGTGTGGGTGCTGTTTGTGGTAGTGAGGTCAGTGGTGGCTCAGCGCCTGCTAGGCCAGTGCTAGGTGCGTGGCTGCTGTTTTCAATTGTGAGGTCACTTGTGGCTGAGTGCCTGCTAGGCCAGTGCTGGTGATGTGGGTGCAGTTTTTGTTTGTGATGTCACTTGTGGCTCAGTGCCTGATAGGCCAGTGCTAGGTGCGTGGGTGGAGTTTGTGCTTGTGATGTCACTTGTGGCTGAGTGCCTGCTAGGCCAGTGCTGGTCACATGGCTGCAGTTTGTGGTTGTGAGGTCAGTGGTGGCTCAGTGCCTGCTAGGCCAGTGCTAGGTGCGTGGCTGCTGTTTGTGGTTGTGAGGTCAGTGGTGGCTCAGTGCCTGCTAGGCCAGTGCTAGGTGCGTGGCTGCTGTTTGTGGTTGTGAGGTCAGTGGTGGCTCAGTGCCTGCTAGGCCAGTGCTAGGTGCGTGGGTGCTGTTTGTGGTTGTGAGGTCAGTGGTGGCTCAGTGCCTGCTAGGCCAGTGCTAGGTGCGTAGCTGCTGTTTGTGGTTGTGAGGTCAGTGGTGGCTCAGTGCTTGCTAGGCCAGTGCTAGGTGCGTGGCTGCTGTTTGTGGTTGTGAGGTCAGTGGTGGCTCAGTGCCTGCTAGGCCAGTGCTAGGTGCATGGCTGCTGTTTGTGGTTGTGAGGTCCCTTGTGACTCAGTGCCTGCTAGGCCAGTGCTAGGTGCGTGGGTGCTGTTTGTGGTTGTGAGGTCAGTGGTGGCTCAGTGCCTGCTAGGCCAGTGCTAGGTGCGTGGCTGCTGTTTGTGGTTGTGAGGTCAGTGGTGGCTCAGTGCCTGCTAGGCCAGTGCGAGGTGCGTGGGTGCTGTTAGTGGTTGTGAGGTCAGTGGTGGCTCAGTGCCTGCTAGGCCAGTGCTAGGTGCATGGCTGCTGTTTGTGGTTGTGAGGTCAGTGGTGGCTCAGTGCCTGCTAGGCCAGTGCTAGGTGCGTGGCTGCTGTTTGTGGTTGTGAGGTCAGTGGTGGCTCAGTGCCTGCTAGGCCAGTGCTAGGTGCGTGGCTGCTGTTGGTGGTTGTGAGGTCAGTGGTGGCTCAGTGCCTGCTAGGCCAGTGCTAGGTGCGTGGCTGCTGGTTGTGGTTGTGAGGTCAGTGGTGGCTCAGTGCCTGCTAGGCCAGTGCTAGGTGCGTGGCTGCTGTTTGTGGTTGTGAGGTCAGTGGTGGCTCAGTGCCTGCTAGGCCAGTGCTAGGTGCGTGGCTGCTGTTTGTGGTTGTGAGGTCAGTGGTGGCTCAGTGCCTGCTAGGCCAGTGCTAGGTGCGTGGCTGCTGTTTGTGGTTGTGAGGTCAGTGGTGGCTCAGTGCCTGCTAGGCCAGTGCTAGGTGCGTGGCTGCTGTTTGTGGTTGTGAGGTCAGTGGTGGCTCAGTGCCTGCTAGGCCAGTGCTAGGTGCGTGGCTGCTGTTTGTGGTTGTGAGGTCAGTGGTGGCTCAGTGCCTGCTAGGCCAGTGCGAGGTGCGTGGGTGCTGTTTGTGGTTGTGAGGTCAGTGGTGGCTCAGTGCCTGCTAGGCCAGTGCTAGGTGCGTGGCTGCTGTTTGTGGTTGTGAGGTCAGTGGTGGCTCAGTGCCTGCTAGGCCAGTGCGAGGTGCGTGGCTGCTGTTTGTGGTTGTGAGGTCAGTGGTGGCTCAGTGCCTGCTAGGCCAGTGCGAGGTGCGTGGGTGCTGTTTGTGGTTGTGAGGTCCCTTGTGACTCAGTGCCTGCTAGGCCAGTGCTAGGTGCGTGGCTTCTGTTTGTGGTTGTGAGGTCACTTGTGGCTCAGTGCCTGCTAGGCCAGTGCTAGGTGCGTGGGTGCTGTTTTCAATTGTGAGGTCAGTGGTGGCTCAGTGCCTGCTAGGCCAGTGCTAGGTGCGTGGCTGCTGTTTGTGGTTGTGAGGTCCCTTGTGACTCAGTGCCTGCTAGGCCAGTGCTAGGTGCGTGGGTGCTGTTTGTGGTTGTGAGGTCAGTGGTGGCTCAGTGCCTGCTAGGCCAGTGCTAGGTGCGTGGCTGCTGGTTGTGGCTGTGAGGTCAGTGGTGGCTCAGTGCCTGCTAGGCCAGTTCTAGGTGCGTGGGTGCTGTTTGTGGTTGTGAGGTCAGTGGTGGCTCAGTGCCTGCTAGGCCAGTGCTAGGTGCGTGGGTGCTGTTTGTGGTTGTGAGGTCAGTGGTGGCTCAGTGCCTGCTGGGCCAGTGCTAGGTGCGTGGGTGCTGTTTGTGGTTGTGAGGTCAGTGGTGGCTCAGTGCCTGCTAGGCCAGTGCTAGGTGCGTGGGTGCTGTTTGTGGTTGTGAGGTCCCTTGTGACTCAGTGCCTGCTAGGCCAGTGCTAGGTGCGTGGCTGCTGTTTGTGGTTGTGAGGTCAGTGGTGGCTCAGTGCCTGCTAGGCCAGTGCTAGGTGCGTGGGTGCTGTTTGTGGTTGTGAGGTCAGTGGTGGCTCAGTGCTTGCTAGGCCAGTGCTAGGTGCGTGGGTGCTGTTTGTGGTTGTGAGGTCAGTGGTGGCTCAGTGCCTGCTAGGCCAGTGCTAGGTGCGTGGCTGCTGTTTGTGGTTGTGAGGTCAGTGGTGGCTCAGTGCCTGCTAGGCCAGTGCTAGGTGCGTGGGTGCTGTTTGTGGTTGTGAGGTCCCTTGTGACTCAGTGCCTGCTAGGCCAGTGCTAGGTGCGTGGCTGCTGTTTGTGGTTGTGAGGTCAGTGGTGGCTCAGTGCCTGCTAGGCCAGTGCGAGGTGCGTGGCTGCTGTTGGTGGTTGTGAGGTCAGTGGTGGCTCAGTGCCTGCTAGGCCAGTGCTAGGTGCGTGGGTGCTGTTTGTGGTTGTGAGGTCAGTGGTGGCTCAGTGCCTGCTAGGCCAGTGCTAGGTGCGTGGCTGCTGTTTTCAATGTGAGGTCAGTGGTGGCTCAGTGCCTGCTAGGCCAGTGCTAGGTGCGTGGCTGCTGTTTGTGGTTGTGAGGTCAGTGGTGGCTCAGTGCCTGCTAGGCCAGTGCTAGGTGCGTGGCTGCTGTTTGTGGTTGTGAGGTCAGTGGTGGATCAGTGCCTGCTAGGCCAGTGCTATGTGCGTGGCTGCTGTTTGTGGTTGTGAGGTCACTTGTGGCTCAGTGCCTGCTAGGCCAGTGCTAGGTGCGTGGCTGCTGTTTGTGGTTGTGAGGTCAGTGGTGGCTCAGTGCCTGCTAGGCCAGTGCTAGGTGCGTGGCTGCTGGTTGTGGTTGTGAGGTCAGTGGTGGCTCAGTGCCTGCTAGGCCAGTGCTAGGTGCGTGGCTGCTGTTTGTGGTTGTGAGGTCAGTGGTGGCTCAGTGCCTGCTAGGCCAGTGCGAGGTGCGTGGGTGCTGTTTGTGGTTGTGAGGTCAGTGGTGGCTCAGTGCCTGCTAGGCCAGTGCTAGGTGCGTGGCTGCTGTTTGTGGTTGTGAGGTCAGTGGTGGCTCAGTGCCTGCTAGGCCAGTGCTAGGTGCGTAGCTGCTGGTTGTGGTTGTGATGTCAGTGGTGGCTCAGTGCCTGCTAGGCCAGTGCTAGGTGCGTGGCTGCTGTTTGTGGTTGTGAGGTCAGTGGTGGCTCAGTGCCTGCTAGGCCAGTGCGAGGTGCGTGGGTGCTGTTTGTGGTTTTGAGGTCCCTTGTGACTCAGTGCCTGCTAGGCCAGTGCTAGGTGCGTGGCTTCTGTTTGTGGTTGTGAGGTCACTTGTGGCTCAGTGCCTGCTAGGCCAGTGCTAGGTGCGTGGGTGCTGTTTTCAATTGTGAGGTCAGTGGTGGCTCAGTGCCTGCTAGGCCAGTGCTAGGTGCGTGGCTGCTGTTTGTGGTTGTGAGGTCAGTGGTGGCTCAGTGCCTGCTAGGCCAGTGCTAGGTGCGTGGCTGCTGTTTGTGGTTGTGAGGTCAGTGGTGGCTCAGTGCCTGCTAGGCCAGTGCTAGGTGCGTGGCTGCTGGTTGTGGCTGTGAGGTCAGTGGTGGCTCAGTGCCTGCTAGGCCAGTTCTAGGTGCGTGGCTGCTGTTTGTGGTTGTGAGGTCAGTGGTGGCTCAGTGCCTGCTAGGCCAGTGCTAGGTGCGTGGGTGCTGTTTGTGGTTGTGAGGTCAGTGGTGGCTCAGTGCCTGCTAGGCCAGTGCTAGGTGCGTGGGTGCTGTTTGTGGTTGTGAGGTCAGTGGTGGCTCAGTGCCTGCTAGGCCAGTGCTAGGTGCGTGGGTGCTGTTTGTGGTTGTGAGGTCCCTTGTGACTCAGTGCCTGCTAGGCCAGTGCTAGGTGCGTGGCTGCTGTTTGTGGTTGTGAGGTCAGTGGTGGCTCAGTGCCTGCTAGGCCAGTGCTAGGTGCGTGGGTGCTGTTTGTGGTTGTGAGGTCAGTGGTGGCTCAGTGCTTGCTAGGCCAGTGCTAGGTGCGTGGGTGCTGTTTGTGGTTGTGAGGTCAGTGGTGGCTCAGTGCCTGCTAGGCCAGTGCTAGGTGCGTGGCTGCTGTTTGTGGTTGTGAGGTCAGTGGTGGCTCAGTGCCTGCTAGGCCAGTGCTAGGTGCGTGGGTGCTGTTTGTGGTTGTGAGGTCCCTTGTGACTCAGTGCCTGCTAGGCCAGTGCTAGGTGCGTGGCTGCTGTTTGTGGTTGTGAGGTCAGTGGTGGCTCAGTGCCTGCTAGGCCAGTGCGAGGTGCGTGGGTGCTGTTAGTGGTTGTGAGGTCAGTGGTGGCTCAGTGCCTGCTAGGCCAGTGCTAGGTGCGTGGCTGCTGTTTTCAATTGTGAGGTCACTTGTGGCTCCGTGCATGCTAGGCCAGTGCTAGGTGCGTGGGTGCTGTTTGTGGTTGTGAGGTCAGTGGTGGCTCAGTGCCTGCTAGGCCAGTGCTAGGTGCGTGGCTGCTGTTTTCAATGTGAGGTCAGTGGTGGCTCAGTGCCTGCTAGGCCAGTGCTAGGTGCGTGGCTGCTGTTTGTGGTTGTGAGGTCAGTGGTGGCTCAGTGCCTGCTAGGCCAGTGCTAGGTGCGTGGCTGCTGTTTGTGGTTGTGAGGTCAGTGGTGGATCAGTGCCTGCTAGGCCAGTGCTAGGTGCGTGGCTGCTGTTTGTGGTTGTGAGGTCACTTGTGGCTCAGTGCCTGCTAGGCCAGTGCTAGGTGCGTGGCTGCTGTTTGTGGTTGTGAGGTCAGTGGTGGCTCAGTGCCTGCTAGGCCAGTGCTAGGTGCGTGGCTGCTGGTTGTGGTTGTGAGGTCAGTGGTGGCTCAGTGCCTGCTAGGCCAGTGCTAGGTGCGTGGCTGCTGTTTGTGGTTGTGAGGTCAGTGGTGGCTCAGTGCCTGCTAGGCCAGTGCGAGGTGCGTGGGTGCTGTTTGTGGTTGTGAGGTCAGTGGTGGCTCAGTGCCTGCTAGGCCAGTGCTAGGTGCGTGGCTGCTGTTTGTGGTTGTGAGGTCAGTGGTGGCTCAGTGCCTGCTAGGCCAGTGCTAGGTGCGTAGCTGCTGGTTGTGGTTGTGATGTCAGTGGTGGCTCAGTGCCTGCTAGGCCAGTGCTAGGTGCGTGGCTGCTGTTTGTGGTTGTGAGGTCAGTGGTGGCTCAGTGCCTGCTAGGCCAGTGCGAGGTGCGTGGCTGCTGTTTGTGGTTGTGAGGTCAGTGGTGGCTCAGTGCCTGCTAGGCCAGTGCGAGGTGCGTGGGTGCTGTTTGTGGTTTTGAGGTCCCTTGTGACTCAGTGCCTGCTAGGCCAGTGCTAGGTGCGTGGCTTCTGTTTGTGGTTGTGAGGTCACTTGTGGCTCAGTGCCTGCTAGGCCAGTGCTAGGTGCGTGGGTGCTGTTTTCAATTGTGAGGTCAGTGGTGGCTCAGTGCCTGCTAGGCCAGTGCTAGGTGCGTGGCTGCTGTTTGTGGTTGTGAGGTCAGTGGTGGCTCAGTGCCTGCTAGGCCAGTGCTAGGTGCGTGGCTGCTGTTTGTGGTTGTGAGGTCAGTGGTGGCTCAGTGCCTGCTAGGCCAGTGCTAGGTGCGTGGCTGCTGGTTGTGGCTGTGAGGTCAGTGGTGGCTCAGTGCCTGCTAGGCCAGTGCTAGGTGCGTGGCTGATGTTTTCAATTGTGAGGTCAGTGGTGGCTCAGTGCCTGCTAGGCCAGTGCTAGGTGCGTGGGTGCTGTTTGTGGTTGTGAGGTCAGTGGTGGCTCAGTGCCTGCTAGGCCAGTGCTAGGTGCGTGGGTGCTGTTTGTGGTTGTGAGGTCAGTGGTGGCTCAGTGCCTGCTAGGCCAGTGCTAGGTGCGTGGGTGCTGTTTGTGGTTGTGAGGTCCCTTGTGACTCAGTGCCTGCTAGGCCAGTGCTAGGTGCGTGGCTGCTGTTTGTGGTTGTGAGGTCAGTGGTGGCTCAGTGCCTGCTAGGCCAGTGCTAGGTGCGTGGCTGCTGTTTGTGGTTGTGAGGTCAGTGGTGGCTCAGTGCCTGCTAGGCCAGTGCTAGGTGCGTGGCTGCTGTTTGTGGTTGTGAGGTCAGTGGTGGCTCAGTGCCTGCTAGGCCAGTGCTAGGTGCGTGGCTGCTGTTTGTGGTTGTGAGGTCCCTTGTGACTCAGTGCCTGCTAGGCCAGTGCTAGGTGCGTGGCTGCTGTTTGTGGTTGTGAGGTCAGTGGTGGCTCAGTGCCTGCTAGGCCAGTGCGAGGTGCGTGGGTGCTGTTAGTGGTTGTGAGGTCAGTGGTGGCTCAGTGCCTGCTAGGCCAGTGCTAGGTGCGTGGCTGCTGTTTTCAATTGTGAGGTCACTTGTGGCTCCGTGCATGCTAGGCCAGTGCTAGGTGCGTGGGTGCTGTTTGTGGTTGTGAGGTCAGTGGTGGCTCAGTGCCTGCTAGGCCAGTGCTAGGTGCGTGGCTGCTGTTTTCAATGTGAGGTCAGTGGTGGATCAGTGCCTGCTAGGCCAGTGCTAGGTGCGTGGCTGCTGTTTGTGGTTGTGAGGTCAGTGGTGGCTCAGTGCCTGCTAGGCCAGTGCTAGGTGCGTGGCTGCTGTTTGTGGTTGTGAGGTCAGTGGTGGCTCAGTGCCTGCTAGGCCAGTGCTAGGTGCGTGGCTGCTGTTTGTGGTTGTGAGGTCAGTGGTGGCTCAGTGCCTGCTAGGCCAGTGCGAGGTGCGTGGGTGCTGTTTGTGGTTGTGAGGTCAGTGGTGGCTCAGTGCCTGCTAGGCCAGTGCTAGGTGCGTGGCTGCTGTTTGTGGTTGTGAGGTCAGTGGTGGCTCAGTGCCTGCTAGGCCAGTGCTAGGTGCGTAGCTGCTGGTTGTGGTTGTGAGGTCAGTGGTGGCTCAGTGCCTGCGAGGCCAGTGCTAGGTGCGTGGCTGCTGGTTGTGGTTGTGAGGTCAGTGGTGGCTCAGTGCCTGCTAGGCCAGTGCGAGGTGCGTGGCTGCTGTTTGTGGTTGTGAGGTCAGTGGTGGCTCAGTGCCTGCTAGGCCAGTGCGAGGTGCGTGGGTGCTGTTTGTGGTTTTGAGGTCCCTTGTGACTCAGTGCCTGCTAGGCCAGTGCTAGGTGCGTGGCTTCTGTTTGTGGTTGTGAGGTCACTTGTGGCTCAGTGCCTGCTAGGCCAGTGCTAGGTGCGTGGGTGCTGTTTTCAATTGTGAGGTCAGTGGTGGCTCAGTGCCTGCTAGGCCAGTGCTAGGTGCGTGGCTGCTGTTTGTGGTTGTGAGGTCCCTTGTGACTCAGTGCCTGCTAGGCCAGTGCTAGGTGCGTGGCTGCTGTTTGTGGTTGTGAGGTCAGTGGTGTCTCAGTGCCTGCTAGGCCAGTGCTAGGTGCGTGGCTGCTGGTTGTGGCTGTGAGGTCAGTGGTGGCTCAGTGCCTGCTAGGCCAGTTCTAGGTGCGTGGCTGCTGTTTGTGGTTGTGAGGTCAGTGGTGGCTCAGTGCCTGCTAGGCCAGTGCTAGGTGCGTGGGTGCTGTTTGTGGTTGTGAGGTCAGTGGTGGCTCAGTGCCTGCTGGGCCAGTGCTAGGTGCGTGGCTGCTGTTTGTGGTTGTGAGGTCAGTGGTGGCTCAGTGCCTGCTAGGCCAGTGCTAGGTGCGTGGGTGCTGTTTGTGGTTGTGAGGTCCCTTGTGACTCAGTGGCTGCTAGGCCAGTGCTAGGTGCGTGGGTGCTGTTTGTGGTTGTGAGGTCAGTGGTGGCTCAGTGCCTGCTAGGCCAGTGCTAGGTGCGTGGCTGCTGTTTGTGGTTGTGAGGTCAGTGGTGGCTCAGTGCCTGCTAGGCCAGTGCTAGGTGCGTGGCTGCTGGTTGTGGTTGTGAGGTCAGTGGTGGCTCAGTGCCTGCTAGGCCAGTGCTAGGTGCATGGGTGCTGTTTGTGGTTGTGAGGTCCCTTGTGACTCAGTGCCTGCTAGGCCAGTGCTAGGTGCGTGGCTGCTGTTTGTGGTTGTGAGGTCAGTGGTGGCTCAGTGCCTGCTAGGCCAGTGCGAGGTGCGTGGGTGCTGTTAGTGGTTGTGAGGTCAGTGGTGGCTCAGTGCCTGCTAGGCCAGTGCTAGGTGCGTGGCTGCTGTTTTCAATTGTGAGGTCACTTGTGGCTCCGTGCATGCTAGGCCAGTGCTAGGTGCGTGGGTGCTGTTTGTGGTTGTGAGGTCAGTGGTGGCTCAGTGCCTGCTAGGCCAGTGCTAGGTGCGTGGCTGCTGTTTTCAATGTGAGGTCAGTGGTGGATCAGTGCCTGCTAGGCCAGTGCTAGGTGCGTGGCTGCTGTTTGTGGTTGTGAGGTCAGTGGTGGCTCAGTGCCTGCTAGGCCAGTGCTAGGTGCGTGGCTGCTGTTTGTGGTTGTGAGGTCAGTGGTGGCTCAGTGCCTGCTAGGCCAGTGCTAGGTGCGTGGCTGCTGTTTGTGGTTGTGAGGTCAGTGGTGGCTCAGTGCCTGCTAGGCCAGTGCTAGGTGCGTGGCTGCTGTTTGTGGTTGTGAGGTCAGTGGTGGCTCAGTGCCTGCTAGGCCAGTGCTAGGTGCGTAGCTGCTGGTTGTGGTTGTGAGGTCAGTGGTGGCTCAGTGCCTGCTAGGCCAGTGCTAGGTGCGTGGGTGCTGTTTGTGGTTGTGAGGTCAGTGGTGGCTCAGTGCCTGCTAGGCCAGTGCTAGGTGCGTGGGTGCTGTTTGTGGTTGTGAGGTCAGTGGTGGCTCAGTGCTTGCTAGGCCAGTGCTAGGTGCGTGGGTGCTGTTTGTGGTTGTGAGGTCAGTGGTGGCTCAGTGCCTGCTAGGCCAGTGCTAGGTGCGTGGCTGCTGTTTGTGGTTGTGAGGTCAGTGGTGGCTCAGTGCCTGCTAGGCCAGTGCTAGGTGCGTGGGTGCTGTTTGTGGTTGTGAGGTCAGTGGTGGCTCAGTGCCTGCTAGGCCAGTGCTAGGTGCGTGGCTGCTGGTTGTGGCTGTGAGGTCAGTGGTGGCTCAGTGCCTGCTAGGCCAGTGCTAGGTGCGTGGGTGCTGTTTGTGGTTGTGAGGTCCCTTGTGACTCAGTGCCTGCTAGGCCAGTGCTAGGTGCGTGGGTGCTGTTTGTGGTTGTGAGGTCAGTGGTGGCTCAGTGCCTGCTAGGCCAGTGCTAGGTGCGTGGGTGCTGTTTGTGGTTGTGAGGTCAGTGGTGGCTCAGTGCCTGCTAGGCCAGTGCTAGGTGCGTGGGTGCTGTTTGTGGTTGTGAGGTCAGTGGTGGCTCAGTGCCTGCTAGGCCAGTGCTAGGTGCGTGGCTGCTGTTTGTGGTTGTGAGGTCAGTGGTGGCTCAGTGCCTGCTAGGCCAGTGCTAGGTGCGTGGCTGCTGTTTGTGGTTGTGAGGTCAGTGGTGGCTCAGTGCCTGCTAGGCTAGTGCTAGGTGCGTGGCTGCTGTTTGTGGTTGTGAGGTCAGTGGTGGCTCAGTGCCTGCTAGGCCAGTGCTAGGTGCGTGGCTGCTGTTTGTGGTTGTGAGGTCAGTGGTGGCTCAGTGCCTGCTAGGCCAGTGCTAGGTGCGTGGGTGCTGTTTGTGGTTGTGAGGTCAGTGGTGGCTCAGTGCCTGCTAGGCCAGTGCTAGGTGTGTGGCTGCTGTTTTCAATTGTGAGGTCACTTGTGGCTCAGTGCCTGCTAGGCCAGTGCTAGGTGCGTGGCTGCTGTTTTCAATTGTGAGGTCAGTGGTGGCTCAGTGCCTGCTAGGCCAGTGCTAGGTGCATGGCTGCTGTTTTCAATGTGAGGTCAGTGGTGGCTCAGTGCCTGCTAGGCCAGTGCTAGGTGCGTGGCTGCTGCTTGTGGTTGTGAGGTCAGTGGTGGCTCAGTGCCTGCTAGGGCCGTGCTAGGTGCGTGGCTGCTGTTTTCAGTTGTGAGGTCACTTGTGGCTCAGTGCCTGCTAGGCCAGTGCTAGGTGCATGGCTGCTGTTTTCAATGTGAGGTCAGTGGTGGCTCAGTGCCTGCTAGGCCAGTGCTAGGTGCGTGGCTGCTGCTTGTGGTAGTGAGGTCAGTGGTGGCTCAGCGCCTGCCAGGCCAGTGCTAGGTGCGTGGCTGCTGTTTTCAATTGTGAGGTCACTTGTGGCTGAGTGCCTGCTAGGCCAGTGCTGGTGATGTGGGTGCAGTTTTTGTTTGTGATGTCACTTGTGGCTCAGTGCCTGATAGGCCAGTGCTGGTCCTGTGGGTGGAGTTTGTGCTTGTGATGTCACTTGTGGCTGAGTGCCTGCTAGGCCAGTGCTGGTCACATGGCTGCAGTTTGTGGTTGTGAGGTCACTTGTGGCTCAGTGCCTGCTAGGCCAGTGCTAGGTGCGTGGCTGCTGTTTGTGGTTGTGAGGTCAGTGGTGGCTCAGTGCCTGCTAGGCCAGTGCTAGGTGCGTGGCTGCTGTTTGTGGTTGTGAGGTCAGTGGTGGCTCAGTGCCTGCTAGGCCAGTGCTAGGTGCGTGGCTGCTGTTTGTGGTTGTGAGGTCAGTGGTGGCTCAGTGCCTGCTAGGCCAGTGCTAGGTGCGTGGGTGCTGTTTGTGGTTGTGAGGTCAGTGGTGGCTCAGTGCCTGCTAGGCCAGTGCTAGGTGCGTGGGTGCTGTTTGTGGTTGTGAGGTCAGTGGTGGCTCAGTGCCTGCTGGGCCAGTGCTAGGTGCGTGGCTGCTGTTTGTGGTTGTGAGGTCAGTGGTGGCTCAGTGCCTGCTAGGCCAGTGCTAGGTGCGTGGGTGCTGTTTGTGGTTGTGAGGTCCCTTGTGACTCAGTGGCTGCTAGGCCAGTGCTAGGTGCGTGGGTGCTGTTTGTGGTTGTGAGGTCAGTGGTGGCTCAGTGCCTGCTAGGCCAGTGCTAGGTGCGTGGCTGCTGTTTGTGGTTGTGAGGTCAGTGGTGGCTCAGTGCCTGCTAGGCCAGTGCTAGGTGCGTGGCTGCTGGTTGTGGTTGTGAGGTCAGTGGTGGCTCAGTGCCTGCTAGGCCAGTGCTAGGTGCATGGGTGCTGTTTGTGGTTGTGAGGTCCCTTGTGACTCAGTGCCTGCTAGGCCATTGCTAGGTGCGTGGCTGCTGTTTGTGGTTGTGAGGTCAGTGGTGGCTCAGTGCCTGCTAGGCCAGTGCGAGGTGCGTGGGTGCTGTTAGTGGTTGTGAGGTCAGTGGTGGCTCAGTGCCTGCTAGGCCAGTGCTAGGTGCGTGGCTGCTGTTTTCAATTGTGAGGTCACTTGTGGCTCCGTGCATGCTAGGCCAGTGCTAGGTGCGTGGGTGCTGTTTGTGGTTGTGAGGTCAGTGGTGGCTCAGTGCCTGCTAGGCCAGTGCTAGGTGCGTGGCTGCTGTTTTCAATGTGAGGTCAGTGGTGGATCAGTGCCTGCTAGGCCAGTGCTAGGTGCGTGGCTGCTGTTTGTGGTTGTGAGGTCAGTGGTGGCTCAGTGCCTGCTAGGCCAGTGCTAGGTGCGTGGCTGCTGGTTGTGGCTGTGAGGTCAGTGGTGGCTCAGTGCCTGCTAGGCCAGTGCTAGGTGCGTGGCTGCTGTTTGTGGTTGTGAGGTCAGTGGTGGCTCAGTGCCTGCTAGGCCAGTGCGAGGTGCGTGGCTGCTGTTTGTGGTTGTGAGGTCAGTGGTGGCTCAGTGCCTGCTAGGCCAGTGCTAGGTGCGTAGCTGCTGGTTGTGGTTGTGAGGTCAGTGGTGGCTCAGTGCCTGCTAGGCCAGTGCTAGGTGCGTGGGTGCTGTTTGTGGTTGTGAGGTCAGTGGTGGCTCAGTGCCTGCTAGGCCAGTGCTAGGTGCGTGGGTGCTGTTTGTGGTTGTGAGGTCAGTGGTGGCTCAGTGCTTGCTAGGCCAGTGCTAGGTGCGTGGGTGCTGTTTGTGGTTGTGAGGTCAGTGGTGGCTCAGTGCCTGCTAGGCCAGTGCTAGGTGCGTGGCTGCTGTTTGTGGTTGTGAGGTCAGTGGTGGCTCAGTGCCTGCTAGGCCAGTGCTAGGTGCGTGGCTGCTGGTTGTGGCTGTGAGGTCAGTGGTGGCTCAGTGCCTGCTAGGCCAGTGCTAGGTGCGTGGGTGCTGTTTGTGGTTGTGAGGTCAGTGGTGGCTCAGTGCCTGCTAGGCCAGTGCTAGGTGCGTGGCTGCTGGTTGTGGCTGTGAGGTCAGTGGTGGCTCAGTGCCTGCTAGGCCAGTGCTAGGTGCGTGGGTGCTGTTTGTGGTTGTGAGGTCCCTTGTGACTCAGTGCCTGCTAGGCCAGTGCTAGGCGCGTGGCTGCTGCTTGTGGTTGTGAGGTCAGTGGTGGCTCAGTGCCTGCTAGGCCAGTGCTAGGTGCGTGGGTGCTGTTTGTGGTTGTGAGGTCAGTGGTGGCTCAGTGCCTGCTAGGCCAGTGCTAGGTGCGTGGGTGCTGTTTGTGGTTGTGAGGTCAGTGGTGGCTCAGTGCCTGCTAGGCCAGTGCTAGGTGCGTGGCTGCTGTTTGTGGTTGTGAGGTCAGTGGTGGCTCAGTGCCTGCTAGGCCAGTGCTAGGTGCGTGGCTGCTGTTTGTGGTTGTGAGGTCAGTGGTGGCTCAGTGCCTGCTAGGCTAGTGCTAGGTGCGTGGCTGCTGTTTGTGGTTGTGAGGTCAGTGGTGGCTCAGTGCCTGCTAGGCCAGTGCTAGGTGCGTGGCTGCTGTTTGTGGTTGTGAGGTCAGTGGTGGCTCAGTGCCTGCTAGGCCAGTGCTAGGTGCGTGGGTGCTGTTTGTGGTTGTGAGGTCAGTGGTGGCTCAGTGCCTGCTAGGCCAGTGCTAGGTGTGTGGCTGCTGTTTTCAATTGTGAGGTCACTTGTGGCTCAGTGCCTGCTAGGCCAGTGCTAGGTGCGTGGCTGCTGTTTTCAATTGTGAGGTCAGTGGTGGCTCAGTGCCTGCTAGGCCAGTGCTAGGTGCATGGCTGCTGTTTTCAATGTGAGGTCAGTGGTGGCTCAGTGCCTGCTAGGCCAGTGCTAGGTGCGTGGCTGCTGCTTGTGGTTGTGAGGTCAGTGGTGGCTCAGTGCCTGCTAGGGCCGTGCTAGGTGCGTGGCTGCTGTTTTCAGTTGTGAGGTCACTTGTGGCTCAGTGCCTGCTAGGCCAGTGCTAGGTGCATGGCTGCTGTTTTCAATGTGAGGTCAGTGGTGGCTCAGTGCCTGCTAGGCCAGTGCTAGGTGCGTGGCTGCTGCTTGTGGTAGTGAGGTCAGTGGTGGCTCAGCGCCTGCCAGGCCAGTGCTAGGTGCGTGGCTGCTGTTTTCAATTGTGAGGTCACTTGTGGCTGAGTGCCTGCTAGGCCAGTGCTGGTGATGTGGGTGCAGTTTTTGTTTGTGATGTCACTTGTGGCTCAGTGCCTGATAGGCCAGTGCTGGTCCTGTGGGTGGAGTTTGTGCTTGTGATGTCACTTGTGGCTGAGTGCCTGCTAGGCCAGTGCTGGTCACATGGCTGCAGTTTGTGGTTGTGAGGTCACTTGTGGCTCAGTGCCTGCTAGGCCAGTGCTAGGTGCGTGGCTGCTGTTTGTGGTTGTGAGGTCAGTGGTGGCTCAGTGCCTGCTAGGCCAGTGCTAGGTGCGTGGCTGCTGTTTGTGGTTGTGAGGTCAGTGGTGGCTCAGTGCCTGCTAGGCCAGTGCTAGGTGCGTGGCTGCTGTTTGTGGTTGTGAGGTCAGTGGTGGCTCAGTGCCTGCTAGGCCAGTGCTAGGTGCGTGGGTGCTGTTTGTGGTTGTGAGGTCAGTGGTGGCTCAGTGCCTGCTAGGCCAGTGCTAGGTGCGTGGGTGCTGGTTGTGGTTGTGAGGTCAGTGGTGGCTCAGTGCCTGCTAGGCCAGTGCGAGGTGCGTGGGTGCTGTTTGTGGTTGTGAGGTCCCTTGTGACTCAGTGCCTGCTAGGCCAGTGCTAGGTGCGTGGCTTCTGTTTGTGGTTGTGAGGTCACTTGTGGCTCAGTGCCTGCTAGGCCAGTGCTAGGTGCGTGGGTGCTGTTTTCAATTGTGAGGTCAGTGGTGGCTCAGTGCCTGCTAGGCCAGTGCTAGGTGCGTGGCTGCTGTTTGTGGTTGTGAGGTCCCTTGTGACTCAGTGCCTGCTAGGCCAGTGCTAGGTGCGTGGCTGCTGTTTGTGGTTGTGAGGTCAGTGGTGTCTCAGTGCCTGCTAGGCCAGTGCTAGGTGCGTGGCTGCTGGTTGTGGCTGTGAGGTCAGTGGTGGCTCAGTGCCTGCTAGGCCAGTTCTAGGTGCGTGGCTGCTGTTTGTGGTTGTGAGGTCAGTGGTGGCTCAGTGCCTGCTAGGCCAGTGCTAGGTGCGTGGGTGCTGTTTGTGGTTGTGAGGTCAGTGGTGGCTCAGTGCCTGCTGGGCCAGTGCTAGGTGCGTGGCTGCTGTTTGTGGTTGTGAGGTCAGTGGTGGCTCAGTGCCTGCTAGGCCAGTGCTAGGTGCGTGGGTGCTGTTTGTGGTTGTGAGGTCAGTGGTGGCTCAGTGCCTGCTAGGCCAGTGCTAGGTGCGTGGGTGCTGTTTGTGGTTGTGAGGTCAGTGGTGGCTCAGTGCCTGCTAGGCCAGTGCTAGGTGCGTGGGTGCTGTTTGTGGTTGTGAGGTCAGTGGTGGCTCAGTGCTTGCTAGGCCAGTGCTAGGTGCGTGGGTGCTGTTTGTGGTTGTGAGGTCAGTGGTGGCTCAGTGCCTGCTAGGCCAGTGCTAGGTGCGTGGCTGCTGTTTGTGGTTGTGAGGTCCCTTGTGACTCAGTGCCTGCTAGGCCAGTGCTAGGTGCGTGGCTGCTGTTTGTGGTTGTGAGGTCAGTGGTGGCTCAGTGCCTGCTAGGCCAGTGCTAGGTGCGTGGGTGCTGTTTGTGGTTGTGAGGTCAGTGGTGGCTCAGTGCCTGCTAGGCCAGTGCTAGGTGCGTGGGTGCTGTTTGTGGTTGTGAGGTCAGTGGTGGCTCAGTGCCTGCTAGGCCAGTGCTAGGTGCGTGGCTGCTGTTTGTGGTTGTGAGGTCAGTGGTGGCTCAGTGCCTGCTAGGCCAGTGCGAGGTGCGTGGCTGCTGTTTGTGGTTGTGAGGTCAGTGGTGGCTCAGTGCCTGCTAGGCCAGTGCTAGGTGCGTGGCTGCTGTTTGTGGTTGTGAGGTCAGTGGTGGCTCAGTGCCTGCTAGGCCAGTGCTAGGTGCGTGGCTGCTGTTTGTGGTTGTGAGGTCAGTGGTGGCTCAGTGCCTGCTAGGCCAGTGCTAGGTGCGTGGGTGCTGTTTGTGGTTGTGAGGTCAGTGGTGGCTCAGTGCCTGCTAGGCCAGTGCTAGGTGTGTGGCTGCTGTTTTCAATTGTGAGGTCAGTGGTGGCTCAGTGCCTGCTAGGCCAGTGCTAGGTGCATGGCTGCTGTTTTCAATGTGAGGTCAGTGGTGGCTCAGTGCCTGCTAGGCCAGTGCTAGGTGCGTGGCTGCTGCTTGTGGTAGTGAGGTCAGTGGTGGCTCAGCGCCTGCCAGGCCAGTGCTAGGTGCGTGGCTGCTGTTTTCAATTGTGAGGTCACTTGTGGCTGAGTGCCTGCTAGGCCAGTGCTGGTGATGTGGGTGCAGTTTTTGTTTGTGATGTCACTTGTGGCTCAGTGCCTGATAGGCCAGTGCTGGTCCTGTGGGTGGAGTTTGTGCTTGTGATGTCACTTGTGGCTGAGTGCCTGCTAGGCCAGTGCTGGTCACATGGCTGCAGTTTGTGGTTGTGAGGTCACTTGTGGCTCAGTGCCTGCTAGGCCAGTGCTAGGTGCGTGGGTGCTGTTTGTGGTTGTGAGGTCAGTGGTGGCTCAGTGCCTGCTAGGCCAGTGCTAGGTGTGTGGCTGCTGTTTGTGGTTGTGAGGTCAGTGGTGGATCAGTGCCTGCTAGGCCAGTGCTAGGTGCGTGGCTGCTGTTTGTGGTTGTGAGGTCAGCGGTGGCTCCGTGCCTGCTAGGCCAGTGCTAGGTGCGTGGCTGCTGTTTGTGGTTGTGAGGTCAGTGGTGGCTCAGTGCCTGCTAGGCCAGTGCTAGGTGCGTGGGTGCTGTTTGTGGTTGTGAGGTCCCTTGTGACTCAGTGCCTGCTAGGCCAGTGCTAGGTGCGTGGCTGCTGTTTGTGGTTGTGAGGTCAGTGGTGGCTCAGTGCCTGCTAGGCCAGTGCTAGGTGCGTGGGTGCTGTTTGTGGTTGTGAGGTCAGTGGTGGCTCAGTGCCTGCTAGGCCAGTGCTAGGTGCGTGGGGCTGTTTGTGGTTGTGAGGTCAGTGGTGGCTCAGTGCCTGCTAGGCCAGTGCTAGGTGCGTGGCTGCTGTTTGTGGTTGTGAGGTCAGTGGTGGCTCAGTGCCTGCTAGGCCAGTGCTAGGTGCGTGGCTGCTGTTTGTGGTTGTGAGGTCCCTTGTGACTCAGTGCCTGCTAGGCCAGTGCTAGGTGCGTGGGTGCTGTTTGTGGTTGTGAGGTCAGTGGTGGCTCAGTGCCTGCTAGGCCAGTGCTAGGTGCGTGGCTGCTGTTTGTGGTTGTGAGGTCAGTGGTGGCTCAGTGCCTGCTAGGCCAGTGCTAGGTGCGTGGGTGCTGTTTGTGGTTGTGAGGTCAGTGGTGGCTCAGTGCCTGCTAGGCCAGTGCTAGGTGCGTGGCTGCTGTTTGTGGTTGTGAGGTCAGTGGTGGCTCAGTGCCTGCTAGGCCAGTGCTAGGTGCGTGGCTGCTGTTTGTGGTTGTGAGGTCAGTGGTGGCTCAGTGCCTGCTAGGCCAGTGCGAGGTGCGTGGGTGCTGTTTGTGGTTTTGAGGTCCCTTGTGACTCATTGCCTGCTAGGCCAGTGCTAGGTGCGTGGCTTCTGTTTGTGGTTGTGAGGTCAGTGGTGGCTCAGTGCCTGCTAGGCCAGTGCTAGGTGCGTGGGTGCTGTTTTCAATTGTGAGGTCAGTGGTGGCTCAGTGCCTGCTAGGCCAGTCCTAGGTGCGTGGCTGCTGTTTGTGGTTGTGAGGTCAGTGGTGGCTCAGTGCCTGCTGGTCTAGCGCTATGTGCGTGGCTGCTGTTTTCAATTGTGAGGTCAGTGGTGGCTCAGTGCCTGCTAGGCCAGTGCTAGGTGCGTGGCTGCTGTTTGTGGTTGTGAGGTCAGTGGTGTCTCAGTGCCTGCTAGGCCAGTGCTAGGTGCGTGGCTGCTGGTTGTGGCTGTGAGGTCAGTGGTGGCTCAGTGCCTGCTAGGCCAGTGCTAGGTGCGTGGCTGCTGTTTGTGGTTGTGAGGTCAGTGGTGGCTCAGTGCCTGCTAGGCCAGTGCTAGGTGCGTGGCTGCTGTTTGTGGTTGTGAGGTCAGTGGTGGCTCAGTGCCTGCTAGGCCAGTGCTAGGTGCGTGGGTGCTGTTTGTGGTTGTGAGGTCAGTGGTGGCTCAGTGCCTGCTAGGCCAGTGCTAGGTGCGTGGGTGCTGTTTGTGGTTGTGAGGTCAGTGGTGGCTCAGTGCCTGCTAGGCCAGTGCTAGGTGTGTGGCTGCTGTTTTCAATTGTGAGGTCACTTGTGGCTCAGTGCCTGCTAGGCCAGTGCTAGGTGCGTGGCTGCTGTTTTCAATTGTGAGGTCAGTGGTGGCTCAGTGCCTGCTAGGCCAGTGCTAGGTGCGTGGCTGCTGTTTGTGGTAGTGAGGTCAGTGGTGGCTCAGCGCCTGCCAGGCCAGTGCTAGGTGCGTGGCTGCTGTTTTCAACTGTGAGGTCACTTGTGGCTGAGTGCCTGCTAGGCCAGTGCTGGTGATGTGGGTGCAGTTTTTGTTTGTGATGTCACTTGTGGCTCAGTGCCTGATAGGCCAGTGCTGGTCCTGTGGGTGGAGTTTGTGCTTGTGATGTCACTTGTGGCTGAGTGCCTGCTAGGCCAGTGCTGGTCACATGGCTGCAGTTTGTGGTTGTGAGGTCACTTGTGGCTCAGTGCCTGCTAGGCCAGTGCTAGGTGCGTGGGTGCTGTTTGTGGTTGTGAGGTCAGTGGTGGCTCAGTGCCTGCTAGGCCAGTGCTAGGTGCGTGGCTGCTGTTTGTGGCTGTGAGGTCAGTGGTGGATCAGTGCCTGCTAGGCCAGTGCTAGGTGCGTGGCTGCTGTTTGTGGTTGTGAGGTCAGTGGTGGCTCAGTGCCTGCTAGGCCAGTGCTAGGTGCGTGGCTGCTGTTTGTGGTTGTGAGGTCCCTTGTGCCTCAGTGCCTGCTAGGCCAGTGCTAGGTGCGTGGCTGCTGTTTGTGGTTGTGAGGTCAGTGGTGGCTCAGTGCCTGCTAGGCCAGTGCTAGGTGCGTGGCTGCTGGTTGTGGCTGTGAGGTCAGTGGTGGCTCAGTGCCTGCTAGGCCAGTGCTAGGTGCGTGGGTGCTGTTTGTGGTTGTGAGGTCCCTTGTGACTCAGTGCCTGCTAGGCCAGTGCTAGGTGCGTGGCTGCTGTTTGTGGTTGTGAGGTCAGTGGTGGCTCAGTGCCTGCTAGGCCAGTGCTAGGTGCGTGGGTGCTGTTTGTGGTTGTGAGGTCAGTGGTGGCTCCGTGCCTGCTAGGCCAGTGCTAGGTGCGTGGCTGCTGTTTTCAATTGTGAGGTCAGTGGTGGCTCAGTGCCTGCTAGGCCAGTGCTAGGTGCGTGGCTGCTGTTTGTGGTTGTGAGGTCAGCGGTGGCTCCGTGCCTGCTAGGCCAGTGCTAGGTGCGTGGGTGCTGTTTGTGGTTGTGAGGTCAGTGGTGGCTCAGTGCCTGCTAGGCCAGTGCTAGGTGCGTGGCTGCTGTTTGTGGTTGTGAGGTCCCTTGTGACTCAGTGCCTGCTAGGCCAGTGCTAGGTGCGTGGGTGCTGTTTGTGGTTGTGAGGTCAGTGGTGGCTCAGTGCCTGCTAGGCCAGTGCTAGGTGCGTGGGTGCTGTTTGTGGTTGTGAGGTCAGTGGTGGCTCAGTGCCTGCTAGGCCAGTGCTAGGTGCGTGGGTGCTGTTTGTGGTTGTGAGGTCAGTGGTGGCTCAGTGCCTGCTAGGCCAGTGCTAGGTGCGTGGCTGCTGTTTGTGGTTGTGAGGTCAGTGGTGGCTCAGTGCCTGCTAGGCCAGTGCTAGGTGCGTGGCTGCTGTTTGTGGTTGTGAGGTCAGTGGTGGCTCAGTGCCTGCTAGGCCAGTGCGAGGTGCGTGGGTGCTGTTTGTGGTTTTGAGGTCCCTTGTGACTCAGTGCCTGCTAGGCCAGTGCTAGGTGCGTGGCTTCTGTTTGTGGTTGTGAGGTCAGTGGTGGCTCAGTGCCTGCTAGGCCAGTGCTAGGTGCGTGGGTGCTGTTTTCAGTTGTGAGGTCAGTGGTGGCTCAGTGCCTGCTAGGCCAGTGCTAGGTGCGTGGCTGCTGTTTGTGGTTGTGAGGTCCCTTGTGACTCAGTGCCTGCTAGGCCAGTGCTAGGTGCGTGGCTGCTGTTTGTGGTTGTGAGGTCAGTGGTGTCTCAGTGCCTGCTAGGCCAGTGCTAGGTGCGTGGCTGCTGGTTGTGGCTGTGAGGTCAGTGGTGGCTCAGTGCCTGCTAGGCCAGTTCTAGGTGCGTGGCTGCTGTTTGTGGTTGTGAGGTCAGTGGTGGCTCAGTGCCTGCTAGGCCAGTGCTAGGTGCGTGGCTGCTGTTTGTGGTTGTGAGGTCAGTGGTGGCTCAGTGCCTGCTGGGCCAGTGCTAGGTGCGTGGCTGCTGTTTGTGGTTGTGAGGTCAGTGGTGGCTCAGTGCCTGCTAGGCCAGTGCTAGGTGCGTGGGTGCTGTTTGTGGTTGTGAGGTCCCTTGTGACTCAGTGCCTGCTAGGCCAGTGCTAGGTGCGTGGCTGCTGTTTGTGGTTGTGAGGTCAGTGGTGGCTCAGTGCCTGCTAGGCCAGTGCTAGGTGCGTGGCTGCTGTTTGTGGTTGTGAGGTCAGTGGTGGCTCAGTGCTTGCTAGGCCAGTGCTAGGTGCGTGGCTGCTGTTTGTGGTTGTGAGGTCAGTGGTGGCTCAGTGCCTGCTAGGCCAGTGCTAGGTGCGTGGGTGCTGTTTGTGGTTGTGAGGTCAGTGGTGGCTCAGTGCCTGCTAGGCCAGTGCTAGGTGCGTGGCTGCTGTTTGTGGTTGTGAGGTCAGTGGTGGCTCAGTGCCTGCTAGGCCAGTGCTAGGTGCGTGGCTGCTGTTTGTGGTTGTGAGGTCAGTGGTGGCTCAGTGCCTGCTAGGCCAGTGCTAGGTGTGTGGCTGCTGTTTTCAATTGTGAGGTCAGTGGTGGCTCAGTGCCTGCTAGGCCAGTGCTAGGTGCGTGGCTGCTGTTTTCAATTGTGAGGTCAGTGGTGGCTCAGTGCCTGCTAGGCCAGTGCTAGGTGCATGGCTGCTGTTTTCAATGTGAGGTCAGTGGTGGCTCAGTGCCTGCTAGGCCAGTGCTAGGTGCGTGGCTGCTGCTTGTCGTTGTGAGGTCAGTGGTGGCTCAGTGCCTGCTAGGGCCGTGCTAGGTGCGTGGCTGCTGTTTTCAGTTGTGAGGTCACTTGTGGCTCAGTGCCTGCTAGGCCAGTGCTAGGTACCTGGGTGCTGTTTTCAGTTGTGAGGTCACTTGTGGCTCAGTGCCTGCTAGGCCAGTGCTAGGTGCGTGGCTGCTGTTTGTGGTAGTGAGGTCAGTGGTGGCTCAGCGCCTGCCAGGCCAGTGCTAGGTGCATGGCTGCTGTTTTCAATTGTGAGGTCACTTGTGGCTGAGTGCCTGCTAGGCCAGTGCTGGTGATGTGGGTGCAGTTTTTGTTTGTGATGTCACTTGTGGCTCAGTGCCTGATAGGCCAGTGCTGGTCCTGTGGGTGGAGTTTGTGCTTGTGATGTCACTTGTGGCTGAGTGCCTGCTAGGCCAGTGCTGGTCACATGGCTGCAGTTTGTGGTTGTGAGGTCACTCGTGGCTCAGTGCCTGCTAGGCCAGTGCTAGGTGCGTGGGTGCTGTTTGTGGTTGTGAGGTCAGTGGTGGCTCAGTGCCTGCTAGGCCAGTGCTAGGTGCGTGGCTGCTGTTTGTGGTTGTGAGGTCAGTGGTGGATCAGTGCCTGCTAGGCCAGTGCTAGGTGCGTGGCTGCTGTTTGTGGTTGTGAGGTCACTTGTGGCTCAGTGCCTGCTAGGCCAGTGCTAGGTGCGTGGGTGCTGTTTGTGGTTGTGAGGTCAGTGGTGGCTCAGTGCCTGCTAGGCCAGTGCTAGGTGCGTGGGTGCTGGTTGTGGTTGTGAGGTCAGTGGTGGCTCAGTGCCTGCTAGGCCAGTGCGAGGTGCGTGGGTGCTGTTTGTGGTTGTGAGGTCCCTTGTGACTCAGTGCCTGCTAGGCCAGTGCTAGGTGCGTGGCTTCTGTTTGTGGTTGTGAGGTCACTTGTGGCTCAGTGCCTGCTAGGCCAGTGCTAGGTGCGTGGGTGCTGTTTTCAATTGTGAGGTCAGTGGTGGCTCAGTGCCTGCTAGGCCAGTGCTAGGTGCGTGGCTGCTGTTTGTGGTTGTGAGGTCCCTTGTGACTCAGTGCCTGCTAGGCCAGTGCTAGGTGCGTGGCTGCTGTTTGTGGTTGTGAGGTCAGTGGTGGCTCAGTGCCTGCTAGGCCAGTGCTAGGTGCGTGGCTGCTGGTTGTGGCTGTGAGGTCAGTGGTGGCTCAGTGCCTGCTAGGCCAGTGCTAGGTGCATGGGTGCTGTTTGTGGTTGTGAGGTCAGTGGTGGCTCAGTGCCTGCTAGGCCAGTGCTAGGTGCGTGGCTGCTGTTTGTGGTTGTGAGGTCAGTGGTGGCTCAGTGCCTGCTAGGCCAGTGCTAGGTGCGTGGGTGCTGTTTGTGGTTGTGAGGTCAGTGGTGGCTCCGTGCCTGCTAGGCCAGTGCTAGGTGCGTGGCTGCTGTTTTCAATTGTGAGGTCAGTCGTGGCTCCGTGCCTGCTAGGCCAGTGCTAGGTGCGTGGCTGCTGTTTGTGGTTGTGAGGTCAGTGGTGGCTCAGTGCCTGCTAGGCCAGTGCTAGGTGCGTGGCTGCTGTTTGTGGTTGTGAGGTCAGTGGTGGCTCAGTGCCTGCTAGGCCAGTGCTAGGTGCGTGGGTGCTGTTTGTGGTTGTGAGGTCAGTGGTGGCTCAGTGCCTGCTAGGCCAGTGCTAGGTGCGTGGGTGCTGTTTGTGGTTGTGAGGTCAGTGGTGGCTCAGTGCCTGCTAGGCCAGTGCTAGGTGCGTGGCTGCTGGTTGTGGTTGTGAGGTCAGTGGTGGCTCAGTGCCTGCTAGGCCAGTGCTAGGTGCGTGGCTGCTGGTTGTGGCTGTGAGGTCAGTGGTGGCTCAGTGCCTGCTAGGCCAGTGCTAGGTGCATGGGTGCTGTTTGTGGTTGTGAGGTCAGTGGTGGCTCAGTGCCTGCTAGGCCAGTGCTAGGTGCGTGGCTGCTGTTTGTGGTTGTGAGGTCAGTGGTGGCTCAGTGCCTGCTAGGCCAGTGCTAGGTGCGTGGGTGCTGTTTGTGGTTGTGAGGTCAGTGGTGGCTCAGTGCCTGCTAGGCCAGTGCTAGGTGCGTGGGTGCTGTTTGTGGTTGTGAGGTCAGTGGTGGCTCCGTGCCTGCTAGGCCAGTGCTAGGTGCGTGGCTGCTGTTTGTGGTTGTGAGGTCAGTGGTGGCTCAGTGCCTGCTAGGCCAGTGCTAGGTGCGTGGCTGCTGTTTGTGGTTGTGAGGTCAGTGGTGGCTCAGTGCCTGCTAGGCCAGTGCTAGGTGCGTGGGTGCTGTTTGTGGTTGTGAGGTCAGTGGTGGCTCAGTGCCTGCTAGGCCAGTGCTAGGTGCGTGGCTGCTGTTTGTGGTTGTGAGGTCACTTGTGGCTCAGTGCCTGCTAGGCCAGTGCTAGGTGCGTGGCTGCTGGTTGTGGTTGTGAGGTCAGTGGTGGCTCAGTGCCTGCTAGGCCAGTGCTAGGTGCGTGGCTGCTGTTTGTGGTTGTGAGGTCCCTTGTGACTCAGTGCCTGCTAGGCCAGTGCGAGGTGCGTGGCTGCTGTTTGTGGTTGTGAGGTCAGTGGTGGCTCAGTGCCTGCTAGGCCAGTGCGAGGTGCGTGGGTGCTGTTTGTGGTTGTGAGGTCCCTTGTGACTCAGTGCCTGCTAGGCCAGTGCTAGGTGCGTGGCTTCTGTTTGTGGTTGTGAGGTCACTTGTGGCTCAGTGCCTGCTAGGCCAGTGCTAGGTGCGTGGGTGCTGTTTTCAATTGTGAGGTCAGTGGTGGCTCAGTGCCTGCTAGGCCAGTGCTAGGTGCGTGGCTGCTGTTTGTGGCTGTGAGGTCCCTTGTGACTCAGTGCCTGCTAGGCCAGTGCTAGGTGCGTGGCTGCTGTTTGTGGTTGTGAGGTCAGTGGTGTCTCAGTGCCTGCTAGGCCAGTGCTAGGTGCGTGGCTGCTGGTTGTGGCTGTGAGGTCAGTGGTGGCTCAGTGCCTGCTAGGCCAGTTCTAGGTGCGTGGCTGCTGTTTGTGGTTGTGAGGTCAGTGGTGGCTCAGTGCCTGCTAGGCCAGTGCTAGGTGCGTGGGTGCTGTTTGTGGTTGTGAGGTCAGTGGTGGCTCAGTGCCTGCTGGGCCAGTGCTAGGTGCGTGGCTGCTGTTTGTGGTTGTGAGGTCAGTGGTGGCTCAGTGCCTGCTAGGCCAGTGCTAGGTGCGTGGGTGCTGTTTGTGGTTGTGAGGTCCCTTGTGACTCAGTGCCTGCTAGGCCAGTGCTAGGTGCGTGGCTGCTGTTTGTGGTTGTGAGGTCAGTGGTGGCTCAGTGCCTGCTAGGCCAGTGCTAGGTGCGTGGGTGCTGTTTGTGGTTGTGAGGTCAGTGGTGGCTCAGTGCTTGCTAGGCCAGTGCTAGGTGCGTGGGTGCTGTTTGTGGTTGTGAGGTCAGTGGTGGCTCAGTGCCTGCTAGGCCAGTGCTAGGTGCGTGGGTGCTGTTTGTGGTTGTGAGGTCAGTGGTGGCTCAGTGCCTGCTAGGCCAGTGCTAGGTGCGTGGGTGCTGTTTGTGGTTGTGAGGTCCCTTGTGACTCAGTGCCTGCTAGGCCAGTGCTAGGTGCGTGGCTGCTGTTTGTGGTTGTGAGGTCAGTGGTGGCTCAGAGCCTGCTAGGCCAGTGCTATGTGCGTGGCTGCTGTTTGTGGTTGTGAGGTCAGTGGTGGCTCAGTGCCTGCTAGGCCAGTGCTAGGTGCGTGGGTGCTTTTTGTGGTTGTGAGGTCAGTGGTGGCTCAGTGCCTGCTAGGCCAGTGCTAGGTGCGTGGCTGCTGTTTGTGGTTGTGAGGTCAGTGGTGGCTCAGTGCCTGCTAGGCCAGTGCTAGGTGCGTGGCTGCTGTTTGTGGTTGTGAGGTCAGTGGTGGCTCAGTGCCTGCTAGGCCAGTGCTAGGTGCGTGGGTGCTGTTTGTGGTTGTGAGGTCAGTGGTGGCTCAGTGCCTGCTAGGCCAGTGCTAGGTGCGTGGCTGCTGTTTGTGGTTGTGAGGTCAGTGGTGGCTCAGTGCCTGCTAGGCCAGTGCGAGGTGCGTGGCTGCTGTTTGTGGTTGTGAGGTCAGTGGTGGCTCAGTGCCTGCTAGGCCAGTGCGAGGTGCGTGGCTGCTGTTTGTGGTTGTGAGGTCAGTGGTGGCTCAGTGCCTGCTAGGCCAGTGCTAGGTGCGTGGCTGCTGTTTGTGGTTGTGAGGTCCCTTGTGACTCAGTGCCTGCTAGGCCAGTGCTAGGTGCGTGGCTGCTGTTTGTGGTTGTGAGGTCAGTGGTGTCTCAGTGCCTGCTAGGCCAGTGCTAGGTGCGTGGCTGCTGGTTGTGGCTGTGAGGTCAGTGGTGGCTCAGTGCCTGCTAGGCCAGTTCTAGGTGCGTGGCTGCTGTTTGTGGTTGTGAGGTCAGTGGTGGCTCAGTGCCTGCTGGGCCAGTGCTAGGTGCGTGGGTGCTGTTTGTGGTTGTGAGGTCAGTGGTGGCTCAGTGCCTGCTAGGCCAGTGCTAGGTGTGTGGGTGCTGTTTGTGGTTGTGAGGTCAGTGGTGGCTCAGTGCCTGCTAGGCCAGTGCTAGGTGCGTGGCTGCTGTTTGTGGTTGTGAGGTCAGTGGTGGCTCAGTGCCTGCTAGGCCAGTGCTAGGTGCGTGGCTGCTGGTTGTGGCTGTGAGGTCCCTTGTGACTCAGTGCCTGCTAGGCCAGTGCTAGGTGCGTGGCTGCTGGTTGTGGTTGTGAGGTCAGTGGTGGCTCAGTGCCTGCTAGGCCAGTGCTAGGTGCGTGGCTGCTGGTTGTGGCTGTGAGGTCAGTGGTGGCTCAGTGCCTGCTAGGCCAGTGCTAGGTGCATGGGTGCTGTTTGTGGTTGTGAGGTCCCTTGTGACTCAGTGCCTGCTAGGCCAGTGCTAGGTGCGTGGCTGCTGTTTGTGGTTGTGAGGTCAGTGGTGGCTCAGTGCCTGCTAGGCCAGTGCTAGGTGCGTGGCTGCTGTTTGTGGTTGTGAGGTCAGTGGTGGCTCCGTGCCTGCTAGGCCAGTGCTAGGTGCGTGGCTGCTGTTTGTGGTTGTGAGGTCAGTGGTGGCTCAGTGCCTGCTAGGCCAGTGCTAGGTGCGTGGGTGCTGTTTGTGGTTGTGAGGTCAGTGGTGGCTCAGTGCCTGCTAGGCCAGTGCTAGGTGCGTGGCTGCTGTTTGTGGTTGTGAGGTCAGTGGTGGCTCAGTGCCTGCTAGGCCAGTGCTAGGTGCGTGGGTGCTGTTTGTGGTTGTGAGGTCAGTGGTGGCTCAGTGCTTGCTAGGCCAGTGCTAGGTGCGTGGGTGCTGTTTGTGGTTGTGAGGTCAGTGGTGGCTCCGTGCCTGCTAGGCCAGTGCTAGGTGCGTGGCTGCTGTTTGTGGTTGTGAGGTCAGTGGTGGCTCAGTGCCTGCTAGGCCAGTGCTAGGTGCGTGGGTGCTGTTTGTGGTTGTGAGGTCAGTGGTGGCTCAGTGCCTGCTAGGCCAGTGCTAGGTGCGTGGCTGCTGTTTGTGGTTGTGAGGTCAGTGGTGGCTCAGTGCCTGCTAGGCCAGTGCTAGGTGCGTGGCTGCTGTTTGTGGTTGTGAGGTCAGTGGTGGCTCAGTGCCTGCTAGGCCAGTGCTAGGTGCGTGGGTGCTGTTTGTGGTTGTGAGGTCAGTGGTGGCTCAGTGCCTGCTAGGCCAGTGCTAGGTGCGTGGCTGCTGTTTGTGGTTGTGAGGTCAGTGGTGGCTCAGTGCCTGCTAGGCCAGTGCGAGGTGCGTGGCTGCTGTTTGTGGTTGTGAGGTCAGTGGTGGCTCAGTGCCTGCTAGGCCAGTGCGAGGTGCGTGGCTGCTGTTTGTGGTTGTGAGGTCAGTGGTGGCTCAGTGCCTGCTAGGCCAGTGCTAGGTGCGTGGCTGCTGTTTGTGGTTGTGAGGTCCCTTGTGACTCAGTGCCTGCTAGGCCAGTGCTAGGTGCGTGGCTGCTGTTTGTGGTTGTGAGGTCAGTGGTGTCTCAGTGCCTGCTAGGCCAGTGCTAGGTGCGTGGCTGCTGGTTGTGGCTGTGAGGTCAGTGGTGGCTCAGTGCCTGCTAGGCCAGTTCTAGGTGCGTGGCTGCTGTTTGTGGTTGTGAGGTCAGTGGTGGCTCAGTGCCTGCTAGGCCAGTGCTAGGTGCGTGGCTGCTGTTTGTGGTTGTGAGGTCAGTGGTGGCTCAGTGCCTGCTGGGCCAGTGCTAGGTGCGTGGCTGCTGTTTGTGGTTGTGAGGTCAGTGGTGGCTCAGTGCTTGCTAGGCCAGTGCTAGGTGCGTGGGTGCTGTTTGTGGTTGTGAGGTCAGTGGTGGCTCAGTGCCTGCTAGGCCAGTGCTAGGTGCGTGGCTGCTGTTTGTGGTTGTGAGGTCCCTTGTGACTCAGTGCCTGCTAGGCCAGTGCTAGGTGCGTGGCTGCTGGTTGTGGTTGTGAGGTCAGTGGTGGCTCAGTGCCTGCTAGGCCAGTGCTAGGTGCGTGGCTGCTGGTTGTGGCTGTGAGGTCAGTGGTGGCTCAGTGCCTGCTAGGCCAGTGCTAGGTGCATGGGTGCTGTTTGTGGTTGTGAGGTCCCTTGTGACTCAGTGCCTGCTAGGCCAGTGCTAGGTGCGTGGCTGCTGTTTGTGGTTGTGAGGTCAGTGGTGGCTCAGTGCCTGCTAGGCCAGTGCTAGGTGCGTGGCTGCTGTTTGTGGTTGTGAGGTCAGTGGTGGCTCAGTGCCTGCTAGGCCAGTGCTAGGTGCGTGGCTGCTGTTTTCAATTGTGAGGTCAGTGGTGGCTCAGTGCCTGCTAGGCCAGTGCTAGGTGCGTGGCTGCTGTTTGTGGTTGTGAGGTCAGTGGTGGCTCAGTGCCTGCTAGGCCAGTGCTAGGTGCGTGGGTGCTGTTTGTGGTTGTGAGGTCAGTGGTGGCTCAGTGCCTGCTAGGCCAGTGCTAGGTGCGTGGCTGCTGTTTGTGGTTGTGAGGTCAGTGGTGGCTCAGTGCCTGCTAGGCCAGTGCTAGGTGCGTGGGTGCTGTTTGTGGTTGTGAGGTCAGTGGTGGCTCAGTGCTTGCTAGGCCAGTGCTAGGTGCGTGGGTGCTGTTTGTGGTTGTGAGGTCAGTGGTGGCTCCGTGCCTGCTAGGCCAGTGCTAGGTGCGTGGCTGCTGTTTGTGGTTGTGAGGTCAGTGGTGGCTCAGTGCCTGCTAGGCCAGTGCTAGGTGCGTGGGTGCTGTTTGTGGTTGTGAGGTCAGTGGTGGCTCAGTGCCTGCTAGGCCAGTGCTAGGTGCGTGGGTGCTGTTTGTGGTTGTGAGGTCAGTGGTGGCTCAGTGCCTGCTAGGCCAGTGCTAGGTGCGTGGCTGCTGTTTGTGGTTGTGAGGTCAGTGGTGGCTCAGTGCTTGCTAGGCCAGTGCTAGGTGCGTGGGTGCTGTTTGTGGTTGTGAGGTCAGTGGTGGCTCAGTGCCTGCTAGGCCAGTGCTAGGTGCGTGGCTGCTGTTTGTGGTTGTGAGGTCAGTGGTGGCTCAGTGCCTGCTAGGCCAGTGCTAGGTGCGTGGCTGCTGTTTGTGGTTGTGAGGTCAGTGGTGGCTCCGTGCCTGCTAGGCCAGTGCTAGGTGCGTGGCTGCTGTTTGTGGTTGTGAGGTCAGTGGTGGCTCAGTGCCTGCTAGGCCAGTGCTAGGTGCGTGGCTGCTGTTTGTGGTAGTGAGGTCAGTGGTGGCTCAGTGCCTGCTAGGCCAGTGCTAGGTGCGTGGGTGCTGTTTGTGGTTGTGAGGTCAGTGGTGGCTCAGTGCCTGCTAGGCCAGTGCTAGGTGCGTGGCTGCTGTTTGTGGTTGTGAGGTCAGTGGTGGCTCAGTGCCTGCTAGGCCAGTGCTAGGTGCGTGGCTGCTGTTTGTGGTTGTGAGGTCAGTGGTGGCTCAGTGCCTGCTAGGCCAGTGCTAGGTGCGTGGCTGCTGTTTGTGGTTGTGAGGTCAGTGGTGGCTCAGTGCCTGCTAGGCCAGTGCTAGGTGCGTGGCTGCTGTTTGTGGTTGTGAGGTCAGTGGTGGCTCAGTGCCTGCTGGGCCAGTGCTAGGTGCGTGGCTGCTGTTTGTGGTTGTGAGGTCAGTGGTGGCTCAGTGCCTGCTAGGCCAGTGCTAGGTGCGTGGGTGCTGTTTGTGGTTGTGAGGTCCCTTGTGACTCAGTGCCTGCTAGGCCAGTGCTAGGTGCCTGGGTGCTGTTTTCAGTTGTGAGGTCAGTGGTGGCTCAGTGCCTGCTAGGCCAGTGCTAGGTGCGTGGCTGCTGTTTGTGGTTGTGAGGTCAGTGGTGGCTCAGTGCTTGCTAGGCCAGTGCTAGGTGCGTGGGTGCTGTTTGTGGTTGTGAGGTCAGTGGTGGCTCAGTGCCTGCTAGGCCAGTGCTAGGTGCGTGGGTGCTGTTTGTGGTTGTGAGGTCAGTGGTGGCTCAGTGCCTGCTAGGCCAGTGCTAGGTGCGTGGGTGCTGTTTGTGGTTGTGAGGTCAGTGGTGGCTCAGTGCCTGCTAGGCCAGTGCTAGGTGCGTGGGTGCTGTTTGTGGTTGTGAGGTCAGTGGTGGCTCAGTGCCTGCTAGGCCAGTGCTAGGTGCGTGGGTGCTGTTTGTGGTTGTGAGGTCAGTGGTGGCTCAGTGCCTGCTAGGCCAGTGCTAGGTGCGTGGCTGCTGTTTGTGGTTGTGAGGTCAGTGGTGGCTCAGTGCCTGCTAGGCCAGTGCTAGGTGCGTGGCTGCTGTTTGTGGTTGTGAGGTCAGTGGTGGCTCAGTGCCTGCTAGGCCAGTGCTAGGTGCGTGGGTGCTGTTTGTGGTTGTGAGGTCAGTGGTGGCTCAGTGCCTGCTAGGCCAGTGCTAGGTGCGTGGCTGCTGTTGGTGGTTGTGAGGTCAGTGGTGGCTCAGTGCCTGCTAGGCCAGTGCGAGGTGCGTGGCTGCTGTTTGTGGTTGTGAGGTCAGTGGTGGCTCAGTGCCTGCTAGGCCAGTGCGAGGTGCGTGGCTGCTGTTTGTGGTTGTGAGGTCCCTTGTGACTCAGTGCCTGCTAGGCCAGTGCTAGGTGCGTGGCTGCTGGTTGTGGTTGTGAGGTCAGTGGTGGCTCAGTGCCTGCTAGGCCAGTGCTAGGTGCGTGGGTGCTGTTTGTGGTTGTGAGGTCAGTGGTGGCTCAGTGCTTGCTAGGCCAGTGCTAGGTGCGTGGGTGCTGTTTGTGGTTGTGAGGTCAGTGGTGGCTCAGTGCCTGCTAGGCCAGTGCTAGGTGCGTGGGTGCTGTTTGTGGTTGTGAGGTCAGTGGTGGCTCAGTGCCTGCTAGGCCAGTGCTAGGTGCGTGGGTGCTGTTTGTGGTTGTGAGGTCCCTTGTGACTCAGTGCCTGCTAGGCCAGTGCTAGGTGCGTGGCTGCTGTTTGTGGTTGTGAGGTCAGTGGTGGCTCAGTGCCTGCTAGGCCAGTGCTAGGTGCGTGGGTGCTGTTTGTGGTTGTGAGGTCAGTGGTGGCTCAGTGCCTGCTAGGCCAGTGCTAGGTGCGTGGCTGCTGTTTGTGGTTGTGAGGTCAGTGGTGGCTCAGTGCCTGCTAGGCCAGTGCTAGGTGCGTGGCTGCTGTTTGTGGTTGTGAGGTCAGTGGTGGCTCAGTGCCTGCTAGGCCAGTGCTAGGTGCGTGGGTGCTGTTTGTGGTTGTGAGGTCAGTGGTGGCTCAGTGCCTGCTAGGCCAGTGCTAGGTGCGTGGCTGCTGTTTGTGGTTGTGAGGTCAGTGGTGGCTCAGTGCCTGCTAGGCCAGTGCGAGGTGCGTGGCTGCTGTTTGTGGTTGTGAGGTCAGTGGTGGCTCAGTGCCTGCTAGGCCAGTGCGAGGTGCGTGGCTGCTGTTTGTGGTTGTGAGGTCAGTGGTGGCTCAGTGCCTGCTAGGCCAGTGCTAGGTGCGTGGCTGCTGTTTGTGGTTGTGAGGTCCCTTGTGACTCAGTGCCTGCTAGGCCAGTGCTAGGTGCGTGGCTGCTGTTTGTGGTTGTGAGGTCAGTGGTGTCTCAGTGCCTGCTAGGCCAGTGCTAGGTGCGTGGCTGCTGGTTGTGGCTGTGAGGTCAGTGGTGGCTCAGTGCCTGCTAGGCCAGTTCTAGGTGCGTGGCTGCTGTTTGTGGTTGTGAGGTCAGTGGTGGCTCAGTGCCTGCTAGGCCAGTGCTAGGTGCGTGGGTGCTGTTTGTGGTTGTGAGGTCAGTGGTGGCTCAGTGCCTGCTGGGCCAGTGCTAGGTGCGTGGGTGCTGTTTGTGGTTGTGAGGTCAGTGGTGGCTCAGTGCCTGCTAGGCCAGTGCTAGGTGTGTGGGTGCTGTTTGTGGTTGTGAGGTCAGTGGTGGCTCAGTGCCTGCTAGGCCAGTGCTAGGTGCGTGGCTGCTGTTTGTGGTTGTGAGGTCAGTGGTGGCTCAGTGCCTGCTAGGCCAGTGCTAGGTGCGTGGCTGCTGTTTGTGGTTGTGAGGTCCCTTGTGACTCAGTGCCTGCTAGGCCAGTGCTAGGTGCGTGGCTGCTGGTTGTGGTTGTGAGGTCAGTGGTGGCTCAGTGCCTGCTAGGCCAGTGCTAGGTGCGTGGCTGCTGGTTGTGGCTGTGAGGTCAGTGGTGGCTCAGTGCCTGCTAGGCCAGTGCGAGGTGCGTGGCTGCTGTTTGTGGTTGTGAGGTCAGTGGTGGCTCAGTGCCTGCTAGGCCAGTGCGAGGTGCGTGGGTGCTGTTTGTGGTTGTGAGGTCCCTTGTGACTCAGTGCCTGCTAGGCCAGTGCTAGGTGCGTGGCTTCTGTTTGTGGTTGTGAGGTCACTTGTGGCTCAGTGCCTGCTAGGCCAGTGCTAGGTGCGTGGGTGCTGTTTTCAATTGTGAGGTCAGTGGTGGCTCAGTGCCTGCTAGGCCAGTGCTAGGTGCGTGGCTGCTGTTTGTGGCTGTGAGGTCCCTTGTGACTCAGTGCCTGCTAGGCCAGTGCTAGGTGCGTGGCTGCTGTTTGTGGTTGTGAGGTCAGTGGTGTCTCAGTGCCTGCTAGGCCAGTGCTAGGTGCGTGGCTGCTGGTTGTGGCTGTGAGGTCAGTGGTGGCTCAGTGCCTGCTAGGCCAGTTCTAGGTGCGTGGCTGCTGTTTGTGGTTGTGAGGTCAGTGGTGGCTCAGTGCCTGCTAGGCCAGTGCTAGGTGCGTGGGTGCTGTTTGTGGTTGTGAGGTCAGTGGTGGCTCAGTGCCTGCTGGGCCAGTGCTAGGTGCGTGGCTGCTGTTTGTGGTTGTGAGGTCAGTGGTGGCTCAGTGCCTGCTAGGCCAGTGCTAGGTGCGTGGGTGCTGTTTGTGGTTGTGAGGTCCCTTGTGACTCAGTGCCTGCTAGGCCAGTGCTAGGTGCGTGGCTGCTGTTTGTGGTTGTGAGGTCAGTGGTGGCTCAGTGCCTGCTAGGCCAGTGCTAGGTGCGTGGGTGCTGTTTGTGGTTGTGAGGTCAGTGGTGGCTCAGTGCTTGCTAGGCCAGTGCTAGGTGCGTGGGTGCTGTTTGTGGTTGTGAGGTCAGTGGTGGCTCAGTGCCTGCTAGGCCAGTGCTAGGTGCGTGGGTGCTGTTTGTGGTTGTGAGGTCAGTGGTGGCTCAGTGCCTGCTAGGCCAGTGCTAGGTGCGTGGGTGCTGTTTGTGGTTGTGAGGTCCCTTGTGACTCAGTGCCTGCTAGGCCAGTGCTAGGTGCGTGGCTGCTGTTTGTGGTTGTGAGGTCAGTGGTGGCTCAGAGCCTGCTAGGCCAGTGCTATGTGCGTGGCTGCTGTTTGTGGTTGTGAGGTCAGTGGTGGCTCAGTGCCTGCTAGGCCAGTGCTAGGTGCGTGGGTGCTTTTTGTGGTTGTGAGGTCAGTGGTGGCTCAGTGCCTGCTAGGCCAGTGCTAGGTGCGTGGCTGCTGTTTGTGGTTGTGAGGTCAGTGGTGGCTCAGTGCCTGCTAGGCCAGTGCTAGGTGCGTGGCTGCTGTTTGTGGTTGTGAGGTCAGTGGTGGCTCAGTGCCTGCTAGGCCAGTGCTAGGTGCGTGGGTGCTGTTTGTGGTTGTGAGGTCAGTGGTGGCTCAGTGCCTGCTAGGCCAGTGCTAGGTGCGTGGCTGCTGTTTGTGGTTGTGAGGTCAGTGGTGGCTCAGTGCCTGCTAGGCCAGTGCGAGGTGCGTGGCTGCTGTTTGTGGTTGTGAGGTCAGTGGTGGCTCAGTGCCTGCTAGGCCAGTGCGAGGTGCGTGGCTGCTGTTTGTGGTTGTGAGGTCAGTGGTGGCTCAGTGCCTGCTAGGCCAGTGCTAGGTGCGTGGCTGCTGTTTGTGGTTGTGAGGTCCCTTGTGACTCAGTGCCTGCTAGGCCAGTGCTAGGTGCGTGGCTGCTGTTTGTGGTTGTGAGGTCAGTGGTGTCTCAGTGCCTGCTAGGCCAGTGCTAGGTGCGTGGCTGCTGGTTGTGGCTGTGAGGTCAGTGGTGGCTCAGTGCCTGCTAGGCCAGTTCTAGGTGCGTGGCTGCTGTTTGTGGTTGTGAGGTCAGTGGTGGCTCAGTGCCTGCTGGGCCAGTGCTAGGTGCGTGGGTGCTGTTTGTGGTTGTGAGGTCAGTGGTGGCTCAGTGCCTGCTAGGCCAGTGCTAGGTGTGTGGGTGCTGTTTGTGGTTGTGAGGTCAGTGGTGGCTCAGTGCCTGCTAGGCCAGTGCTAGGTGCGTGGCTGCTGTTTGTGGTTGTGAGGTCAGTGGTGGCTCAGTGCCTGCTAGGCCAGTGCTAGGTGCGTGGCTGCTGGTTGTGGCTGTGAGGTCCCTTGTGACTCAGTGCCTGCTAGGCCAGTGCTAGGTGCGTGGCTGCTGGTTGTGGTTGTGAGGTCAGTGGTGGCTCAGTGCCTGCTAGGCCAGTGCTAGGTGCGTGGCTGCTGGTTGTGGCTGTGAGGTCAGTGGTGGCTCAGTGCCTGCTAGGCCAGTGCTAGGTGCATGGGTGCTGTTTGTGGTTGTGAGGTCCCTTGTGACTCAGTGCCTGCTAGGCCAGTGCTAGGTGCGTGGCTGCTGTTTGTGGTTGTGAGGTCAGTGGTGGCTCAGTGCCTGCTAGGCCAGTGCTAGGTGCGTGGCTGCTGTTTGTGGTTGTGAGGTCAGTGGTGGCTCCGTGCCTGCTAGGCCAGTGCTAGGTGCGTGGCTGCTGTTTGTGGTTGTGAGGTCAGTGGTGGCTCAGTGCCTGCTAGGCCAGTGCTAGGTGCGTGGGTGCTGTTTGTGGTTGTGAGGTCAGTGGTGGCTCAGTGCCTGCTAGGCCAGTGCTAGGTGCGTGGCTGCTGTTTGTGGTTGTGAGGTCAGTGGTGGCTCAGTGCCTGCTAGGCCAGTGCTAGGTGCGTGGGTGCTGTTTGTGGTTGTGAGGTCAGTGGTGGCTCAGTGCTTGCTAGGCCAGTGCTAGGTGCGTGGGTGCTGTTTGTGGTTGTGAGGTCAGTGGTGGCTCCGTGCCTGCTAGGCCAGTGCTAGGTGCGTGGCTGCTGTTTGTGGTTGTGAGGTCAGTGGTGGCTCAGTGCCTGCTAGGCCAGTGCTAGGTGCGTGGGTGCTGTTTGTGGTTGTGAGGTCAGTGGTGGCTCAGTGCCTGCTAGGCCAGTGCTAGGTGCGTGGCTGCTGTTTGTGGTTGTGAGGTCAGTGGTGGCTCAGTGCCTGCTAGGCCAGTGCTAGGTGCGTGGCTGCTGTTTGTGGTTGTGAGGTCAGTGGTGGCTCAGTGCCTGCTAGGCCAGTGCTAGGTGCGTGGGTGCTGTTTGTGGTTGTGAGGTCAGTGGTGGCTCAGTGCCTGCTAGGCCAGTGCTAGGTGCGTGGCTGCTGTTTGTGGTTGTGAGGTCAGTGGTGGCTCAGTGCCTGCTAGGCCAGTGCGAGGTGCGTGGCTGCTGTTTGTGGTTGTGAGGTCAGTGGTGGCTCAGTGCCTGCTAGGCCAGTGCGAGGTGCGTGGCTGCTGTTTGTGGTTGTGAGGTCAGTGGTGGCTCAGTGCCTGCTAGGCCAGTGCTAGGTGCGTGGCTGCTGTTTGTGGTTGTGAGGTCCCTTGTGACTCAGTGCCTGCTAGGCCAGTGCTAGGTGCGTGGCTGCTGTTTGTGGTTGTGAGGTCAGTGGTGTCTCAGTGCCTGCTAGGCCAGTGCTAGGTGCGTGGCTGCTGGTTGTGGCTGTGAGGTCAGTGGTGGCTCAGTGCCTGCTAGGCCAGTTCTAGGTGCGTGGCTGCTGTTTGTGGTTGTGAGGTCAGTGGTGGCTCAGTGCCTGCTAGGCCAGTGCTAGGTGCGTGGCTGCTGTTTGTGGTTGTGAGGTCAGTGGTGGCTCAGTGCCTGCTGGGCCAGTGCTAGGTGCGTGGCTGCTGTTTGTGGTTGTGAGGTCAGTGGTGGCTCAGTGCTTGCTAGGCCAGTGCTAGGTGCGTGGGTGCTGTTTGTGGTTGTGAGGTCAGTGGTGGCTCAGTGCCTGCTAGGCCAGTGCTAGGTGCGTGGCTGCTGTTTGTGGTTGTGAGGTCCCTTGTGACTCAGTGCCTGCTAGGCCAGTGCTAGGTGCGTGGCTGCTGGTTGTGGTTGTGAGGTCAGTGGTGGCTCAGTGCCTGCTAGGCCAGTGCTAGGTGCGTGGCTGCTGTTGGCTCAGTGCCTGCTAGGACAGTGTAGGTGTGTGGGTGCTGTTTGTGGTTGTGAGGTCAGTGGTGGCTCAGTGCCTGCTAGGCCAAGTGTAGGTGGGCGTGGCTGCTTTTGGTGGTTGTGAGGTCAGTGGTGGCTCAGGCATGCTAGGCAGTGCGAGTGTGGTGGCTGCGTTGTGGTTGTGAGAGTTTCGAGTGGTGGCTCAGTGTCCTGTTAGGACTCAGTGCGAGGTTGCGTGGCTCTGTTTGTGTATGTGAGGTCCTTGTGACTCAGTGCCTGCTAGCCAGTGCTAGAGTGCGTCGGCTCGCTGGTTGTGGTTGTCGAGGGTCAGTCAGTGGTGGCTCAGTGCCTGCTTAGGCCAGTGCTAGGTGCGTGGGTGCTGTTTGTGGGTTGTGAGGGTACAGATGGTGTCTCAGTGCTTGCTAGGCAGTTGCTAGGTGCAGTGGGTGCTGTTTGTGGTTGTGAGGTCAGTGGTGGCTCCAGTGCTGCTAGGCCGAGTGCTAGGTGCGTGGGTTGCTGTTTGTGTTTTGGAGGTCAGTGGTGGCTCAGTGCCTGCCTAGGCCAGTGCTAGGTGCGTTGGGTGCTGTTTGTGGTTGTGAGGTCAGTGGTGGCTCAGTGCCTGCTAGGCCAGTGCTAGGTGCGTGGCTGCTGTTTGTGGTTGTGAGGTCAGTGGTGGCTCAGTGCCTGCTAGGCCAGTGCTAGGTGCGTGGGTGCTGTTTGTGGTTGTGAGGTCAGTGGTGGCTCAGTGCCTGCTAGGCCAGTGCTAGGTGCGTGGGTGCTGTTTGTGGTTGTGAGGTCAGTGGTGGCTCAGTGCCTGCTAGGCCAGTGCTAGGTGCGTGGCTGCTGTTTGTGGTTGTGAGGTCAGTGGTGGCTCAGTGCCTGCTAGGCCAGTGCTAGGTGCGTGGGTGCTGTTTGTGGTTGTGAGGTCAGTGGTGGCTCAGTGCCTGCTAGGCCAGTGCTAGGTGCGTGGCTGCTGTTTGTGGTTGTGAGGTCAGTGGTGGCTCAGTGCCTGCTAGGCCAGTGCTAGGTGCGTGGCTGCTGTTTGTGGTTGTGAGGTCAGTGGTGGCTCAGTGCCTGCTAGGCCAGTGCTAGGTGCGTGGCTGCTGTTTGTGGTTGTGAGGTCAGTGGTGGCTCAGTGCCTGCTAGGCCAGTGCTAGGTGCGTGGCTGCTGTTTGTGGTTGTGAGGTCAGTGGTGGCTCAGTGCCTGCTAGGCCAGTGCTAGGTGCGTGGGTGCTGTTTGTGGTTGTGAGGTCAGTGGTGGCTCAGTGCCTGCTAGGCCAGTGCTAGGTGCGTGGCTGCTGTTTGTGGTTGTGAGGTCAGTGGTGGCTCAGTGCCTGCTAGGCCAGTGCTAGGTGCGTGGCTGCTGTTTGTGGTTGTGAGGTCAGTGGTGGCTCAGTGCCTGCTAGGCCAGTGCTAGGTGCGTGGCTGCTGTTTGTGGTTGTGAGGTCAGTGGTGGCTCAGTGCCTGCTAGGCCAGTGCTAGGTGCGTGGCTGCTGTTTGTGGTTGTGAGGTCAGTGGTGGCTCAGTGCCTGCTAGGCCAGTGCTAGGTGCGTGGCTGCTGTTTGTGGTTGTGAGGTCAGTGGTGGCTCAGTGCCTGCTAGGCCAGTGCTAGGTGCGTGGGTGCTGTTTGTGGTTGTGAGGTCCCTTGTGACTCAGTGCCTGCTAGGCCAGTGCTAGGTGCCTGGGTGCTGTTTTCAGTTGTGAGGTCAGTGGTGGCTCAGTGCCTGCTAGGCCAGTGCTAGGTGCGTGGCTGCTGTTTGTGGTTGTGAGGTCAGTGGTGGCTCAGTGCTTGCTAGGCCAGTGCTAGGTGCGTGGGTGCTGTTTGTGGTTGTGAGGTCAGTGGTGGCTCAGTGCCTGCTAGGCCAGTGCTAGGTGCGTGGGTGCTGTTTGTGGTTGTGAGGTCAGTGGTGGCTCAGTGCCTGCTAGGCCAGTGCTAGGTGCGTGGGTGCTGTTTGTGGTTGTGAGGTCAGTGGTGGCTCAGTGCCTGCTAGGCCAGTGCTAGGTGCGTGGGTGCTGTTTGTGGTTGTGAGGTCAGTGGTGGCTCAGTGCCTGCTAGGCCAGTGCTAGGTGCGTGGGTGCTGTTTGTGGTTGTGAGGTCAGTGGTGGCTCAGTGCCTGCTAGGCCAGTGCTAGGTGCGTGGCTGCTGTTTGTGGTTGTGAGGTCAGTGGTGGCTCAGTGCCTGCTAGGCCAGTGCTAGGTGCGTGGCTGCTGTTTGTGGTTGTGAGGTCAGTGGTGGCTCAGTGCCTGCTAGGCCAGTGCTAGGTGCGTGGGTGCTGTTTGTGGTTGTGAGGTCAGTGGTGGCTCAGTGCCTGCTAGGCCAGTGCTAGGTGCGTGGCTGCTGTTGGTGGTTGTGAGGTCAGTGGTGGCTCAGTGCCTGCTAGGCCAGTGCGAGGTGCGTGGCTGCTGTTTGTGGTTGTGAGGTCAGTGGTGGCTCAGTGCCTGCTAGGCCAGTGCGAGGTGCGTGGCTGCTGTTTGTGGTTGTGAGGTCCCTTGTGACTCAGTGCCTGCTAGGCCAGTGCTAGGTGCGTGGCTGCTGGTTGTGGTTGTGAGGTCAGTGGTGGCTCAGTGCCTGCTAGGCCAGTGCTAGGTGCGTGGGTGCTGTTTGTGGTTGTGAGGTCAGTGGTGGCTCAGTGCTTGCTAGGCCAGTGCTAGGTGCGTGGGTGCTGTTTGTGGTTGTGAGGTCAGTGGTGGCTCAGTGCCTGCTAGGCCAGTGCTAGGTGCGTGGGTGCTGTTTGTGGTTGTGAGGTCAGTGGTGGCTCAGTGCCTGCTAGGCCAGTGCTAGGTGCGTGGGTGCTGTTTGTGGTTGTGAGGTCCCTTGTGACTCAGTGCCTGCTAGGCCAGTGCTAGGTGCGTGGCTGCTGTTTGTGGTTGTGAGGTCAGTGGTGGCTCAGTGCCTGCTAGGCCAGTGCTAGGTGCGTGGGTGCTGTTTGTGGTTGTGAGGTCAGTGGTGGCTCAGTGCCTGCTAGGCCAGTGCTAGGTGCGTGGCTGCTGTTTGTGGTTGTGAGGTCAGTGGTGGCTCAGTGCCTGCTAGGCCAGTGCTAGGTGCGTGGCTGCTGTTTGTGGTTGTGAGGTCAGTGGTGGCTCAGTGCCTGCTAGGCCAGTGCTAGGTGCGTGGGTGCTGTTTGTGGTTGTGAGGTCAGTGGTGGCTCAGTGCCTGCTAGGCCAGTGCTAGGTGCGTGGCTGCTGTTTGTGGTTGTGAGGTCAGTGGTGGCTCAGTGCCTGCTAGGCCAGTGCGAGGTGCGTGGCTGCTGTTTGTGGTTGTGAGGTCAGTGGTGGCTCAGTGCCTGCTAGGCCAGTGCGAGGTGCGTGGCTGCTGTTTGTGGTTGTGAGGTCAGTGGTGGCTCAGTGCCTGCTAGGCCAGTGCTAGGTGCGTGGCTGCTGTTTGTGGTTGTGAGGTCCCTTGTGACTCAGTGCCTGCTAGGCCAGTGCTAGGTGCGTGGCTGCTGTTTGTGGTTGTGAGGTCAGTGGTGTCTCAGTGCCTGCTAGGCCAGTGCTAGGTGCGTGGCTGCTGGTTGTGGCTGTGAGGTCAGTGGTGGCTCAGTGCCTGCTAGGCCAGTTCTAGGTGCGTGGCTGCTGTTTGTGGTTGTGAGGTCAGTGGTGGCTCAGTGCCTGCTAGGCCAGTGCTAGGTGCGTGGGTGCTGTTTGTGGTTGTGAGGTCAGTGGTGGCTCAGTGCCTGCTGGGCCAGTGCTAGGTGCGTGGGTGCTGTTTGTGGTTGTGAGGTCAGTGGTGGCTCAGTGCCTGCTAGGCCAGTGCTAGGTGTGTGGGTGCTGTTTGTGGTTGTGAGGTCAGTGGTGGCTCAGTGCCTGCTAGGCCAGTGCTAGGTGCGTGGCTGCTGTTTGTGGTTGTGAGGTCAGTGGTGGCTCAGTGCCTGCTAGGCCAGTGCTAGGTGCGTGGCTGCTGTTTGTGGTTGTGAGGTCCCTTGTGACTCAGTGCCTGCTAGGCCAGTGCTAGGTGCGTGGCTGCTGGTTGTGGTTGTGAGGTCAGTGGTGGCTCAGTGCCTGCTAGGCCAGTGCTAGGTGCGTGGCTGCTGGTTGTGGCTGTGAGGTCAGTGGTGGCTCAGTGCCTGCTAGGCCAGTGCTAGGTGCATGGGTGCTGTTTGTGGTTGTGAGGTCCCTTGTGACTCAGTGCCTGCTAGGCCAGTGCTAGGTGCGTGGCTGCTGTTTGTGGTTGTGAGGTCAGTGGTGGCTCAGTGCCTGCTAGGCCAGTGCTAGGTGCGTGGCTGCTGTTTGTGGTTGTGAGGTCAGTGGTGGCTCCGTGCCTGCTAGGCCAGTGCTAGGTGCGTGGCTGCTGTTTTCAATTGTGAGGTCAGTGGTGGCTCCGTGCCTGCTAGGCCAGTGCTAGGTGCGTGGCTGCTGTTTGTGGTTGTGAGGTCAGTGGTGGCTCAGTGCCTGCTAGGCCAGTGCGAGGTGCGTGGCTGCTGTTTGTGGTTGTGAGGTCAGTGGTGGCTCAGTGCCTGCTAGGCCAGTGCTAGGTGCGTGGCTGCTGTTTGTGGTTGTGAGGTCCCTTGTGACTCAGTGCCTGCTAGGCCAGTGCTAGGTGCGTGGCTGCTGTTTGTGGTTGTGAGGTCAGTGGTGTCTCAGTGCCTGCTAGGCCAGTGCTAGGTGCGTGGCTGCTGGTTGTGGCTGTGAGGTCAGTGGTGGCTCAGTGCCTGCTAGGCCAGTTCTAGGTGCGTGGCTGCTGTTTGTGGTTGTGAGGTCAGTGGTGGCTCAGTGCCTGCTAGGCCAGTGCTAGGTGCGTGGGTGCTGTTTGTGGTTGTGAGGTTAGTGGTGGCTCAGTGCCTGCTAGGCCAGTGCTAGGTGCGTGGGTGCTGTTTGTGGTTGTGAGGTCAGTGGTGGCTCAGTGCCTGCTAGGCCAGTGCTAGGTGTGTGGGTGCTGTTTGTGGTTGTGAGGTCAGTGGTGGCTCAGTGCCTGCTAGGCCAGTGCTAGGTGCGTGGCTGCTGTTGGTGGTTGTGAGGTCAGTGGTGGCTCAGTGCCTGCTAGGCCAGTGCGAGGTGCGTGGCTGCTGTTTGTGGTTGTGAGGTCAGTGGTGGCTCAGTGCCTGCTAGGCCAGTGCGAGGTGCGTGGCTGCTGTTTGTGGTTGTGAGGTCCCTTGTGACTCAGTGCCTGCTAGGCCAGTGCTAGGTGCGTGGCTGCTGGTTGTGGTTGTGAGGTCAGTGGTGGCTCAGTGCCTGCTAGGCCAGTGCTAGGTGCGTGGGTGCTGTTTGTGGTTGTGAGGTCAGTGGTGGCTCAGTGCTTGCTAGGCCAGTGCTAGGTGCGTGGGTGCTGTTTGTGGTTGTGAGGTCAGTGGTGGCTCAGTGCCTGCTAGGCCAGTGCTAGGTGCGTGGGTGCTGTTTGTGGTTGTGAGGTCAGTGGTGGCTCAGTGCCTGCTAGGCCAGTGCTAGGTGCGTGGGTGCTGTTTGTGGTTGTGAGGTCCCTTGTGACTCAGTGCCTGCTAGGCCAGTGCTAGGTGCGTGGCTGCTGTTTGTGGTTGTGAGGTCAGTGGTGGCTCAGTGCCTGCTAGGCCAGTGCTAGGTGCGTGGGTGCTGTTTGTGGTTGTGAGGTCAGTGGTGGCTCAGTGCCTGCTAGGCCAGTGCTAGGTGCGTGGCTGCTGTTTGTGGTTGTGAGGTCAGTGGTGGCTCAGTGCCTGCTAGGCCAGTGCTAGGTGCGTGGCTGCTGTTTGTGGTTGTGAGGTCAGTGGTGGCTCAGTGCCTGCTAGGCCAGTGCTAGGTGCGTGGGTGCTGTTTGTGGTTGTGAGGTCAGTGGTGGCTCAGTGCCTGCTAGGCCAGTGCTAGGTGCGTGGCTGCTGTTTGTGGTTGTGAGGTCAGTGGTGGCTCAGTGCCTGCTAGGCCAGTGCGAGGTGCGTGGCTGCTGTTTGTGGTTGTGAGGTCAGTGGTGGCTCAGTGCCTGCTAGGCCAGTGCGAGGTGCGTGGCTGCTGTTTGTGGTTGTGAGGTCAGTGGTGGCTCAGTGCCTGCTAGGCCAGTGCTAGGTGCGTGGCTGCTGTTTGTGGTTGTGAGGTCCCTTGTGACTCAGTGCCTGCTAGGCCAGTGCTAGGTGCGTGGCTGCTGTTTGTGGTTGTGAGGTCAGTGGTGTCTCAGTGCCTGCTAGGCCAGTGCTAGGTGCGTGGCTGCTGGTTGTGGCTGTGAGGTCAGTGGTGGCTCAGTGCCTGCTAGGCCAGTTCTAGGTGCGTGGCTGCTGTTTGTGGTTGTGAGGTCAGTGGTGGCTCAGTGCCTGCTAGGCCAGTGCTAGGTGCGTGGGTGCTGTTTGTGGTTGTGAGGTCAGTGGTGGCTCAGTGCCTGCTGGGCCAGTGCTAGGTGCGTGGGTGCTGTTTGTGGTTGTGAGGTCAGTGGTGGCTCAGTGCCTGCTAGGCCAGTGCTAGGTGTGTGGGTGCTGTTTGTGGTTGTGAGGTCAGTGGTGGCTCAGTGCCTGCTAGGCCAGTGCTAGGTGCGTGGCTGCTGTTTGTGGTTGTGAGGTCAGTGGTGGCTCAGTGCCTGCTAGGCCAGTGCTAGGTGCGTGGCTGCTGTTTGTGGTTGTGAGGTCCCTTGTGACTCAGTGCCTGCTAGGCCAGTGCTAGGTGCGTGGCTGCTGGTTGTGGTTGTGAGGTCAGTGGTGGCTCAGTGCCTGCTAGGCCAGTGCTAGGTGCGTGGCTGCTGGTTGTGGCTGTGAGGTCAGTGGTGGCTCAGTGCCTGCTAGGCCAGTGCTAGGTGCATGGGTGCTGTTTGTGGTTGTGAGGTCCCTTGTGACTCAGTGCCTGCTAGGCCAGTGCTAGGTGCGTGGCTGCTGTTTGTGGTTGTGAGGTCAGTGGTGGCTCAGTGCCTGCTAGGCCAGTGCTAGGTGCGTGGCTGCTGTTTGTGGTTGTGAGGTCAGTGGTGGCTCCGTGCCTGCTAGGCCAGTGCTAGGTGCGTGGCTGCTGTTTTCAATTGTGAGGTCAGTGGTGGCTCCGTGCCTGCTAGGCCAGTGCTAGGTGCGTGGCTGCTGTTTGTGGTTGTGAGGTCAGTGGTGGCTCAGTGCCTGCTAGGCCAGTGCGAGGTGCGTGGCTGCTGTTTGTGGTTGTGAGGTCAGTGGTGGCTCAGTGCCTGCTAGGCCAGTGCTAGGTGCGTGGCTGCTGTTTGTGGTTGTGAGGTCCCTTGTGACTCAGTGCCTGCTAGGCCAGTGCTAGGTGCGTGGCTGCTGTTTGTGGTTGTGAGGTCAGTGGTGTCTCAGTGCCTGCTAGGCCAGTGCTAGGTGCGTGGCTGCTGGTTGTGGCTGTGAGGTCAGTGGTGGCTCAGTGCCTGCTAGGCCAGTTCTAGGTGCGTGGCTGCTGTTTGTGGTTGTGAGGTCAGTGGTGGCTCAGTGCCTGCTAGGCCAGTGCTAGGTGGGTGGCTGCTGTTTGTGGTTGTGAGGTCAGTGGTGGCTCAGTGCCTGCTAGGCCAGTGCTAGGTGCGTGGGTGCTGTTTGTGGTTGTGAGGTCAGTGGTGGCTCAGTGCCTGCTAGGCCAGTGCTAGGTGTGTGGGTGCTGTTTGTGGTTGTGAGGTCAGTGGTGGCTCAGTGCCTGCTAGGCCAGTGCTAGGTGCGTGGCTGCTGTTTGTGGTTGTGAGGTCAGTGGTGGCTCAGTGCCTGCTAGGCCAGTGCTAGGTGCGTGGCTGCTGTTTGTGGTTGTGAGGTCCCTTGTGACTCAGTGCCTGCTAGGCCAGTGCTAGGTGCGTGGCTGCTGGTTGTGGTTGTGAGGTCAGTGGTGGCTCAGTGCCTGCTAGGCCAGTGCTAGGTGCGTGGCTGCTGGTTGTGGCTGTGAGGTCAGTGGTGGCTCAGTGCCTGCTAGGCCAGTGCTAGGTGCATGGGTGCTGTTTGTGGTTGTGAGGTCCCTTGTGACTCAGTGCCTGCTAGGCCAGTGCTAGGTGCGTGGGTGCTGTTTGTGGTTGTGAGGTCAGTGGTGGCTCAGTGCCTGCTAGGCCAGTGCTAGGTGCGTGGCTGCTGTTTGTGGTTGTGAGGTCAGTGGTGGCTCAGTGCCTGCTAGGCCAGTGCTAGGTGCGTGGGTGCTGTTTGTGGTTGTGAGGTCAGTGGTGGCTCCGTGCCTGCTAGGCCAGTGCTAGGTGCGTGGCTGCTGTTTGTGGTTGTGAGGTCAGTGGTGGCTCAGTGCCTGCTAGGCCAGTGCTAGGTGCGTGGGTGCTGTTTGTGGTTGTGAGGTCAGTGGTGGCTCAGTGCCTGCTAGGCCAGTGCTAGGTGCGTGGGTGCTGTTTGTGGTTGTGAGGTCAGTGGTGGCTCAGTGCCTGCTAGGCCAGTGCTAGGTGCGTGGCTGCTGTTTGTGGTTGTGAGGTCAGTGGTGGCTCAGTGCTTGCTAGGCCAGTGCTAGGTGCGTGGGTGCTGTTTGTGGTTGTGAGGTCAGTGGTGGCTCAGTGCCTGCTAGGCCAGTGCTAGGTGCGTGGGTGCTGTTTGTGGTTGTGAGGTCAGTGGTGGCTCAGTGCCTGCTAGGCCAGTGCTAGGTGCGTGGGTGCTGTTTGTGGTTGTGAGGTCAGTGGTGGCTCCGTGCCTGCTAGGCCAGTGCTAGGTGCGTGGCTGCTGTTTGTGGTTGTGAGGTCAGTGGTGGCTCAGTGCCTGCTAGGCCAGTGCTAGGTGCGTGGCTGCTGTTTGTGGTAGTGAGGTCAGTGGTGGCTCAGTGCCTGCTAGGCCAGTGCTAGGTGCGTGGGTGCTGTTTGTGGTTGTGAGGTCAGTGGTGGCTCAGTGCCTGCTAGGCCAGTGCTAGGTGCGTGGCTGCTGTTTGTGGTTGTGAGGTCAGTGGTGGCTCAGTGCCTGCTAGGCCAGTGCTAGGTGCGTGGGTGCTGTTTGTGGTTGTGAGGTCAGTGGTGGCTCAGTGCCTGCTAGGCCAGTGCTAGGTGCGTGGCTGCTGTTTGTGGTTGTGAGGTCAGTGGTGGCTCAGTGCCTGCTAGGCCAGTGCTAGGTGCGTGGCTGCTGTTTGTGGTTGTGAGGTCAGTGGTGGCTCAGTGCCTGCTAGGCCAGTGCTAGGTGCGTGGGTGCTGTTTGTGGTTGTGAGGTCCCTTGTGACTCAGTGCCTGCTAGGCCAGTGCTAGGTGCGTGGCTTCTGTTTGTGGTTGTGAGGTCACTTGTGGCTCAGTGCCTGCTAGGCCAGTGCTAGGTGCGTGGGTGCTGTTTTCAATTGTGAGGTCAGTGGTGGCTCAGTGCCTGCTAGGCCAGTGCTAGGTGCGTGGCTGCTGTTTGTGGTTGTGAGGTCCCTTGTGACTCAGTGCCTGCTAGGCCAGTGCTAGGTGCGTGGCTGCTGTTTGTGGTTGTGAGGTCAGTGGTGTCTCAGTGCCTGCTAGGCCAGTGCTAGGTGCGTGGCTGCTGGTTGTGGTTGTGAGGTCAGTGGTGGCTCAGTGCCTGCTAGGCCAGTTCTAGGTGCGTGGCTGCTGTTTGTGGTTGTGAGGTCAGTGGTGGCTCAGTGCCTGCTAGGCCAGTGCTAGGTGCGTGGGTGCTGTTTGTGGTTGTGAGGTCAGTGGTGGCTCAGTGCCTGCTGGGCCAGTGCTAGGTGCGTGGCTGCTGTTTGTGGTTGTGAGGTCAGTGGTGGCTCAGTGCCTGCTAGGCCAGTGCTAGGTGCGTGGGTGCTGTTTGTGGTTGTGAGGTCCCTTGTGACTCAGTGCCTGCTAGGCCAGTGCTAGGTGCGTGGCTGCTGTTTGTGGTTGTGAGGTCAGTGGTGGCTCAGTGCCTGCTAGGCCAGTGCTAGGTGCGTGGGTGCTGTTTGTGGTTGTGAGGTCAGTGGTGGCTCAGTGCTTGCTAGGCCAGTGCTAGGTGCGTGGGTGCTGTTTGTGGTTGTGAGGTCAGTGGTGGCTCAGTGCCTGCTAGGCCAGTGCTAGGTGCGTGGCTGCTGTTTGTGGTTGTGAGGTCAGTGGTGGCTCAGTGCCTGCTAGGCCAGTGCTAGGTGCGTGGGTGCTGTTTGTGGTTGTGAGGTCCCTTGTGACTCAGTGCCTGCTAGGCCAGTGCTAGGTGCGTGGGTGCTGTTTGTGGTTGTGAGGTCAGTGGTGGCTCAGTGCCTGCTAGGCCAGTGCTAGGTGCGTGGGTGCTGTTTGTGGTTGTGAGGTCAGTGGTGGCTCAGTGCCTGCTAGGCCAGTGCTAGGTGCGTGGGTGCTGTTTGTGGTTGTGAGGTCAGTGGTGGCTCAGTGCCTGCTAGGCCAGTGCTAGGTGCGTGGGTGCTGTTTGTGGTTGTGAGGTCAGTGGTGGCTCAGTGCCTGCTAGGCCAGTGCTAGGTGCGTGGGTGCTGTTTTCAATTGTGAGGTCAGTGGTGGCTCAGTGCCTGCTAGGCCAGTGCTAGGTGCGTGGCTGCTGTTTGTGGTTGTGAGGTCCCTTGTGACTCAGTGCCTGCTAGGCCAGTGCTAGGTGCGTGGCTGCTGTTTGTGGTTGTGAGGTCAGTGGTGTCTCAGTGCCTGCTAGGCCAGTGCTAGGTGCGTGGCTGCTGGTTGTGGCTGTGAGGTCAGTGGTGGCTCAGTGCCTGCTAGGCCAGTTCTAGGTGCGTGGCTGCTGTTTGTGGTTGTGAGGTCAGTGGTGGCTCAGTGCCTGCTAGGCCAGTGCTAGGTGCGTGGGTGCTGTTTGTGGTTGTGAGGTCCCTTGTGACTCAGTGCCTGCTAGGCCAGTGCTAGGTGCGTGGCTGCTGTTTGTGGTTGTGAGGTCAGTGGTGGCTCAGTGCCTGCTAGGCCGGTGCCAGGTGCGTGGCTGCTGTTTTCAATTGTGAGGTCAGTGGTGGCTCAGTGCCTGCTAGGCCAGTGCTAGGTGCGTGGGTGCTGTTTGTGGTTGTGAGGTCAGTGGTGGCTCAGTGCCTGCTAGGCCAGTGCTAGGTGCGTGGCTGCTGTTTGTGGTTGTGAGGTCCCTTGTGACTCAGTGCCTGCTAGGCCAGTGCTAGGTGCGTGGCTGCTGTTTGTGGTTGTGAGGTCAGTGGTGGCTCAGTGCCTGCTAGGCCAGTGCTAGGTGCGTGGCTGCTGGTTGTGGCTGTGAGGTCAGTGGTGGCTCAGTGCCTGCTAGGCCAGTTCTAGGTGCGTGGCTGCTGTTTGTGGTTGTGAGGTCAGTGGTGGCTCAGTGCCTGCTAGGCCAGTGCTAGGTGCGTGGGTGCTGTTTGTGGTTGTGAGGTCAGTGGTGGCTCAGTGCCTGCTGGGCCAGTGCTAGGTGCGTGGCTGCTGTTTGTGGTTGTGAGGTCAGTGGTGGCTCAGTGCCTGCTAGGCCAGTGCTAGGTGCGTGGGTGCTGTTTGTGGTTGTGAGGTCCCTTGTGACTCAGTGCCTGCTAGGCCAGTGCTAGGTGCGTGGCTGCTGTTTGTGGTTGTGAGGTCAGTGGTGGCTCAGTGCCTGCTAGGCCAGTGCTAGGTGCGTGGCTGCTGTTTGTGGTTGTGAGGTCAGTGGTGGCTCAGTGCCTGCTAGGCCAGTGCTAGGTGCGTAGCTGCTGTTTGTGGTTGTGAGGTCAGTGGTGGCTCAGTGCCTGCTAGGCCAGTGCTAGGTGCGTGGCTGCTGTTTGTGGTTGTGAGGTCCCTTGTGACTCAGTGCCTGCTAGGCCAGTGCTAGGTGCGTGGCTGCTGTTTGTGGTTGTGAGGTCAGTGGTGGCTCAGTGCCTGCTAGGCCAGTGCTAGGTGCGTGGCTGCTGTTTGTGGTTGTGAGGTCAGTGGTGGCTCAGTGCCTGCTAGGCCAGTGCTAGGTGCGTGGGTGCTGTTTGTGGTTGTGAGGTCAGTGGTGGCTCAGTGCCTGCTAGGCCAGTGCTAGGTGCGTGGGTGCTGTTTGTGGTTGTGAGGTCAGTGGTGGCTCAGTGCCTGCTAGGCCAGTGCTAGGTGCGTGGGTGCTGTTTGTGGTTGTGAGGTCAGTGGTGGCTCAGTGCCTGCTAGGCCAGTGCTAGGTGCGTGGCTGCTGTTTGTGGTTGTGAGGTCAGTGGTGGCTCAGTGCCTGCTAGGCCAGTGCTAGGTGCGTGGGTGCTGTTTGTGGTTGTGAGGTCAGTGGTGGCTCAGTGCCTGCTAGGCCAGTGCGAGGTGCGTGGGTGCTGTTTGTGGTTGTGAGGTCCCTTGTGACTCAGTGCCTGCTAGGCCAGTGCTAGGTGCGTGGCTTCTGTTTGTGGTTGTGAGGTCACTTGTGGCTCAGTGCCTGCTAGGCCAGTGCTAGGTGCGTGGGTGCTGTTTTCAATTGTGAGGTCAGTGGTGGCTCAGTGCCTGCTAGGCCAGTGCTAGGTGCGTGGCTGCTGTTTGTGGTTGTGAGGTCCCTTGTGACTCAGTGCCTGCTAGGCCAGTGCTAGGTGCGTGGCTGCTGTTTGTGGTTGTGAGGTCAGTGGTGTCTCAGTGCCTGCTAGGCCAGTGCTAGGTGCGTGGCTGCTGGTTGTGGCTGTGAGGTCAGTGGTGGCTCAGTGCCTGCTAGGCCAGTTCTAGGTGCGTGGCTGCTGTTTGTGGTTGTGAGGTCAGTGGTGGCTCAGTGCCTGCTAGGCCAGTGCTAGGTGCGTGGGTGCTGTTTGTGGTTGTGAGGTCCCTTGTGACTCAGTGCCTGCTAGGCCAGTGCTAGGTGCGTGGCTGCTGTTTGTGGTTGTGAGGTCAGTGGTGGCTCAGTGCCTGCTAGGCCGGTGCCAGGTGCGTGGCTGCTGTTTTCAATTGTGAGGTCAGTGGTGGCTCAGTGCCTGCTAGGCCAGTGCTAGGTGCGTGGGTGCTGTTTGTGGTTGTGAGGTCAGTGGTGGCTCAGTGCCTGCTAGGCCAGTGCTAGGTGCGTGGCTGCTGTTTGTGGTTGTGAGGTCCCTTGTGACTCAGTGCCTGCTAGGCCAGTGCTAGGTGCGTGGCTGCTGTTTGTGGTTGTGAGGTCAGTGGTGGCTCAGTGCCTGCTAGGCCAGTGCTAGGTGCGTGGCTGCTGTTTGTGGTAGTGAGGTCAGTGGTGGCTCAGTGCCTGCTAGGCCAGTTCTAGGTGCGTGGCTGCTGTTTGTGGTTGTGAGGTCAGTGGTGGTTCAGTGCCTGCTAGGCCAGTGCTAGGTGCGTGGGTGCTGTTTGTGGTTGTGAGGTCAGTGGTGGCTCAGTGCCTGCTGGGCCAGTGCTAGGTGCGTGGCTGCTGTTTGTGGTTGTGAGGTCAGTGGTGGCTCAGTGCCTGCTAGGCCAGTGCTAGGTGCGTGGGTGCTGTTTGTGGTTGTGAGGTCCCTTGTGACTCAGTGCCTGCTAGGCCAGTGCTAGGTGCGTGGCTGCTGTTTGTGGTTGTGAGGTCAGTGGTGGCTCAGTGCCTGCTAGGCCAGTGCTAGGTGCGTGGCTGCTGTTTGTGGTTGTGAGGTCAGTGGTGGCTCAGTGCCTGCTAGGCCAGTGCTAGGTGCGTAGCTGCTGTTTGTGGTTGTGAGGTCAGTGGTGGCTCAGTGCCTGCTAGGCCAGTGCTAGGTGCGTGGCTGCTGTTTGTGGTTGTGAGGTCCCTTGTGACTCAGTGCCTGCTAGGCCAGTGCTAGGTGCGTGGCTGCTGTTTGTGGTTGTGAGGTCAGTGGTGGCTCAGTGCCTGCTAGGCCAGTGCTAGGTGCGTGGCTGCTGTTTGTGGTTGTGAGGTCAGTGGTGGCTCAGTGCCTGCTAGGCCAGTGCTAGGTGCGTGGGTGCTGTTTGTGGTTGTGAGGTCAGTGGTGGCTCAGTGCCTGCTAGGCCAGTGCTAGGTGCGTGGGTGCTG